>NC_142129.1:69062068-69365098 GCF_024610735.1 Ursus americanus
TTTTACCAGAGTCGCTAGATTCAAGGAACGAGTTCACCCAGATATTTTCTTCTGTTAATCTAAATTGAGAAAAAAGCAAAGGTGTCTCTCCACTCCCGCTTCCATCAGACCCTGCAGGCGGAGTTCCGGAAGACTGACAGGGTCAAGAATTCTTACTTCTGCCAGTCTTGTCAGAGGTCCCAGGATCTCTCAGTTACAGCAGCCCCGGAGCCGGCCGTGATCAGCCACTGAAGGGCCATCCCTTCATGGTCGCCAACCGTAGGGGCGGAAAAATTTTCCCGCCCACCCCCCTTCTAGCATCTGCGGCTGGTCTAATTATTTAAATTGATGCAAGATTAACAGGAGAAAAACAAATTTTGTACCTACAGGAGCCCCGTAAAAATATGACACCGAACAGGCAGCAGCGAGGTAATCGAGGCTAATATAATTACCCTGCACTGAGGAAAGGGGCAGGGGTCTGGGGATGCAAAGAGAGGAAGGCCATTCAATAGGAGGGCGGAGGAGATCCTTAGAAAGCAAAGGTGGCCCCTAATATGCAGATAAGTTTCTCTGGTAAAAAAGTATCTCAGGTAATAATTCTCTTCCTGATGCAGCCCCTTCGCCGGTGTAAATTTAGGCAGTTGAGGGGAGGGTAAAGAGCTTTTCCTGAATCTGCTGGGTTTTGAATACGTTTAGCTCCAGGTAACATGCTTTTGATGGCTTTAGCCGAAGTGACGTGTTTTGGGTGATGAATTCTGCTTCCCTTCGCTGCTTCCCTTCGCTTTACAGCGGTCCACGAGCAACAGAAACAAGACATGACCAAAAAAATGTCCGGCACTGCTCCGGGCAGTTCTGCTCCCTTTCCTTTCCTCATTACTAGTTATCACCAAAGTTAGAATCCTCGGGGGGTGGTTTCTGGCTCCATTTGTGTCAGCATTTCGTTTGGTTACAAGTACAAACACTCTATCAAACGTGTCTTGAATAATAATAATTTTAAAATCAAGTGTCTTGAAATAATTTACAAATCTGACTTAAGAAGTCTGGAGATAAACTAGCACACTTTCTCAGTGGTGTCCCTTGGAGTCCTAAAACCGCATTAGGAAAATTCCGTTCTTCCCTCCTCAGTGAATCACTATTCCTCTTGTGGTCTCAGGATGCTGAAGCCTGAAGCATCACCTCCTCATACAGCAGTAGTCTAAGCCGTAAGGACGCGGGAGCCAGAAAGGGTCTCACTGCCCTTTTGATCGGGGAAGACAGTCTTTTCCAAAGGCTCTTTTCAGACTCTCCCTTACATTTCATCTCCCAGAACTGCATCATTGACCTACCCGTAGACCAATCACACTGCAGGTAAGCATACTGCTACCCAAAGAAAATCAGGGTATGTTAGCCAAGAAGAGGGGGAATGGCTGTTGATAGACAACCCACAGAGACAGGCCTTCATTGATCCAGAAAACTCCCCAAGGCAGCGGGGCCACTGTATAGGTAGAAAACTTGTACTGTTGGTTCCTTTCAGAAGTACACAGATATAGTCAGTGATCCCTAATAAAATATTTTATGAAGTACAGTGCTTTTTTTCCTTAGTGCCCCACGTATGTTAAGAGCAGAAAGCTTTAGAATTTTATGGGAATGTTAATGAGGCTAAGAATGAATACTTAACCATGCCCACCAGGACTGTGATTGCTTGGATTCTTCAGTAACAGTAATTAACATACATTTAGGGAGCATTAATAACCTACAAGTAATCTGCAGGTTAATAGCTTCACATGCAAGTTTGGTTAGGTGTATCAGAAGCCAGGGGTGGTTTTTAGAACAGCGACACAGCAAGAAATATTTTGTTAGACTAATTACTTTCTAAAAGATTTTACTTTCACTAATATATTATTTAAATACATTGCTATATTAATGTTTCTATTACTCAACTAATACATTAATATATGTTTTTAAAGTAAGACTATCTTGGGGACACCTGGGTGGCTGTGTCCCTTAAGTGGCTGCCTTCAGCTCAAGTCATGATATCGGGGTCCTGGGATCGAGTCCCGCATCAGGCTCGTTGCTCACTGGGGAGCCCGCTGCTCCCCCTGCTTGTACTCTCGCTCTCCCTCTGACAAATAAATAAATAAAATCTTTTTTAAAATAAATAATAAAGTAAAAAGTCTGAAGGAGCCTCTCCATCTCGTATCTAGCCAAATAAACCTAGTGAATCAGAAGGCAAGTATTGTTGCCCCTTGAGCGGTCAGGGAATGCTTCATGGGGGAGGTGACCATCAAGCCAGGTCTTCAAGAATGAGGAGGAGTCTCCCTGGCAGACAAAGGAGAATTGTGGTGTCCAGGTAGAGAATTGAGAAAGGACAGAGCATGTTCACAAAGCAGAAGAGTGTGAGCTGATGAGCGGGGTGTCTTGGGAGAAAATAAGATCAGACTCTTTCTTTCCTTTTTGGTTGTTTTCTTTCCGAAAAGATCACTCTAATGCAACACGATGAGTGGACCGATAAGGAGGGTTTGGCGTAAATTAAGAAATCGCGAGCAGAAGGAGCTGTTTTAAGACAGATATAGGACGAGGGTCGAAATGAAGGCAGGGAAGAGGAGATAGAAACTGGACATATTTCAGTGTAGATACAGAGAAAAGGAGGGAAACACATCACATGCCAAAGTCTGATATGAATTTACCTTATAAAAAAAGAAATAGTTTATTTCTTTAAGGCGGGTAAGTAGCCATGTCATAATTCTCTTCGTATTACACTACTGTGGATAATCCTGCAGACAACATGCTCAGGACATAGTGGCAACAAATTGACGTAATCGTTACTGTTTTTATTGGCAGTTGTATAAATATACATAGTAATGTCTCTTAATATGATGACCATGTCCGTTCAAAATAGACTGTGTAATGTAGAGTCTGCATAAGACAGCTCACTGATAGTGTGAATCAGAAATTTTCTAATGGTTTAACATTTAATCCTGATTGTAGTTAAGATGAATCTATCATTGGGGCGCCTGGGTGGCGCAGTCGTTGGGCATCTGCCTTCGGCTCAGGGCGTGATCCCGGCGTTACGGGATCGAGCCCCACATCAGGCTCCTCCGCTATGAGCCTGCTTCTTCCTCTCCCACTCCCCCTGCTTGTGTTCCCTCTCTCGCTGGCTGTATCTATCTCTGTCGAATAAATAAATAAAATCTTAAAAAAAAAAGATGAATCTATCATAAAATTACTTTTTTCCGTTTACAAGTACAACCTTTTTCTAAAAATATGTCTTTTCATCAGGACTTGGATGCTTTAGCTGATTAGGCCTAAAGGCTCTGTCACACGGTTATGTTCTAGCTAATTAGCCACCTGTCTTTCTGTTTCTCTGTTTTCATCCCCATAACCCAACTTTTGCTAAAGTTGGCAAATTATATGCCTCACATGTGGTCATGATATGACCAAGCCCTAATGAGGTTATGTAATGTAAACAGCCTCAAAATGCCGCAGTTTACTCTTTTCCTTGGACAACAAGCACCTTGAGGGAAGAAACTGGGCATCACATATATTGTACTCACTAAATAGTAATTGGTAATGATGATGTACTTTTCAGATGTCTGTGTCTATTATCAAAGTAATATACACTCATTATGGGCAAATTTGTATGGCCTTGGGTTATCCCCTTCTCCATCCTTGTCCGTTTTTTTAAAATGGTAACATGGATTCTTTTTTCAGTGTTCAAAGTCAGAAAGCCAAAGCGAAGTCTGAAAGAAAGAGGTCAGTAAATAAAGGTATAAAATATTTTTCCAGTCCTTGTTAGATTATTCTCCTCTTGGGGCTACTTACCTTCATCTTTCTTCCTTCACTGCTCCCAAGGAATATCAAGTTTAGAAATGAGATGTTGTATAGAATTCCAGTAAGAGTCTATTGAATTTGAGGATTTGTTAAAAAGTAAGAAATTTCACCATGAGCATCATGCTCCCGCTTCACTCCCCCAAACAGCGTTCACTTGATTGTAATCATTCCTCTTAAAAGAGCACTGTCACTTTCTTGGAGCCAGATGTTGTTAAGTTGGAGAAGTTGGGGACGACATCAGAATTTTAAAACATTATGTATGCCTGGTGTTCTTTCTAATATTGCATTGGTTTACGTGTGTGTGTGTGTGTGAGAGAGAGAGAGAGAGAGAGAGAGAGAAAGAGACAGAGAGAGAGACAGCTCATCAGGTATTGTTGAATACACACCCTCCCAAGAGAATAGTTCTTTCTTTTCTTTAAACAGTGACTCCATTGATTCTTTTGTCAAATTTCTTCCCTTGTTTCTCTTTTCCTTCTTGGCAGCATTGTTTTTGAAGTCTTAAATTGGTCCACGTGTTCCTGGAATATTCCTTTTTCTCTTCTGCCATTTTCAATGATAGGCAAGGAGGTTTTTTGCCCCCAAAATCTTGCTTCATTCAAGAGGCGGTACAGCACAGCATTGTACGTAGCACATGCAGGAGACTGGTTAAGAGGACAGATTTTGGAACCAGACTTTTTATTGGAAGTTTATCGTGCTATTTAAAAAACTGAGTGAGCTTGAGTAAATTCTTTAGCCTCTCTCTTCTGAAGTTCTTATTTGTTAGAATGGGGAAAATAATTGTACCTACATTATAACATTGCTATGGGAATTAAATAAGTTAATACGTGAAAAGAATAAGACTCAGTGCAGGGTTATAGTTGAATTACATAGTAGTGATACTCATCTTTGCACCTGAACATGAAAAAAGGTACAGAAATGAGTATAACTAATTAAATCACTTTCCTACTACTAGCTAGTTACTTGGGACCACTCATATTAGAATTCAGGTTACTAGCATCCCAGGGATACCACTCTCTCCTTTTTCATTATTACCTAAGTGTTTCTCAAAACGGAGACTTTCTCGTATTTCTGAAATGGGTATTCTTTAAACAGTGCAGAAGTTTAGGAAAAATAAAATATATTCTTTCCAGGAGTCTACATACACCTGGTCTTCGAATATCGAAAATCGAACATGCAAATCCAAACAGTTGCGAAATTTTTGCTTATAAGACTGAGAATGGGTGAGGGTGTTACTGTGGATGAATATCACGGGCAGTAAAAACTGTCTAATTTTCAGGCACCATCTCTCAGTGTGAGACCTCAGTCCCAGAAACTCAGTGCTTCAACTCAGTAATAGAAGGTAGGAAGGTAGGAAAAGAGAAATGAGTTTTCACCCTATAGCACAAACCTTCATGAGTCTACTTCTTTCTTTTTTAGGGCAAACTCTAGAAAGATAAGGAAAAGTTTTTTCAGGAAGGACATGTTCTGTATTTAATCTCTATAGAGGGGAAGGTAGGTGACTGAAAAGTAACAATTTTTTTTTTTTTTAGAGAGAGCGCACTCGGGGTGGCGGGGGAGGGGCAGAAGGAGAGGAAGACAGAGAATCTTAAGCAGGCTCCATGCTCAGCACAGAACCCAATGCTGGGCTCGATCTCATGACTCTGAGCTCATGACCTGAGCCGAAATCAAGAGTTAGATGCCCAAACAACTGAGCCACCCAGGTGCCCTGAACACTAACAATTCTTAAATTACGAAAGTAAATTTCTTTCCTTGCTGTAGTCAAAATGGGCCTCTTAATCTTATTTCTGGACTAAGCCATTTTGTGTTCCAGTTATCACTTGTTCTTGGGAGTCGGTTCAGTAGTTAATATTCAGAAAGTTTCATTTCCCAGGTAGGTTAGATTCTTCTCTGGTCAATAAGTGACTCATTGTACCAGCCCCGGATTAGGAATTAATGTCACAAATAACATGCACTTCTTTTCCATAGTCTGTTTCAGATGCGTGCCCTTAGAACTCTTCCAGCTATTAACCTTTCAGAAAAATTAGTTAAAAGAAATTCCTGAGGCTTTCGGCCCAGCCCTTAGGTAACCTGCGCCGTCTTGTTTTGTTTTACAAAGCCACGCAGGAATGCCCCCCATTCACAAAAGGAGTTGGTACCGAAGCTAATAACCCAGCAGCATATTCACCCGCCATTCAGGGGTTTGCGTGCGGTTTTTCACACAGTTGCTCACTCTCTAGTTTTTAAGAACGTTTGTCTTACTATTGCTCTTATCTACCCAGTGCCCAGTTCAGGATTCAAATTAAATCATGATACTGTCTCTGAAGAAAATGTACTCTGGGCTTTTCTTAGATTCAGGGGAAAGGTGTGGTTTGGCCACAGAAACAGTGTTGTGTGGAAATGTAAGTCCGGAGCTTCTGCAACGTGACCTGACTGGAATCCAGCTCTCTTTGGACACTTCCTGCTCTGAACTCGCGAAGCACTTCTTTTTTTTTTTTTTTTTTTTAAGATTTTATTTATTTATGTGACAGACAGACAGCCAGCGAGAGAGGGAACACAGCAGGGGAGAGGGAGAGGAAGAAGCAGGCTTCCAGCCGAGGAGCCCGATGTGGGACTCGATCCCGCAATGCCGAGATCACGCCCTGAGCTGAAGGCAGACGCTTAACGACTGCGCTACCCAGGCGCCCCTCGCGAAGCACTTCTTAAGCCACCCAGTTCAGCCTTCACGTGAAGCTTCGCCCTCTGCTTAAGTTTCCTGTAACTTCCTTTTTTTTTTTTTTTTCCATGCTGCTCGAAGCTCCTTGAGATCAGGAACGATGACTTGCGTTTGCTATGCATGCCTAGTATCATTAGTGTGGACCGGAAACAGGAGAAGGTTGATTGCTTGGTAAATAACTACTTCCTTATACTCTTCTTCTCTTGGTGCCTGTAGGACATTGTAGTGGAAATACCACCACCATTCCAGATGTTTTATTACTCTCACTGTGTATATGTAGAACTCTAAGTACACTTATGAGATAGACATTCTCAGAGAAACTAAAACCTAGAGAGTTTACCACCAACTTTTCACTAAAGGAACTTCTAAGAGACATGCTTCAGAAAGAAGGAAACCAATCCTAAAAGGAGTATCTGGGATTCAAGAAAGAATGGTGAGTACATAAGTTGGTAAATATGTCCGAATGAATTGTGAATCACATTAAGTGTAAAAGGTACAGGACTCACCAGTTAAAAGATAGAGAATGTTAGAGGCACGTGGGTGACTCCATTGGTTGAGCATCTGACTCTTGATCTCCGCTCAGGTCATGATCTCAGGGTCATAGAATGGAGCCCGGTATCAGTGTTCAGCAGGGGTCTGCTTCTCTCCTTCTCCCTTTCCCTCTTTCCCCACTGCCTCCCCCTGCTCGATCTGTCTGTCTGTCTCTCTCAAATAAATAAATAAATCTTTAAAAAAAAGAGAGAGAGAGAGAGAATGTTAGATTGGATTTTTAAATATTTACCTAATAACCAACTTTGTGCTTTTTCAAGCAACACCTAAAGCTTTGGTCCTCTGCCGGCGGGAATGTGAAATCATACACTGCTTTGGAAAATAATTTGATATTAACTATGTAGTTTAACATGCTCATTGCATGAAACCCTGCAGTCCTGTGCCGAGTTACATATGTTAGAGAAATTCGCACAGATGTACACCAAGAGTCGCATTGAGGAATATTCAGAGCAGCATTGTTCTTAACGGCAAAGAGCAGAAATAACCCCAGTGTTCGTGGACAGAAGAATGATTAGGTCAACTCTGGTTTCTTTACACAATGGAATTACACAGCAGTGAAAATGAGGTTGAACTACAGCTATAGGAGTAACATGGGTGAATGTTGGGGCGTAGGGCAAAGAGGGGAAGGGGGCAAGGGAAAATGGGTTGGGAGTAGAGTGTTTGCAAACAGAAAGGAAGGAGGGTTCTCAGCACCCAGGAGCTGCAACAGCATGACAGCTTTACACTTACCTCCTTGGGCTTTTAGTTAGTTAGGCTCCTACTCTTCTATATAACACGATTTCTTAAAGTTCTGCTCTGTGGTTTCAGCCGGGCGCCGAGTCGAGAGTGTCGATTGAGGACATGGATAAAAATCGCTCCTCACTCTGGTGGGGCAGATGGATGGGATAAACAGGTAAACAAATTAGTACATAATTTCAGGCAGTGATAAGTTCTAGGAGGCACTGGGATGGGATAGAGAATGAGAGACCAGGCATCTATTTTAAAGAGAAAAGGTCTCTTACATGGAAGTGAGGGGCAGATGCATGCTAAGATCCAGCAAAGAGCATTCCAGGCGGGAGGGAGTTTGGCATATCCAAGGAAAGCAAAGTCAGAGTTGCTGAGGCAGAGTGAGTGGGAGGGACGGTGGTCCAGGCTGAGGTCAGGGAGGTAGTTGGGGTTCCTCCTCTGGGGGGGGCCTACTGAAAGTGTTTTGCATTGGTTTTAAGTATAATAGGAAGCCACCTGAGGGTTTTGGATAGCACCCTACTCCAAAAACACAGGCAGCCTAAAAGCGGGGGGGGGGGGGGGAAAGACAATTGATAACACAATTGCACAGGAAACAAGGAAGGAAAAATGTAAACGATTACACCAGTATATTTTCAGAGCTTGAAAAGAGAAACTTACGTAATCTGGGAAATTTTGTTGTATCTAGTTCTTCATTCATCTTCCCACAAAAGTGAGATGTTAAAATACCAGTTACTTGCACGTTTACTTATGCACACGCGTGTGCACTCACACAAACGCTCCAGTCTTTTCATGACACATCCATGTCATAAAAATGTGACACTTTTACCCAGAAAATCGAGGATGCTCATTTCGTGCTTTAATTACTTAACTGGAAATGATACTGTAATGATTAGTGAGGACATTTGAAATGTGTTTTTGCCCATCCTGAGATTTGCAATATGTGTGTGTGAAATGAGTAGTACTATCATTAATTATTATGCAGTATAAAAAGAGAACGTAAAAAAATCTGTCATTACTCATTACTAAACAGAGTTCAGCTGGAACTCTAGATGACCAGAAGGGGATGTACTGTGCCTAATGGGTTTTCAGTTCAGAGCCGCTTACAACCCCCACCCACACCAGGGCCACAGGAAAGGCCCCAACAGTGTGTTCATATGGTCTTTATTTTAATTGCAGAGTAAGCTCTTTTAAATGCAATTGATCCCCCACACATACCTCCATCCTGTCACATTTCTTCTTATGTCAGGTGGCCCTGGAGTGGCCTTCACCTCAGATACCATTAACCCTTTGGTTTCATGCAGACAGCCTTCTGCTCCCTCCCTGTTACTACACTAAATATTCTAAGGTCCTCATCTGGCTTAGCATCTGCTGGTACATATCTACTTCTCTGTTCTTTATTTCTTGTAAATGTCTGCCTTGGCTTCTGTGACACCATAGTTTCCTGCTTTTCCTCCTACCTTCCTCACACTTCCGCTGAATGCCCTCCTCTGTTGTCCCCATCGGTTCTGTCCTATGTGTGCTCTCTCCCTCAGCAATCTCCTCTGCTTCCTGGAGATGATCCTGAAGGAAGAGAGCCCATCTTCTGTCCATATACACAGCAGTGTATATGGACAGCCCTCTCCCTTGAGCCCCAGACCCGTTTCTCCAACTTGTGACGTCATCACACGCAGCAAACCGGCCTATCTCCTTCTGGGTCCCCATTCAGGTCTTGGCCCTGCCATCCACTCTGTCACCAGGCCAGAAATCTGGGGCTTATCCTAGATTTCTTTTCTCTCTCCTTCTGCTTCATTTGACTCATTTAAAATTATTTGTCTTGCTTCTGCTCTCCTTGCTGTTACAGGTCTGTAGGTCCTCTTCCCAGGGGCCCTGGGTCATCACAGTCTTTGGAGGGAGCTCCCTGACTCAAGGGTCACCCCCTGCTTCATTCCACACAGTTACCAGAATGTCCATTCTAAAGTGCAACTGTGACATATATCCCCTTCTTAAAACTGCATAAAACTCTTCAGTGCCTCCCTTCCCTTCAGTATAAACTCTAGGCTCTATCATCTGATCCTTTGTGATCAGGTCCATGTGATCAGGCACCTCAGCTTCGTGCTCAAGTTTTTCCCCCTGCCAGTCATGCCTTTGCGTCTCCTCTCTGAGGCCTCTACCCCTGGATACCCCTGTCCTGCACCGTGCCCTCCCCTGTGGAGTCGACATATATATTTGCTGATAGCCGGAATTTTATAGAGCCAGGCACCAGCAAAGTACTTCATGGACCTTACATCATATAATTCTCTAACTGTCCCAAGAAGTAGGTACTGTGATTCTCCATTTTGCAGATAACAAAACGGAGGCACGGAGAGGCTACGATATTTGGCCAAGGTGATGCAGCTCGTAAAAGAGGAGGCAGGATTTGAACCTGGTCACTTAAATCATACACCTCTACCTGGCACAGGAGCTGATGCAGTTGGTGGTTACACACATGCCTCCCCTGCTCAGCTGTGAGCTTTCGATTGCAGATCGTGTCTTCTGTCATCTTCATATCACCTTCATAACTGGGATCCCGACCTCATCACATAGCAGGCATATTAGTATGTGTATGAATGAATGAATGAATCAGTCAATCAATCATTGAAGTCTCGTCATAAATGGCTCATAAACTGCATGAGAAGCGATACTAAGAGTATGTCGGCATTTGTGTGTTTCACTCACCATGAATTTTGTCCATGAGGACCTAACAGAAATAAAAATGTTGTTACTGCCTTTGAGGAGAGTTTGGTTTCATTGAGAAACTTAAATAGTGGAAAGAACTTAAATACTGAGCTTTTTATAAGAGCCATTTTTATTCCTGTTAGCAGCGAACATTATTAATATTTACAGGACACAACTTATCTTTTAAAGGGTTCGTCATGTGCTAGTAGCTAACAGCATCGGCCGTTTAATTACTGATTTAATCGAGATGTAGAGCAGACAGACTTCCTGGTACTCTGAGAACTGCTGGTCACTTTACGTATCAGCCCTGCTTTGTAAGGGATCTTAAACACGTGCAGGCTGTCCATCTTCCAGCGATAAACTCGTTTATCAGTTAAAGTGGAAAGGATGCTTCCCAGTTAAAGTTAGCAGCATTATTCATCTTGCATAGATCAAATGTATTCGTCAGAAGGATTTCAGCTACGATTTTAAATGCAAGAATAATATGCTTAAAATATAGGTATGGGCATATGGCGGTTTCTGGAACTGTCCTTGCTTGTGGAGAATCTTTGAAACATGGCCTCCGATGTTCTTTGTAATAGTAACCTGCTTATTTCATAAATCAGAGCCCATATAGGAAAGAGCTTCTTTTTTTTTTCTCCCCATGCAAAGGCTTATAACTGAATGAGAAAAAAATTAATTAATTACATGAATATTAAGAGGTTACTTATCTATTATAACATTGGGCCACAAGTTGACTAATTAAAAGGAATGCAGGTTGGAAAGCTGCCACAAATCTGCTCCTTTCATTTAGAGGACCACAGGCTGAAGCCAGTGATTGTGCGTGACAGACTCTGGGAACAATGGTGCAGCGCACAGACCGTCCAGATGAAGCATGCTCGTCTGAATTACACCGACGACGGGGTGGCCTACAGGCAAACAAAATGCTTAAACAATACATAATCAAGTTTTTATTTGGTATTTCCTGCGAGGCTGTACCAGTTGCCAGGGAGTGTACTGTATTTTTTCTTCGGCTGTATTAATTGTTGACCATAGTTGGCAGAGCACCAAACAGGGACAGATAAGGGGGAAAATGGCATCTGGACATTAAAGCCCCAAGCGTACTGGGGGGAAAAAAAGCACAAAAAATTACAGCATATATCAGGAATTTTCCAACTAACGATGTGCGGATGTGGTAGCGCGAGGAAAAAAGAGCCAAACTGAGCTTGCTTTGTTCACTAAGAGAGGCCCCCCTGTAACATTCCTTTTAGCTGTGCATATTTTGGCTTCATTTGTACAGTTTTAACTTTATACTGTGTGTGGAGAAGCTCAGTTGTAACTAGTTGTTCCTAATAATTATATTGCAATAATTAAAGTTCATGGTTGGCTGTTACGTTCTTCATTATTTAGAAGCTGCTTCAGAAACCAAGTCTTAAGACGAAAACCCTTTTTTAAGTGACATGTCATTACTGTGTAAAAGATGGCAACAATTATTTTCTTTGATTTCACAAGTTTGTTTTGGTTTTTTTTTTTAAGATGATTCATTTGTGGAGACAGATAAGAAACAATGTCTTAAAATCTTGGGATAGGAGTAGCAGGGTCCAGACTGAAAGTGATGAGATTTTGTAGCCCGCAAATAAAATACTGCCCAACTGGTTTGTAAAACATGAAAATTCGTGATAGGGATAATCCCCTTTGCTACTTTGAGATTCCATTTAAAATGCAAACATAATGTATACGTATTAGCAAATCTCTTGCAGAAACCAAGTATTACAGTTTCACAAGCTCAGGGAGAAATCATGTGTTACTGTTTTAATTCAGTAATAAAATGAGAAATCACCAACTGCACACAGCTTTCTTCTTGATAAATTGATAAGCCTTGGCGTCCCCAGTAATAACGATAATCACGTGTGTCACAGCATTAGAGCTGTGAACTGTGTCTGCTGGGGGCTTCTCTTGCAGGGGTGGTGATCTGTTTGCGTGTACGGTTCTCAGGCCCCTGGCTCCTCCTGCACCCTCTGGAGTTACACCGGGGTTCGTTCGAGCTGCAACACCTGGCTGGTTGTGGGGCTTTACCACGGTTATTAGCATGTGCTGAACATCAGTGTCCTACCTCGAATACAGGTAAAAAATGCAGTGCCCGCCTCCCAAGTTATTGCAGGATTTAAATGACCTAAAATTTGTGAAGTCTTCAGTGACGTGCCAGACATATGGAAATCTCACAGTCAGCTTTGGCTGTTATTATTATATCTTCTCTGTGGTGGAGCTCTGGGGTTTCTTGTAGAGCCTCGAAACATTATTTCTATTTGAGTTGAATGTATGTACTTCATCGCCATTGACTTCTGCAGGGACAGCAAGGACCACATTGTTCGGTGTGTAATGAAAACTGGGATGACGGTTTTGATGATTCCTAAACATTCTTGGTGAAGCCGAAATTCTAATACCTTTTCGGAAGACCTTACTATGACCCAGTTACTAGTTGAGGAAAACTGAAAAGCTGTATTCTCAAATAGCGCCATTCTTCTGGGAGTGGACGGAATGGACTTCTGGCTACAGGGTGCGCATACTTTATGATGTTAGAGGCGGCTGCCTGGGAGTACAAAGGCCATGACTTCATCTCCCAACGTTAAGAGAAAATCCCCCTTATTACTGTCTCCTATTTGATTGAATGATTTTCATAAGGCTTATTTTAATGACTTCTGTGCACAGCAATTACACGGGGGTTTGCTGTCGGTCATCTGCATCTCCAGAAGTCTTAACCCTTAACCTGAAGCCTGTGCGAGGGGTTCGTCGACTCAGAACATGAGGATTGCACGATTCCTTCCCACACCCCCGGGAATGCAGTGCTCTGTCCCTTCAATAAACGGACCACGGGATTAGTGATGATCAACGTATGGGTCCTAAACATGTTTAAATCCACAAAACGTCGCACAGGCCAGAGCGTTGGTTAAAACGGACATGAGTGCTTGCCATCAGACCACTCTTTTCTCAACGTAAATCTTACATCCTGAAATAATATTACTGTTGAATCACATCTTTTGAGTCATTTAGTAAAGACTGTAATAAAACACGTGCATATGTAGTAAGTTTTTTCTGGGATCTTTACTTCTCCGCATTACGAATAAAAGATGATTAGTTCTCCCTCCCCAAAATGGTAACAGCAACTATAATAAGGCGAATGTGGTCAGCTTTAACTTAACAACTGGAAAACTCCCTTTTCATTTCTACAATTGGCTTTTTCTCTTCCGCTGCTTTTTAAGTTGGGCTGTTAGCAATTTCGCCTGTCCTTAATTTTAAGCACCATTCTTCCAGTCCGGAGATCCCTATAGGAAGCCCCCCTCTCGTAGCCTTGCCTCTCATTGGCTAGCTGGGAAAAGAGCATTTCTGCATAAATTGGATGCTTCCTTCTCCCCTGGAGACCGAATATGCTCATGTTTCACAGTCCCCTGGTTTGTAAGCTTGAGTCCATTGCCCGAAGCTGGAAACTTTCACTTTGTAGAACACAAGCACACATCGAGATCCAGATCCAATCCCCCTGACGTGCCCGTGGGTCCGCTAGCAGATTGAATACATGCCTCTCGAGCCAGTGTTTCTGAGCTGCTCTGACTGAAATCAGAAACCGATGTGCGTGAGAGAGGTGTCCTTCAAAGAAAGGTATTTCCTTTGTGCAGCCCCAGTGCACACAGAATCCAAGGGGTTAACCTGCGAGCTGCTTTGAAAACAGAGGCGAAGGTCACTGGCGGCAACAGCAAAGACTTTTCAAGCCTGCCGTCCTGAGCCTTTCACCCTGCCTTTCCCACCCAGGGGATTGTAAACATTGGCTCCCAGCCACCTCGTCCCACAGCACAAAACTGCTCTGTGCTTTCAGCATATACATTTATGCTTTTTTATGGACGCTGCAGCCAAGGCGCATTATTGCTGTGAGCCCAGAGACCATGTTTCTGTTCCGTGGAAGGGGAGGAATCCTGTCCTGCTGGAATGTGAGAGCACACAGATACGCTTATTTAGTGGTGCTTCCCATGTAACCGAGCGGCTGCTCTCTTCGTCCGACTTTCTCAAGTCAAAAGAATGTGTAGAATGCTGTCACTTAATCAGAACCCAGAAGAGCTCTTTTATCTGCCATTTGTTAGTAACTAGCAATATTACCCTTATCTCTTTGTCCTTTCACTTGATCCAGTGCCCTTGGAAATGCGAACTGGTAACATGAAAGCACTTCCTACCTTGACCATTGCTTCTTGTTTTTCTTCTTTAAAACTCAGAGTTCTCCAGGCGCCAACAAAAAGTTGTGGGGGTTCTTTAAAATTTCAATACAGCCCTCTTTGTCCTCAGACCAGACCATAATTGCTTCGTAGTGTTTAAAAGAAACTAAGGGGATTCATAGATTTATGCTGCCATTTATACCTGACTCTTCAAAAGTCTGTTATCCATGCAACTTATAATAACTTTCATTGCCTGAGTTGCATGAAAACAGAATGGAATGTCCAGAGATACCATGGGTAGCTTTAATTTCTCCCTCCTGAACTTAATAATATATTGTGTGTGGCTTCATATCCTTCCATCTATTAGTAATATCATGTAATTTCAGTCACTTGATCTAATAACCTTTCAGTAATTTCTAAAGACATGAATGGAGAATTCATTTTCAGAGATCCATATGTTATAGTAGGTAGGGGTGGGAAAAGTACATGCTATCCCACTCCTTTTTCCTGTGGCCTTTTTTTAGAAGGGACTGTACTTCACAGGCAGACCTATAAAATCTTACCCCTTTCTTTTGAAATGGCTATTATGAGCATATTTTTTAGCAAACGTGAATGCTTGCCTACCTGAAGTGCGGCCAGTCACTATACATTCCTATGTGAATAATGATGCTGGATTCTAAAAAGAATACAAGACAGACAACAGCCGCTACCGCACTGCACAGACATGCAGACGTGACTGCTCTCTGGCCTGTAACTGCAGTTGATAAGAGATAATATGTCTTTGCCTTTTGCCTTTCAGTGTAATGACTCGTTAAGTTTCTTCACAGTCTCTTCTGGAATTCCAGTTTTGCTTTATGGGATTAAAAACTCTATTGGGGGGGCGCCTGGGTGGCTCAGTTGGTTAAGCATCTGCCTTTGGGCTCAGGTCATGATCCCAGGATCCTGGGAGTTGGGCGCCCCTGCTCAGTGGGGAATCTGCTTCTCCCTTGCCCTCTACCCCTCCCCCCCGCTCGGGGTCACTCTCTCGCTGTCTCTCAAATAAATAAATAAAATCTTAAAAAAAAAAAAACACAACTCTATCAGGTACTAGTTAATGTCCTTTAAATTTTCATCTTGATGCACGTTCCATTTCTTTAAACGTGGAGTTTCTCTGAACACCGTCATTGACCTGGATGAATGGGTACACAGTACAATGTCCAGAGAGTGTCACTGAGCATGTAGAAAGTCTTTATTCTTGATTTTGGGATTTTAGGGTTGCAAGGACTATAGAAATGATCTAATGTGACCTCTTGATTTTATAGTTGGGGAACCTGGGGCCCAATGGTATAAAATTACTTTTTTTGCAGGCTAATTCACAGAGGTTATTTACTGGTGTATCTGAGACTAAAACCCACGTCTCCAGATCTCAGTGTAGGACTCTTCCCTTTGTTCCATCCAGTCCTGGACCCCCTGGCCTATATGAGTTCACTGATGACCGGAGATGAGATGAGTGGATGTCTGATATTTGCATCATGGGTGTATCTGAGCCGGGAGAGGTTCGCCTGCGTGATTAAGAGCAGATGTTATGTACATGGAGCAGGTGGAAACATGAAGTCTCAGTCTTTACTTGTTTCCCAGGCATTTGGTGACTGGCATTTCAACTTCAGCTCATCAGCTTGTCACACCTCAATTTCACTGAGATAAGTTTCTCACGATTTCTGTAGAATCGTCTTCTTCTCTTGCCTGTTTAACTTGTCCTCAAGTGTGAGTGACTTCATGCTGTAACAGTGAACTCTACAGCAAAGCTGACAATATTACCAAAGCCGTGCACGGAGGCTAATTGAGAACACTAAATGCTTTTATGACTAGATAAGAAGGATTGAATATAAAGGTAAAAGACTTTAGTCCAAAGACTGTAAAAGAAAAGGAATTCTTTTCAACAAGCATCTATTGAATAGTATTGTTTTTTAAGGACAAATGTTATATATACTTATTATGAAATATAATGATAAATTCAAGAAATACCTTTATAAATCAGGAGACAGGGGTAATTAAAGTTTTAAATGTATATGAATGATGGGTGCCTGGGTGGCTCCGTCGGTTAAGCGTGCCTTCTGCTTAAGTTGTGATCCTGGGGTCCTGGACTTAAGTCCTGCGTCATCCAGGTCTCTGCTCAGGGGGGAGTCTGCTTCTCCTGCCGCTCCTCCCCTCCCCCACCCCCCAGCTCCATCCCCACCCCGGGGGCTCATGTGCACGCATGCGTGTGCTCTCTCTCAAAAATAAATAACATTTTTTAAAAATATATAAATAAATAAATATAAATGAATGAATTAGAAAACAAAATAAGGGTGGAATGGGAAAATAAATCATAGAAATCATAAATCATTGCTAAGTAGTGATTGCACGTTTGAGGTTCCTTCCTATTAGTGCCAGTTAGTTAGATTTTGCTGCGGGATGTGTTTTACGGAAATTTGTGATTGCCATCACTTTCAGTTCATACGTTCTGTGGGTTTCATTAGAGAGCAGTAAGATGACATCCTTCAGTTTATTCAGCAATGGCTTATGACTCTCTTGCACTATGTTTCAGGAATTTAAAAAATATAGTTAAATTATTTACCTGTTTTTGAAGTATGTGTCTCTGCACCCTCCTTTTCTTTTCTGTCAAAGGTTTTCTTTACATCTGAAATCTTAAATTTCTCCTTATATACTTGAGGCTTTTCTTCAACAAGGTTGACTCCCTCTGCTGGCTCTAACTGCGAAATGATTAGACATCCCAGGGATTGCTTGCATATGATGTCCTTTGCCTTAGACTTCTTCCAAAGTGTAAAATTAAACTTTAGTTTGGCTCCCTCTAATTCTGGATATAAAATCGCCCGAGAATCTGAGAAATATCTTACATTCCTTTTGAGAACAATATGAAATTCTATGAGACTAGTAGTAATTTGACATTTGAGAAAGTCTGGCACGCGGATTTATAGTATATAATAGGTGCTCAATAAATATTTATTAATTTCTTGATTGCAGTCATATTTTTACTGTATACAGACAGATTGTGTGTACTTTATTGTAAGAGCAATAAATCACCCATTCTCTTTAATGAAGTCATCTGTGTTTCCATGGCCCTTTCTCCATGCCTTATTATACTTCCAACCACACTGTATTACAGTTATTTCTTTTTATAGTTGCCTCACTAGACTGTGAACTCCTCCAGAACAGGCATTGTCTATTATTTGTCTTTATAGTCTCAATCCCTTTCATGGTAGGTTGCCCCATAAACGTTGGTTAACTTCAACATTATACTACAATAAACTTGCCGAATGGGGTGCATACGGACAGAAAGTTGAAGTAACCAGAATTTTTGCTGCATTCTACTTTTACCCTAAAGAGGTGATTGAAAGTAAATGAAGTCTTTATTCAGAACAGCCAGGTCCTAAATGTGAGCATATCTATACGAACAGAAAGAGTATAGTTAATACAGACATCTACATCCGTAACGTTATATAGTGATGAAAGGTGTTATGATGGTTGTTATACCATAGCCCTGAGGGGTACCTTTGCAACTTTTATTTACATTTTATTCTTTCATTTTCAGTGCAAACCAGATTTTCATAAATGCTGTTTGCCTAAAGCAAGATATACCAGCTCTTATTTTTTAGGATGATGTTAGTTTAGATGTTGAGTTGCATGCATGCATACAATCCAAAATTTATTTTGGATTATTTGTGCTACTAACCCTATATATTGTCATAGACGATTGCTTTTCAAAGCGTTTTCCAAGGAAATCTAATTCTAATTCTAATAGGTATTGGGGGGGGCGGGATCATTCCATGGACAATACTTGGCAAATGTTAAAGAGGTTTCTGTTTTGACTGTAGAATGTCTTAGAGCCTTTAATATGTCAGAGGAAAAACGTGAATTTCAAGCGTGGATTCAGCATATTCCCAAGGGTGTTTGATTTAAAACTGTTTTTCATGAAACATCTCTGGGCATTATTGTCCTCTAAACTCCCTTTGGGAAACAGGTGTGAGACAATGAGGACTTAACAGTATAACCAAATGACTTCCTCCCACATCTTCTCCAAGATACTATCAATATTTGTGTCTCCCTGGAAATGTCTTTATTAATAGAAAATATTGATGGAATTTTTTGTATCCATCTCTTTTCAGAATTGGATGTAGAATCTCAGATTCTATGTTTACCTCAATAAACTTAACTTTTGGGGCTGAGTCAGAGTATCCCTTCCCATCTTTCCTGCTCCACTTTGGCAGTCAGTCAGGTATAAGCCCCATCAGGGCAGGGACCATGGTTCATTCACTAGCAGTGAGGGCCAGCCACCAAGCAGCACTCTGCAAATGTTTATCCACTACATGAAGAAGGTAATTTCTACAGTCACTCAGAGTTTCTAAACAAGGGAAAACAGTGCCACATGTACGCTGATTATTGTCCTGCAACCCACCCCACCCCCGGTATTGTTGCCGCGGTCCCCCATGTTTAAATTTCATGCCTGGGTGAATATGAACGCAGGCTCACCACAGATGGAAACGTGACTGCATGACCTCTTCAGAAGGAAATGAGGCAACAGGGGCTAATAGCTTAGGGTTTGCCTCTTAAGTAAGCCACGGGACTGTATACTGACAGGTATGGTTCTGTAATTTAGTTCATAATGATGTGTCCGAATTTTGTCCATAGAGGAACTCTAGTAAAAACCACCATCCAGCAGCTTCTAAAACTTTTACATTATTAATATTGTAACTTAGAATCTTGGCACCAACATTTCAAAATAGTTTCCAGTTTAGTTACCCTATTCAGTGCACAGATTGTCAAAAATTCTGTGTAAATATATAGTCTATACACCTCAGGAAAAGAACAAAGAGATGCTTAAAGAGTTGGAAATTTGCTACAAATCATATGTAGCAGGGGCAAAAGTGAGAAGAGAAACCTGACATTTTAAAAATTATCTTTATTGAGTCACGCATCTATACAGAAATGATAGATACTATTATTTATTCTATCATTGTGAAGAGAATCTAATTAGTGCTTTAATAAGTCCAGACTCTATTACCATTTTTTAGACCCTTATATTCTTAAAAATTGATTAATCAAAAGTATATGAGGTGACACTACACACTAACTTGAGTGGTTGGGAATATCAAACTAGAAGTGTCATATGTTCTTAATGTGACTGTAAAATGGTTCAACTACTTGCAAAAACTATTTTGTAGTATCAGCCAAACATATGCCACTCCCTCTCTTCTTCTCTCATAGATGGATGGATAGGTAGAGAGAGGTAAAGATATATACCCAAGAGAAATAAGCGGATATGTCCAACAAGAGACCTACACAGAAATATTCATGGCAGAATGTTCATTCACCATACCCAAGAACTAGAAACATCCATCAACAGAAGACAAAAATGGCTAACTAAATCTGGCATGTTGACACAATGGAACACTGAAAAACAGTGAAAGGAAACAAACTACTGATACGTAAACCACATGCACAATTTATGTGTTAGGTTGAGCAAAAGAAGTCAGACACAAATTGGTTGATTCCTTTGAAACGAAGTTCAAGAACTGGCAATATTAATCCATGATGATGTATGTGAGAATAGTGATACGGGATTCCTCGTATTGACTAGGAAGAGGTGCAAGAGGGCCTTTTGTGGTGATAAAAATATTCCGTGTCTTTGGCGTAAGTGGTGGTTACGTAGGTGTGTACGTATGTAAAAATACTTCGTACACTTAAAGGTTTGTACCTTTATATAAATAAACGAATGAATGCTTTAAGCCATGATAGGTAGGTCGATAGATACACACACACCTCTATATATATAGATGCCAGTAGGTAGCTAAAACTTATTTGCTTTTTACAAGAAATTTCCTCTAAGGTGTGATGTATAAATTTGATTCTCTTGCCATATTTATGAACCTGGAACACCTTTTGTACCTGCAGAATAATTCAAAGATGCATGAATTTGTTTTTTCCTTCCTGCTTTTGTTTTGATTTTGTAGCTTGGGAGCAAATTTGAACTTCTGGTCATGCATTTAACAAATAGTCGTTGAATGCTTGATGTGTACCAGACACTATGGCAAGCTTTGGAGATCCAAAGATAATTAAATCCCGGTCCCTGTCATTCAGTCTTGTGGGAGTGATAGAGATGGAAATAGATTCTTGTGGTCACACCACACATCGTCAGGGGCTATAAGAGCTGTGTGCTGTGAAGTATAAAGCAGGGAGCTTCTCCCCGGCTCAGAATGTTCTGGAAGCCTTTCACAGAAGGGTCGCTGGGCCCTGCTTTTATTTTTACCACAAATTAGGGTCCTTTCTATTTTAACCATCTACAATGATGGTTCAAGACTACTTTTCAGTTACTAAAAACTCATTAAAATATGTTATATAATCTACATGTTTTCTTAGATATCATTGTGATCACTTCTTAGGCCAAGTTCAAAGTCCTAGCAGTTTCAAGGATAAAAGAAGCTACCTGCCACAGATTTCTAGAAAGCAGCAATGTTCTTTGAAATGTTTGTAAGTGGAAAAGTAGTAGTTCTTTGAATTAGTTCTGAGGTAAAAGCCAAATTTTACTCAAACTGGAGGGTTACTTTTCCTTTCAAGTGATGTTTGCATGCAGCAACCACACTGCCCTGAACACATGTGCAGCATGAGCCCCTGAGCCTAGGTGAGAAGCCTTCCGCTGGTTTTTATGTTCACACATGTATTTCTCCTAATAGCGGATGTACCTAGAAATACTCTGTAAAGTCCTTGGTATTAGTGTGGTTCTTCCTAGAAACTGAGACAATTTTAAGACAAGCATTGCAGCTCATCAAGAGCAAGTGAATTTATATGTTTTATAATTACCTATTTAATTAACAGAGCTGCATTCTTTTAAAGTGATCTTTTCCTTCCCCTCGGCTCACAGAAGACACTAAAAATATTAAAAGTCCTAGGAGTGTAGAAAAGTGTTTTATAAAAGAAAGGAGGGGGAAGTTACATAAAATAACAGAAGATTAAAAAGAATAAAATTTATAAAAGAAAGAAGAGGAAAATAAAGAGCTAGGACACATGTTTGCATGTGACTTTTCTTGTTTTTAGTAACTTTGAAATCAGATGGTAAAATCTAGAGTGATGTCACATCCATACAATTGCACGGAGTCTTCAAATCTGAAAATTTCTTGTGCCCAGTAATGTGAATTTTTTCTTTTGCTCGGGACAGCATTTTTATTTTTTTTATTTTTTTCATTTTTTTTAATGATTTTTTATTATATTATGTTAGTCACCATACAGTACATCCCTGGTTTCCGATGTAAGGCTCAATGATTCATTAGTTGTGTATAACACCCAGTGCACCATGCAATACATGCCCTCCTTACTACCCATCACCGGTCTATCCCATTCCCCCACCCCCCTCCCCTCTCAGGCCCTCAGTTTGTTTCTCATAGTCCATAGTCTCTCATGTTTCATTCCCCCTTCTGATTACCCCCCCTTTCTTTATCCCTTTCTTCCCCTACTGATCATCCTAGTTCTTATGTTCCATAGATGAGAGAAATCATATGATAGTTGTCTTTCTCTGCTTGACTTATTTCACTTAGCATTATCTCCTCCATCGCCGTCCATGTTGTAGCAAATGTTGAGAACTCGTTCTTTCTGATAGCTGAGTAATATTCCATTGTATATATGGACCACAACTTCTTAATCCAGTCATCTGTTGAAGGGCATCTCGGCTCCTTCCACGATTTAGCTATTATGGACATTGCTGCTATGAACATTGGGGTGCATATGGCCCTTCTCTTCACTACATCTGTATCTTTGGGGTAAATACCCAGTAGTGCAATGGCTGGGTCATAGGGTAGCTCAATTTTTAACTTTTTAAGGGACCTCCACACTGTTTTCCAGAGTGGCTGTACCAACTTGCATTCCCAACAACAATGTAGGAGGGATCCCCTTTCTCCACATCCTCTCCAACAATTGTTGTCTCTTGCCTTGTCTATTTTTGCCATTCTAACTGGCGTAAGGTGGTATCTCAGTGTGGTTTTGATTTGAATTTCCTTGATGGCTAATGATTTTGAACATTTTTTCATGTGTCTGTTAGCCATTTGTATGTCTTCATTGGAAAAGTGTCTATTCATATCTTCTGCCCATTTTTTGATTTGTTTATTCGTTTCTCGTGTATTGAGTTTGAGAAGTTCTTTGTAGATCTTGGATACCAGTCCTTTATCTATAGTGTCATTTGCAAATATCTTCTCCCATTCCGTGGGCTGCCTCTTAGTTTTTCTGACTGTTTCCTTGGCTGTGCAGAAACTTTTAATCTTGATGAAGTCCCATAAATTCATTTTATCTTTTGTTTCTCTTGCCTTTGGAGATGTGTCATGAAAAAGGTTGCTTTGGCCGATGTCGTAGAGGTTGCTGCCTATGTTCTCCTCTAGGATTTTGATGGATTCCTGTCTCACATCGAGGTCTTTCATCCATTTGGAGTTTATCTTTGTGTATGGTGTGAGAGAGTGGTCAAGTTTCATTCTTTTGCATGTAGCTGTCCAATTTTCCCAGCACCATTTATTGAAGAGACTGTCTTTTTCCCACCGGATGTTTTTTCCTGCTTTATCAAAGATTAGTTGCCCAAAGAGCCGAGGGTCCATTTCTGGGCTCTCTATTCTGTTCCATTGGTCTATGTGTCTGTTTTTGTGCCAGTACCATGCTGGGGGACAGCATTTTTAAATGGGTGATGGAAGTGAGGAGGTTCTTCAAGTGCTATTTTCCATTTTCCTGTTCCCACAACTCTAGTCAAATGTGCATTTTGCTCTCTTGTAAAGATGAGAAAGCACCCTCTTCTCACTGGGTCTGCGTAGATGGATGAGGGGTGAGTTTGAGGAAGAGCCTGACTTGGGGAACTGGTGAGATGGTGCCGTCATTTGCAGAGATAGGGAATACAAAAGGAGAACAAGTTTGGGAGGAAGGACGTTGTTGTGGTCTCCAGGGAAGGAATGTTCTGAGAGGGCTGCCATGAAACGTTTGTCAGCAGAAACACACTTGTGCACACAGCTCCAGACCCAGGTCCCTGTGCAAAGCATGTGGGGAGGGAGACCTGCACCCAGGCCCCAGCCATTTGCACATTCATGACCTCGATGCCTCAAGTGATGTCCATCTGGGTGAAATCCTTTGGGACACCATTGTTCTAGAAAGACAGTTTCTTTTATTCTTGTCAGCTTTTCTGTTAAACCTACATTGCTATGAAAATGATTGTTTTGGAAATACAGATTTTTAAAGTTTTTCATTAGGCTTAAGACAAAAAAGAAAAAGACCTGAGGTCATTCACTCTGCTGAGAACCAAACTGAGTCAGATAAGTCCTACTTCAAATCCTTGTTCTACCACTTATTAGCTGATTGGTCCTGGGCAAGTTTCTTCACTTCTTTGAGTCTAAACTTCCTTATCTTTAAAGATAGATTCATTGGCTCTCACCTCGTACCATTAAATAGATGCTTGTATAAGGCAACAGAGAAAGTCAATCCAGCGCAGTACTTTACCTCTTCTGTACCCCGTCAGTGTGTTCTTCCCCTCCTTCCCTAGCCCACTTCTTTGCCCCCAGATAGGATGAAAATAAAAAGGTTTTGGAGGAAGGATCACAAAATTCCACAATCCATCTGCCATTGAACAGTTCTTGTTAGAAAATAACTTCCTTCTGTCTAACTACCCTGTTCCTACTGCTGCAAGCGAAGTGCTTCTCCCGGTCACGTCCTTCTTCTTTTCTGTTTGGAGTTGTAATTTTGCTTAAATGCACAGCATGAGACAACCTTCAGAAGCATATTTTCTTTCATTCTTGCCTTTAATAGCTGTAAGTGCAAAAATGTAGTGGGAGCTCCAGAATCCCCTGTGGTTCTTTTCTGGTATTCCAGATCAGGTGGAAATCGCGTGGCTGGTGTTCTTTTCCTGCATGCGTCTTTGGGAGCCTTTACAGATGGGGATGAGCAGCTGAGACGATGGGAGCAGTGGGCACTGCAGAATGCACCTTGACCTTTTCTTAGCTCCTTCCTGCTAAGGATCTCCAAATCTTTCTCATTTAGGGAAGGCCGTGCCCACTGAATTTTAAGATGTTGGAGAATGTTGGAGGCTGAACTCAGATTTTTAAAACCATGCTTTGCCATTTCCCTGGTGACTCGCACCGGCCGTATAACTTTCCCAATGCTCATGCAGTAGGTTTACAAGGGAGGCATGGACTTCAGAGACTTCTGACTGTTTTCATGATAAGCAGTCAGTTTTTAACTTCTCTTACAAATCTGAGTGATTAAGTTGCCTCCCAGAGCATATAGATTTTCTTAAGAGTTAAAACAGTGTTCAAAAGGAAGCGATGAGCTCCACAGCCTACCATATCCTGTGCGCAGAATAATTTCATTTCTACTTATCTGTGAAGGTTGAAGGAATGTCTACAAATATTTGCTTGGTTTCTATGGTGAAGGCAGAGAGAGATCCAGTGTGTGATTATTTAGTGTCAAAATCAAAACTACACTATACTGTACTTCTAAAAAGAGAGTTAGTTTGTTACTTGAAACGTAATAGACATTTAGCAAGTGGTAACTATTTTAAGTTTCATAAGTTCAAGATGAAATTTAAACAGTACAGCCTGAGGGAAAACATGGGCCCTTTAGGCATTTTTGAAACTTCATTCTACAAAACTAAAATGGTCTTCAACTTTATTTAAAAAGTCACGTGTTGACTGAAGGATGGTGTTTGTGGACCCTTAAAATACCTGATGTAGGTATGGGGACATGACCATGGTTTGTAAATTTATGCTGTAATAGAAGCCTAATCCTCCATTCTGCTATGTTCTGGCTACCCATATATTTGTTGGAATATACATTTATTTTGTGCCTGCTGTACACAGTGCTCTGGGAGGTGCAGTGGGTGGAAAGTGCATTTAGAAATGGTCTCTACCCTCAAAGGGCTGGCTTTGGGTCTAGTAGGCAGTAAGTACACAATGAATGGGATACAGTGTGATAAGTGCTGGGATTACGTGTCGCTAGGAAGGACTAGGTGGGGCAAGGTTCATAAGAATTAAGAATGGTATTGTGAGAAGACATTCCAGAGAAAGGTCTCAGCATATGGCAAGGCCATGAGGCATGACACGGCATGCATGTTGAACAACCATGAAGCCTCTGAGCAGGTTGAGGAAAGCATTCGTGTGAAGGAGGAGCAGGCAATAAAACTAGAGAGGACGAGAGCCAGATCGTAAGGGCATTGTGGGTAAACTGGATTTGCACTTGACCCTAAAAGCTCTGGAGAATGGATGGATTTTAAGCAGAAGTGTGGTGAGCGTGGCTTCAGATGCAGTAGAGAGGACGGAGTGGAAGGAGGCCAACTAGTAGGAAAAGAGACCAGAGGAAGTCATTGTGGCCCTCAGGAGAGGACACAGGTGGGCACAATGGAATCGTCAGGATCTGGTAGCCTCACTGAGAGTGGAGATGGGTCGGGAGGGGAACTTGGGTAGGTGGCAATTTTGCTTACAGAGAGAGAGGGGATCCGAGAGGAGAAGCAGGTTTCAGGAAAAGCCAGTGTGTGCATTTTGAAATTGAAATCCCTCTGGGAGTACCACATGGTGCTGTCCAGGAGAGACAGTTGGATCTGCGGGTCTGCAGAGTTCTGGCGACAGTGTGGTCCTCAAGGGCATCCACGTGTGATGCTCCCCAGGGGTTCTGCATCATGGAAGAAGCGGAACTCCTGAGGATCTTAGCCTTAAAGAAAAGAATTATATTAAGGGACTGATGGGGGAAGAAACTCTAGGGAGTGGGAGGAACTCTAGGACAAGACCCTCGAATTTCTCATTTAAATCACTGCAGCCCACTCCCCACTCCTATTGTTTTAAGGCGAACTCATTTGACTTGCCTGGACCACTGTCCAGGACTGACAGTGGACACTCCCATGATGAACTGAATTGAAGCTCACTTGGACCTTTAAGGCTTGATGTCTGAAGTAAGACCTTTTTTAGGTTGATCTGTTAAAACATTAGCAAAATGAGAGAGAGATGTAAGACTCAGCAAGAGATGGTAAGGACCACTGGTATCATGAAAGGTCCGAAGCCTGGATCTCTGAACTCCACCTTTGTCCATCCTTTAGTGGGTCATTATCACTGCCCCTGGAGCACAGTACACAGGCCCCTGACTGCTGAATGACTTGTCCCCAGAGATTCCTTCCATCTCCACGTTGGAGGGAACACCCATCTCAGCTAGGTTACCGTGTGCCATTGCCCTTCGAGTCTTCTTACACATCCGCCAAATCAAATTGGGTTCAGCCTCACCTCCCTCCACAGATCCCGTTTCTTTTTTAAAGATATATGATTACTCTAAAGTACCCAATTATTATTAGACATTACTGTCCCCATATTCTGCAGGCTAGCCGAGTGCCTCTATCCACCATCAGTGCTGCCCCTGAGAGTTCCCTATGCTTCATTCATGTATCCAGTCATTAGATAATTACTGAGCACCTTTCAGGCATGACACTGATCATACACTGTGACCAATAAGTCGAATGACTATAATGGAAAATAGAAGGTTCAAGTGCTATAGAAATGTGGGGAACTTGGGGGCGCCTGAGTGGCTCAGTCGGTTATGCGTCTCACTCTTGATTTCAGCTCAGGTCATGATCTCAGGGTCGTGGGATGGAGTCCCGCCTCGGGCTCCGAGCTCAGCAAAGAGTCTGCTTGAGATTCTCTCTCTCCCTCTCCCTCTACCCTTTCCCCCTTTTGTGCACGTGTGGTCCTTCCCTCTCTCTCTCAAAATAAAATCATTTTTAAAAAACTAAAAAATAAAGAAATGTGGTGCAAGTTCAGGAGACAGCGATCATTCCCAGATGGGAGAGCAGGAAAGGCCTCGTGGAAGAAGTGGTATGTGAGGATTCAGACCTACAGAGACTCAGGGAAAGAATATCCCACAGAGAGAACCCCAGAAGCAATGGCCAGGTGGTTGGAAATCACATCTAGACGGGAGCCAGCAGCTCCATTTGTGAGTCGGGACAGCTCTAGGTCCTGGGAAGAACAGACGGCCTTGCTCCTGATAATGGATACATCAGAGCAGAGGCCAAGATCGTTACTGGCGCAGTGCTTAGTGCTGAGAATCTCATTTTTGTGTAGACCTTGACCACTTTTTGTCATTTCATCTATCAAAACATCTTGTTCTAGCCCTTAGATTATAAATGAGTCTTTTTGAGATGACTCCATTATTATTTGCTGAAAAGTACTTTGTGTGTTAACTTTTATTGGTATTTAAGTCTTAATTGGTTCCGTTGAACTGGCTTGGCAGAATTGGAATTCTGATTATGCTATTCATTTAAATGTATAACTTTAAAGAACTGAATTTTGAGACCCTTTGAGAAAAGTCAGTGAAATTGCCACTAATTTTGATTTTCACTTTGCAAAACCGTAGTAGTCTTCTGGAAGGAAAAAACACACATACCAGAGAGTTTTATATTGGTGTGAAGCAAATACACAGTTTAGAGCATAGTTCAGAAAGCCTTCACTTCGGCGTTGTGTCCGTATTCCTCAGAAATCCTTATCTAAGTTTGCATTTGAGACGTGATGTGGAAGCGGACCCGGAAGGAGAATATCACTGCACTGATAGCCTCCCTAAGTAATTGCTAAACCAAAGGACAGGCAAGGACGTCCAAAGATAAGAACTCTTGGGTCTTTACAGTATATACCTTGTTAAAACTTCATGACCGTTGCCACATGATGTAGGGACTCTTCGAATGCTAACAGAAGTCACCTTACAGATCATCTAGTCTAAATGCCTTCATTGACAGAGAGAAAAATGAGGCTTAGACGAGAATTTGCCATCGTGCTTGTTTCTTCATCTGCAAACTGAGTGTATTAGTCAAGGTCCCACGAGGAAATGGGTCCCACTGCAGACTCAAAATAATTCAAGGAAGTTTTGTTTACAGAGACAAGATTTACAAAGGGGGTTTAGGGGAAGTGCAGTGGATGGTGCTGGAATTTGGGTCTCAGTTGCAGCCAAGCTTTTACCATTCCCAAGCTTGACGGGAAGAGGGGGAGCAGTTCCTGGAGTCAGGTAGTGCCCAGGATGGACAGAGACTTTGCAGTGGCCGCACAGCCAGCTCTAGACAATGAGGAAATCAGGGAGTTGTTTTGAGGGGGTTTTGGGGTTTTTAAATTAACATATAGTGTATTATTTGTTTCAGGGGTACAGGTCTGTGATTCATCAGTCTTACCCAATACACAGCACTCACTACAACACATATCCTCCCCAGTGTGCATCACCCAGCCACCCCATCCCTCCACCCCACTCCCCTCCAGCAGCCCTCAGTTTGAATCAGGGAGTCAAAGACTCTGCCTCACTCTTTTCCCTCTCCCTGAACTCCTGCCCAGGCTTCCTGTTGGCCAAACCCAGTAAGAAGCTGGAGGCATGGGGCAGGTACAGATCCACCCCCACCCCCCAAGGCAGAGACCATCCAGAGAGGCAAAAGAAAGATGACTCGCGCAGCGTTCGTGATGTGCTTTTCTACTCTTCATGAATGTAGCCGTATAATAAAGATGCTTCAGATAATAGCTACAAAGTATTTTCAGGGTCTTGGTGAAAAGAACATGAATAAAAGACTGCTAAATCGAATATTAAGTAGGAGTGGTTTGCTGTGATATATTTTGAGTCAGAGTTGGCTTTGGCTCTACTTTATCTTATACTGTTATTGGACTGGTTCAAAAAATTGTGACTAGAGATCAAAGCAGTTTAAACAGATACATCCACTTGGGTAAATATCCTTGAAGGCCCCCTCCCCCCGTCTTCCTCTCCCCCTTCTGTTGCCAAATCCATTCAGCACCTCTAGAGTCTGTTAATACATGTAATGATTGTAATAAACATCGTATTTGCTTTGGTTCCAGCTGGCTCCAACCACTAAACTCTGTCCGTAGTTCCTATTGTTGTCTTTGCTTAGTAGACAACTGCATTGTTATCATGTATCAAAGAGGCTACCTTTGTCATAGATTTCTAAATGTTGATCTTTATGCATTGCATTCATTGATTCTCTCTACGTGTTTTTAAATTTAAACTCACTGTGATATTTTGTTTTTAAGAATATTTAGAATTCTTAAACATAGAGAACTTTCAGGCAGAATTGATTACATTGTTGAGAACATTCCTTATTTCATACACTAAAACCTTGAAACATTTTTTTCAGTTTTGTCCATGCCTTAAAAAGCTTTGAAGTAAAAATTAATAAATCTGCTTACGTGTGACAAACTGGTTTTAAGTTAGGCAGTCTTCCGTAAGAAAATTATAGAGGCACAGAAGTGTAATAATTCCAAAGCAAATAGAATTTATATTTTACTGTCAGGAAAAATTGTTACAATTTGTTCTCAAAAACTTGGAACTTAAATATTTTAAACCCCATGAAATTGCAGAAATTGTCATCATTTGAGATATTTTAGATTACAGTGATGTAAAGTGAGGACTGAAGGACTCTGGATCAGAGAATGTGGAACAGCCACATAAACTAGCAAATTAAAACTGGGGACACTGCTGACATATGAGATAATATTACATAAACTAGGGAACAACTATTAGATTTATATTTATTACAAAAAGTAGTAATTTGTTATTTTTAAATGAAGGCCTTGGACATTGTTGGGTTTATTTTTTTAGAGAATTAACTAGAAATATAAGTATTGTACAATTCATACTTTCTTTTGGAATTCAAACATGTTGAATTCCACAAATATTAAACCAAAAAGGTGTCTCTGTAGTCAAATGCTAATAGTTCAAACAGAGTATAAGAACACACCTAATTAATAAATCTGATTCCTCTTACTGTTAAAATTATTTACACACAGACCAACCGAAAATCTTAGGGCTACCGAAGAGATTTTTTTCATCTTTTTTTATTGAAATTATTAAATGAGAATTTGACGAATAGATGTCCTACCATTCAGGGACGCCTGGGTGGCGCAGTCGTTAAGCGTCTGCCTTCAGCTCAGGGCGTGATCCCAGCATTTGGGGATCGAGCCCCACGTCAGGCCCCTCTGCTGGGAGGCTGCTTCTTCCTCTCCCACTCCCCCCGCTTGTGTTCCCTCTCTCGCTGGCTGTCTCTGTCAAATAAATAAATAAAAATCTTAAAAAAAAAGGGGGGGGGCGCCTGGGTAGCGCAGTCGTTGAGCGTCTGCCTTCCGCTCAGGGCGTGATCCCGGCATTCTGGAATCGAGTCCCACATCGGGCTCCTCGGCTGGGAGCCTGCTTCTCCCTCTCCCACTCCCCCTCCTTGTGTTCCCTCTCTCGCTGGCTGTCTCTCTGTCACAGAAATAAATAAAATCTAAAAAAAAAAAAAAAAAGTCTTACCATTCAGGGCACTGGTGTTGTTCAGAACTGAATTTTGAAACCTTTTTCTTAAACCTTTTTTTTTTTAAAGGAAATAATTTAACCCCAAAGGATAGCTGAGTTTTTGAGATCTGTAACTATAAACTCTTTTAAAGTTCCCAGTAAAATATCTCTATGTAAATTTACAATATTTTCCTCTTGGTTATCTATCTACAACCTGCGGGCTTGCCTATTGATTTGTGGATGTTTGGAATGCAGAAGTGAGGGTCTCGTGTTGGATGCTGAGGAAGAAGCACAGAGTTGAAAGCAGACGGTCCTGGGAGAATCCCAGCTCCCCCACATCTCAGCTTGGTGTTTCTGGCCAAATGACTCAGCCTCTCTGAAATTCCGTTTTCTCAGCTATAAAATGTGCTTACTGACAGCACCTGACTGATCTTGTGCCCTGAAATCATCCTCCAGCCCCTTTTCCTTTCCACGTTCAACCTCCTTGGCCATGTTTTTGTGGCGACTGTTCATTGAAAGCTTCGTGTCCTGTAGAGAGTCCTGGCAGACATTTCTGTATGCGTATATGATTACAGTATTCCACCCACACATAATCTGTTAATAAAAATTAGAATGTATTTCCCACAGTTCCAAAAACAGTATATCATGGACACTTTCTGTGGGAGCACCAAATGAGCGGGGATGAGATGTAGCTCATCCTTTTTGATGGCTTGATGGCTGAATAATATTCCCCTATTGGAAATTACTGTGGGGTAAACATCCTTGTGAATACCTCTTTGTATACTAGACTGAATATTCTGGATAAATTCCTGCAAGTGGAACTCTGGTTCGGCGACATGGGCACTATTCATCTTATAAATACTGTCAGATTGTCCTCTAAAAAGGTTGTGCCAATTTATGGTTTGAAACCGTTTCCCCAAACCATGGCCAACTGGGAATAGTGTCATTCTGTTCATTTCAGGCAAAACGATACCCCTTTATTGTGATGACTTTCTTCCTTATTCCTCGCTTGCTTTATTTTAATGAGATTATCTTTGATAGTGTGTTTCTTCTTGTGAACTATCATTTTGTACTCTTTATCCATTTTTCTGTTGTTTTATTTATGTAATTTGTTTTAGGTGTTTTATCCCAGGTTGTTATTTGTCTTTACCTTTATTTTATAGTGTTTGCCAAAGAGACTTGCAGTCTGAAATAGCTGGATCTGTTAATCTTTTCATCTCAAGCTTCTAGATTTGCCTTCATGCTGAAAAAGGCCTCCATATCCCAAGGTCCTCTTCTGTTTTCTTCTAATACAGTTTTCTAGCTCTACTTTTTACACTTAGATTTTTTATGAGTATACAATTTCTTCTTATGCATGGTGCAAAGTAGAGATGAAACTTTCTTCCAAATGGATGACCAGTTGTCTTGCTTTGAAGTACATTTTCTCTCTCACTAAGATGAAATTCAGCACCTATAGGAATGTTAAACCCCATAAATAGATCAGTCTCTTTCTAGACTTTCTAACCTGTTAGCACCTACTATTTTGTTTTCTGTACCTTAGAGTATGTTTTGGTAACAGAGAGCAGATCTTCCTCATCCTTATTTCTCAAACTATTTTTGGCTCTTCTTAAGCATTATTCTGTCAGAGGCCCCATATTGTCAGAGTTAAATTCCTCCCCCAAATCATTACATTGTCTTAAACTTTCTTGTTAATACAGGAATGACAATTATCCTTATATTTTTCCCATCTTAGTCATGGTCTGTCTCATCATTTATTTAGTTTTTAAGTTCTTCAACAATAGTATACCGTTTTACGTATGTAGATTTTCCTTTTTTTTAATCCTTCAATGTTTTATATTTTTTGTTACTATTGTGAATGGTATCCTTTTTACATTATATTTTATAACTGACTTACTAGGATTTGTGTATTTATATCTTATGTCTACCAGCATCTAAATTGTTATCTCTTAATAATATTTTTGCTGTCATAAATTTTATTTACCAAAATATAAGGCCAATGTGTGTAGGGCAGAAACCCTTAGAAATATAAGGAGATTCTGGGAGAAGGAAAACAAAAATGCAATTCTCTTCCAGAGTTTGACAAAGTATAGAAAAATATAAGGATCTATATGAGACAAACTCATATTAGAAAAGAACTTTACACTTTTTTTCTAAGGTTTTATCTTTATTTATTTACTTGAGAGAGAGCAAGAGTCAGAGCGAGAGAGCACAGAGAGAAAGGGAGAAGCAGACTGCCCGCTCAGCAGGGAGCCTGACACGGGGCTGGATCCCAGGACCCTGAGATCTTGACCTGAACCGAAAGCAGATGCCTGACCGACTGAGCCACGCAGGCACCCCAGGAAAGAACTTTGCACTTAAAAGAGAGTTACTCCCGAGGTACCTGGGTGGCTCAGTCAGTTAAGCGTCCAACTCTTGATTTCAGCTCAGGTCATGATCTCAGGGTACTGGGATCAAGCCCCAAGTCTGGCTCTCTGATCTGCAGGGAGTCTACTCAAGGATTCTCTCCCTCTCTCTCTCTCTCTGCCCCTCCCCCCTCACTCACTTGCTCTCTCTAAAAATAAATAAATAAATCTTTAAAAAAAAGAGAAAGAGAGTTACTCCCCTGACACCTTCTGACACAAAACCGGGTGTGCCCATAGTCCTACAGAAAGTAGTAACAAATTGTCCCAAGTAGGGGCGCCTGGGTGGCTCAGTCGGGTAAGCATCTGGCTCTTGATTTTGGCTCAGGTCATGATCTCAGAGTCCTGAGATCAAGCCCCCTGTGGGGCTCTACACTCAGCCAGAGTCTGCTTGAGATTCTCTCTCCCTCACCCTCTGCCCCTCCCCACGCTTGGGCACACACATGCTCTCTATCTCAAATAAATGAATGAATAAATGAATAAATAAATAAATAAATAAATAAATAAATAAATAAAATCTTTAAAAGATAAAATAAAATAAAAAAATAATTTTACCAAGTAGAAATCATACAGGTTACATTCTCTAGCCATGAATTTCTAGAGCTGGAAATCCAGCAATTAAGAGATAACCATAAATAACCTGACCATATGGACATTTTAAAACACTTTTCTAAATGATTTTATTCTTCAAAGTAGTTTACTCTTGGATTAAAGAGAAAATTAAAGGTAAGTTACATATTCTTTAAATAATATGTTCTATCATTAATTAGAATTAAAAATAACTCAAGTTTCAATTCAGGTAGATAGGCAGGTGCAAACAAAGAAACTAGCATGGGGAAATTTATAAAAATAAAAGTAGAAAACAATAAATTATAAAATAAGACAATAATTCTCCCCAAATGTAAATAAAACTCTATGTCAGTTTTTTTTCTATAAATGATATAACTAAACTCCTAGAAAACTTGACTGATACAAAGAGAAGACGAAAATATGCAGCATTAAGAAAGAAAATACAGGGGCGCCTGGGTGGCACAGCGGTTAAGCGTCTGCCTTCGGCTCAGGGTGTGATCCCGGCGTTACGGGATCGAGCCCCACATCAGGCTCTTTGGCTATGAGCCTGCTTCTTCCTCTCCCACTCCCCCTGCTTGTGTTCCCTCTCTCGCTGGCTGTCTCTCTCTCTGTCAACTAAATAAATAAAATCTTTAAAAAAAAAAAAAAAGAAAGAAAATACAGTTTTCTTCTCAGAAAACCGAGGAAACAGACAGCATGACAGTAATTAATAGGAAATACTATGTACTAATTTAAGCCAACACATTTTAAAATCTAGACTAAGAATTTTCATGGGAAAATCCTTTATCACTAACCAAAATTGACTCAAAAGGAGATTAACACCTAAACAGACTAAGAATAAATTCAAAAGATTGTTAAAGACGTAACTGCTAACGAAAATCCAGACCCAGATGGTTTTATGAGTGAGTCCTTTTAAAAGAATGATTGGGGACATCTGGGTGGTTCAGTTGGTTAAGCATCTGCCTTCAGCTCAGGTTGTGATCCCAGGGCCCTAGATCGAGCCCCAGCCTGCTTCTCCCTCTCCCTCTGCTTGTGCTTTCTCTCTCATTGTGTCTCTCTCTCTTTGTCAAATAAATAAATAAAATGGTAAAATAAATAAATAAAATGAAAAATTAAAAAAGAGACTGATTATTTTGATGTTGTTTATATTATTCCAGAATATAGAGAAGGATAGAAACTTTCCATACTTCTAATATCAAAACATGAAAAATTAACATAAACAATAAAACTGTAGGTCAGATTGATTTAGGAATATAAGTTAATATTCTAAATAAGTATTAGCAAATAGAATCCAAGGGTCTATTAAAATAGTAATATGCCAATGTTAAAAGAATAATACATTAATATTAGGAATGATTTATTCCAAAAAGGCAAGGATTGTATGGTATTAGGATATCTACTGATGTAATAATTAATACACCGTTCATAGAATGAAGGAGAATGATCATATGGTCATTATTAATAGATATTTTTAAGTATTTGATAAAAATTAATTATCCATTTTGAGTGGTAACTAAGTTTTGAAACAACTTCCCAAACATATCAATATAGTTACTGTTTTACCTGTCTACACATTTGTTTGATGGTCATAGTAGGTACACTGTGATTAAAGCACTAAAACAATAACATTCCTACTAAAGTGTTTTAGGATGGGTAATCAGTCAGAAATCACAGCCTCCTTAGAACAGCTTAAAACAATGCAATATTCAGATTAACATTTTCATCCCATATGATGCTAGACTTTATTAAGAAGGTGGGTGTGTGCCTGTGCACTGTGTATGTCTATAAGCCACTGAGCAGAACTTTACGGACCATTTACACATATACCTTTTTTTGCAGTATATCAGAGAAGCAGGGAAATGTTCCCCCAGCTAGAAATGTTAATAAAGCAGAAATAAATTATGCAAGTAAAAACTAGAGCCCAGAACTGGATGCTCTTCTTAGCAAATGTAGTACGTACCTTCTTTCTGGGGAATGAGTGATAATTGAATTTTGCCCAGATATCTTCTAGCAATGACTGCCTTAAAATTGTCAATTTGGTATTTGGTAAACCACAGTTGTTCTGTGAGCAATATTGTAATGGGTATTTATGGATAAAATCGGTTCTATGTCCTCTGGAACGAACCATACAATGAACTGTGTTACAAGGTATGATTTTCAGGTGGCAGTGGGTTCAGGGACGTGATGGCATCAGAGCCAGGCTTTGTAGGATAAGTAGAATTTCCACATGTGGAGAGGAGAAGGCAGAGCTTCCCAGACTAGAACAGTGCCAACTAAAGCATGGAGGCAGGAGCTGGAGCGTATGTTTATATAATTGAGTGGTGCTCACACCTAGCCAAGGGTTAGTGTTACCTGAAAAACATTGTAAAAAAAAAAAAAAGAGAGAGAGAGAAGAAATAAAAAAGTGAAAGAAGAACTCCAGGCTCCCCACCATGGAGATCTAATTCAGTGAGGGAGAGAAGGCCAAGACACATGTTTGTCTGCCTTTCTTCTTTTCTTTTCTTTTCTTTCTTTTCTTCTTTCTTTCTTTCTTTCTTTCTTTCTTTCTTTCTTTCTTTCTTTCTTCTTTCTTTCTTTCTTTCTTTCTTTCTTTCTTTCTTTCTTTCTCTTTCCTTCCTTCCTTCCTTCCTTCCTTCCTTCCTTCCTTCCTTCCTCTCTTTCTTTCAGATTTATTTATTTATTTATTTATTTATTTACTTATTTATTTATTTTAGAGAGAGCGAGCAAGAGCAGGGAGCGGGGGAGAATCTCAAGCAGGCTCCCTGCTGAGCGGGGGGCCGACAAGGGGCTCTATCCTATGACCCTGAGATCATGACCTCAGCCAAAATCAAGAGTCAGACGCTTAACCAACTGAGCCACCCAGGCACCCCAGACACATATTTTTCTAAAATCCCCGTGGGTGATTCTGAAGCACAGAGTGGAGACCCAGTGCTGTGGTCTAATATGTGACAAGGCTGTAAAGGTTATGGGGATACTATGGGATATGCTGCTAGAAAGATACTTCAGAGCCAATGATAACTGAGTAACACTATTTGGTTTTTGTTTGCTTCCTTTTTTAAATTTGTTACATCACCACTATTCCTTCATTAGATATCAACCAGATAACCCTTACACAAAATTTGACCTCTCGTGTGAATCCAAAGCAAAACCTATTAAATGAGATGAAGAGGAGGAACCAGTCAAGAATCTTGTTTCAGTTAGATATTGCTGTATAAACTCCCCCAAAACTTAAAACAACAATCATTTTATTATCACTTATAATCCTGTGAGTTGACTGGACTCTACTAGGCAGTTCTGCTCCCTGTGACGTTGGCAGGGGCAGGCCACGGTCTTCTGGGGGATCAGTCCAACTTGAAAGTCCAAGATGGCTCGCTCGCATGGCTTTAAGCTGAGAATTCAGCTGGGGCTGTCCTCTGAAACATCTTCTTGGGCTTCTCACTGCATGGCATTTGGACTCCGGAGGAAGTGTCTCAAAAGCAAGCATTCAAAAAGGCCCCCAGACTATGGGGCGCCTGGCTGGCTCAGTCAATGGAGCGTGTGACTCTTGATCTTGGGGTTGTGAGTTCAAACCCCACATTGGATGTAGAGATTACTTAAAAATAAAATCTTAAAAAAAAAAAAAAAAAAAGAGGCCCAGACTACTAGGCTTCTTCTAACCTTGTTTTGGTAGTCTCAGATACATTCTGTTAGTTTAGTCGACCAACTCACCAAGACCACTCCGTTTCAATGGCAGGTGACTTAAACTCTGTCTCTCTTTCTCTCTCTCTCTCTCTTTTTTTTTTTACGATTTTTAAAATGTATTTATTTGAGAGAGAGAGGGGTAGGGAGAGGGAGAGAGAATCTGAAGCAGACTCCACGCTGAGCATAGAGCCCGACTCAGGGCTCCATCTCAAGACCATGAGATCCTGATCTGAGCCGAAACCAAGAATCTGACCCTTAACCAACTGAGCCACCCAGGTGCCCCAGACTCCATCTCTTGCTGGGAGGAGCAACGTGTGTGTACAAGGAAGGAAGGAAATAGATGGCAATCATGTTCTGGAGAATTGCGACTGCAATCTGAATGCACCAAGGACTACAACATCAAAATACATAAAGGGGAATTGTAGGAAATTGAGATAGATGTCGCCAAAAGTGCAATGAGACAAAACAATAAGTAAGGATAAAAGGAATCTGAATAACGTAAAGTGCTTATGTAATAGATTTATGTATTGAATTCCTTATCTGACAGTAAAGAATATTCCTTTATTTCAGGCATCCATAGAATCTCTGCTCCCCCCAAAAGAGAAGCTCTTGAACCCCTATATACTGGTATAAATCTGAAACCTATAAATCTGTTTCCTGACCTGTCAGCCTTGCAGAACTAGTCAGGGTGGTGTTTGTTTCATCTGCTACTACACACTACTCTTGTATTAAGTGAGGTTCTTCCTATTGGAGAAGCCTGGCCTCTGGATGACTTTTTCTACACATGGTGTAAATAATTGAGTTCTACATTCTCTTGTAAGTTCTTGGTTTCTTATTTGTTTTCTGAAAAGAGTGGCATTGAAGGGGGCTTTATTTTGATTCCCCACAGTCTCATGATAAGAGTAGTTTTGACTTGTCCTGGGTGCTCTTTATACTTCAGGGTCAACATCCAGCAGCCACTGGAATCCTCTTCTGATTCCCCGATAATGCTGACGTAGGCACTGAGCTGGAACCCTTGCCAACACCTGTTTTCCATTTATTGTTTTTTTTAAGCCCCTTAGGAAAAAAATAATAGTGTTAAGATCTGTGTTTGTTTAGGTCTTTGCTTTGCTTTCTGAAACTCAGTTACTTTACCATCCGAGTAAGAAACAGAGTCTGAGGTGGGAACCCAGGTTGTGGGGGTGATGTCATTTCCTGGCCTGTCAGCGATGAATCCGAGTTACTTACTGCTTCTATCTCAGGGTCCCCATGTGATGCCAGGCACTCGTTCTGAGCTGGCATTAAACCAGCTGAGATGAGAAGTCGAAGCGACCAGCCGTCTTCCTCGGTAACACTCAGGTCCGTTTGCCGTTGCAGGTCGTCACGCTGTGGTACAGAGCTCCAGAAGTCTTGCTTCAGTCCAGCTACGCCACCCCCGTGGACCTCTGGAGTGTTGGCTGCATATTTGCAGAAATGTTTCGTAGAAAGTAAGAAATGCATTTTGTTTCACTCTGTCTTCCTTGGAAAGAGACTTTTTGGGTCTTTGATAAATTAAGTGGCAGCATAGCATTTCTGTTTCAAATAAGGTCATGAGATATATATATACATATATATATGTATGTGTGTGTATGTATATATGTATGGAGATATATATATATATCCAGATCCACCTGCTTCGGGCTACCACATCTAAGCCTGTCCTGGAAACGAGTTCTCAGTCCTAAATAGTGTAGCTTTGTAGGACTCCAGCTTCCAGCTCTTGGAACTCTTGTTTGGAAAGAAACATGCCATTGTTCTTACAACTTATTTTTATTGGTGATGTTAGGACGTAGAAGTGTCCTCAAGGTGGACCCTGTCCACAGGAGAAGGACCAGGGCTATTACCTGTATGGAAGTTTTGTTGATGAGAATAGTTGCGTACACGTGTTCAGGGTGACAAGGACAGGGCAGGGAAGATGTCAGCAGTGCTTCAGAATACTGAAAATGCTGTCAGAATGAGGACAGATTAGACACATTCAGGCATGACAGAGAGCACAACAAGGGCCAGGGATACTGAAATGACAGAAAGAAAGGTTTTTGCTCAGACGTGGGGAAAATCTAATATTAGGCATTATCTGAAGAGAAGATTAGGGTTTGTGAAAATAGTGCATTCTCACTGGGTGTGCAAGAACACACTGGACCACAGCACACATTGGAGGTGTTTTCTGTGGCATTAATAGAGTGGGTGGTGGGCTAGATGACCTCCAGGGACCTCTGACTCTGAGAGTCTGTGATTCATTTGTTCGATTTTTCAGGTCATAAGAAATAGCCAAACAATATAATAAAGATCTGCCCGAAAAATAATCCCTACGCAGGTACCAAATTCAGCAAATCAAAATTAAGCAAAGAACCTAATCATCATCTATTAACTCCTGGTTTTCTCTTTTTATTTCCATGGGAAATGTGAGTTGGAGAGCTGAGTATATTCCCATTGCACATGTTACGTTCAAAATGGTAGCTACACGGTAGCCCACCAGGAAAAGAAGTGGTCGGTCGTTCCTTGCCTGTCTCTTTGTTCTTTTGTTTTAACCAAATGAAGCTTGGTGCATGTCATAAATTTTGGGACCGACGTTTAGAACTCAGCATTTTTTTATATGTAGCTCACAGGAGGGGATCATGCCAAAGAAATCTGTGTACATACATGTTCAGTGCTGGCCTACTGTGTGCCAAGTACAGGACCAAACCTCTTCCGTTCTGTTCCTTTTTATGCCTCCCCATGGGAGATAACTGAGATGCAGTGATAATTTGTCTAACATCAAGCAGCTAAAAAGTAGCAGGGGTATTGCTCCAGATGAAGTCTTGTGCGTTTTAGTCCAGTGTTGTTTTCCTACCAAGGAGGGAGGGAAAAGTAATATTGAATTCAGCTTCAGTGTTTGCCAAACAGGCTAATTAAGTTGTGTGGAAGTGTACTTGGACCAACAATATCAGCATCTGTAAGGACCTTGGTAGAAATGGGAATTCGTACCTCCCCCAGCCCACTGGATCGGAAGTTCTTGGGCTAGGGCTCAGCAGCCTGTGTTGGGACAAGCCCTCAAGGTGATCCTAATTCACCCTCCAGGGTAAGAACCACTGGGTTGGATGATAGGATCACCAGGGATGAGCAGTCTTTAAATGTGCAACTCCCAGACCTCTCCCTTAGAGATTCTGATTCATTACTGGGCTGGGGCCAGGCATTCTTGTTTTTTAAAGTACCTCGTGTAATTCTTTTCATCAGACAAGTGTAGAAAACATTGGGTTAAAGGATGTCAGGGGTGCCTGGGTGGCTCGGTCGGTTAAGCGTCCAACTCTTGATTTGGACTCAGGTCATGATCTCAGGGTCATGAGATCAAGCCCCGCAGCTGGCTCCCCGCTCAGCTGGGAGTCTGCTTATCCCTCTCCCCCTGCTCCCCCCACCTGCCTGCTGAAGGGAGTGCACACACTCTCTCTCTCTCTCTCAAATAAATAAATAAATAAATAAAATGTTTAAAAAAAAAAAAGATTATGGTCAGAACGGAATAAGCAGGGTAGAAGTCAGGACTGTCATTCTAGTTCATTCGGCTGAGAGCCGATTAGAGAAATGTATATTAGAATGACATTTATATCTCTAGAATTGTCCTCAAATACGAAGACTGAGTCCTTCTTTTGTAATGGGAGGAGAGTGGCAGTTATTTTTCAATAGTCTAAGACATAGGCCGGTGATGGGTATTAAGGAGGGCACATATTGCATGGAGCACTGGGTGTTGTACTCAAATAACAAATCATGGAACACTACATCAAAAACTAAGGATGTACTGTATGGAAACTAACATAACATAATAAAAATTTTTATAAATAAATAGATAAATAAAACTTGAATACCAGCGCTTCTTGATGATAAAACCAATATTTTCCTGAAAGATGTTAAAAGAAAGATAAAATTTAAGATATGTAGTGTTAGGCATTCACTAGTAAGGAATTTGCTATATTTCTAAGTATAGCTAGTCACTACTTACGGAATAATTGCAACCTGAATTTTCGTTTTATAGCATTAAAACATTTTTCCACCAAAGTGGCCCAGTCTAGCTTGCAGAATTCTGTATAACCTGCAATATATATGAAACGTTATTTGTGCTAATTCATCAAAACCTATTTTCTATTTATAATGTTTTTCCTTTGGGAAAATTCATTCTCTGTTCTAATCCAAGATGACAGGGATATCCTTCTCTTCACCCCAGCACGAGAAGGGGGGACTCAATGTCGGAGGCTCGGAAAAAGGCTCCTTTCATGATGGCAGGCACAGCTGGCTTCAGTTTGCTGAGAAAGTGAGATGGTGGGTAGAGACCCATTGGCTCTTTAGATGTGCACAAAAGAAAGTTACCCTCCCTCGGAGCCTTGCGTAGAGGTAGTAAATTGAGAATTAATTGCCTGAAGGAGGAAACAACATCAGAATCCAGGCCCATGTGCCTTTATGGCTGAAGGAGAATGAATCCAGGCCTACCACACATCATTCCTGGGCTGGGTGCCCTATCTCCTAGGTAGTTCCTGCTGGTTTGGCTTTGACCTTGAATATGGCCGTGGGATCTGACCCTTGTCCCTGCTCTGTTCGTGTTTGGTATTTCCTATGATAACACCAAGATATCTGAATGTGCATGCTCCTTACTCATGCCAGATGAGTTCTGGGGTCCAGCCCCCAGCTTGACCTGATTCTAGCTTGACTCCTGAGTCAGTGTTGACACACCTATTGCAGTATCCAGTGGAGAATTCACAAGCCATAGATTCTGAAAGCAGACTCCCTCATTACCTTAGGCTAACCCTAAATCAGAGAATCTTGGCGTGTGTCCACTCTGGGTTCCTACTTGTTACTATGGCAGTGTTTCCCAAACGCTGTCATCTTTTTTAAAACCTTCATAATTTTTGCCATATTCTTGAAACCGCTATACTTACATAATTTTTTGCCCTAAACAATTTACATTTTTTTTAATCGAAGTGTAATTGACATACAATATTATATTAGTTTCAGGTATACAACCTAGTGATTGAACATTCATGTGTATTACAAATCAATCACCGTGTTAAATTTAGCCACTATTTGTCAACCATTCAAAGTTGTTAGGTATTATTAACTACAGGCATACCTCATTTTATTGTGCTTTTGCACATACTGCATTTTTTTTTTTTTTTTACAAATTAAGGTTTGTGGCAATCCTGACTCAAGCAAGTCTGTCAGCAACATTTTTCCAACAGCATTTGCTTATGACTTCATGTCTCTGTTATATTTTGGTAATTCTTGCAATATTTCATACTTTTTCATTATTATCATGTTTGTTATGGTGATCTATGATCAGTGATTATGACTCACTAAAAACTCAGATGATGGTTAGCATTTTTTAACAATGAAGTATTTTTAATTAAGGTATATACATGGGTTTTTTAAAACATAATGCTATTGCACACTTAGTAGACAACAGCATATGTAAAAACATGACTTTTATATGCCCTAGGAGACCAAAAAATTCACTTGATTCACTTCACTGATACTCACTTTATTATAGCGGTCTGGAACCAAACCCACAATATCTCCAAGATTGGCCTGTTTTTCATTAATTTCTGCTCTCATCTTTATTATTACCTTCCTTCTACTAACTTTAGGCTTTGTTTGTTCTTTTTCTATTCCTTTAGGTGTAAGGGTAAAGCTTGTTTCTTGAGGTAGACCTGTATCACTGTAAAATTCTGTTGTAGAACTGCTTTGGCTGTGTCTCTTAGATTTTGGACTATTGTGTTTACCTTTTCATTTGTCTCAAGGTATATTTTGATTTCCTCTTTGACTTTTTCATTGACCCACGGGTTGTTTAGTGACTTGTTGTTTAGCCACCATGTGTTTATGTTTCTTCCAGTTTCTTCTTGTTGTGGTTTTTAGTTTTCATACCATTGTGGTTTGAAAAGATGTTTTATATGCTTTCAATCCTTAAATTTATTAAGACTTGTTTCGTGGCTTAATGTGTGGTCTACCTTGAAGAATGTTCCATATGCGCTTGAAAAGAATGTGTATTCTGTTGCTTTGGATGTTCTGTAAATACCTGTGAAGTTCATCTGGTCTCATGTACCACATAGGCCAATGTTTCCATACTGATTCCATACTGATTTTCTGTCTAAATGATCTATCCATTGGTGTAAGTGGAGTGTTAAAGTCCCCTGCTATTATTGTATTACTGTCAGTTTCTCCCTTTATGTTTGCTAATATTTGCTTTATGTGTTTAGGTGCCCCATGTTGGGTGCATAGATATTTACATGTGTTATATCTTCTTGTTGGATTGATCCCTTTATGATTATATAATGTTTTTCTTTGTCTCTTATTACAGTCTTTTTTTTTTTAAGATTTTATTTATTTATTTATTTGAGAGAGAGAGAGAGCACAAGCAGGGGGAGAAGCAGAAGTGGGGGAGAAGCAGGCATCCCATGGAACAGGGAGCCTGATGTAGGGCTCGATCCCAGGATCAGAGATCATGACCTGAGCGGAAGGCAGACGCTTAACCGACTGAGCCACTCAAGTGCCCCCACAGTCTTTGTTTTAAAGTCTGTTTTGTATGATATGAATATTGCTACTTTAGCTTTCTTTTCATTTCCATTTGCATGGAATATCTTTTTCCATCCCTTCATTTTCAGTCTGTGCATGTCTTTAGATCTGAAGTGAGTCTCTTGCAGGCAGCATGTAGATAGGTCTTGGTTTTTTATCCATTCGGCCACTCTGTATCTTTTGATTGGAGCATCTAGTCCATTTACTTTTAAAGTAATGATTGATAGATATGTACTTATTGCCAACATGGTGATTGTTTTCTAGTTGCTTTTATAGTTCTGGTTCCTTTCTTCTTTTGTTCTCTTCCCTTGTGACTTGGTGACTTTCCTTAGTGTTATGTTTATATTTTTTCTCTTTATGTGTGGCATATCTGTTGGAGCTGTTTGGTTTGTGTTTACCATGAGGTTCATATATAAGATCCTGTATATTATAAGAGTCTATTTTAAGCTGATGGTTGCTTAAGTTCAAGCACATTCTAAAAGCACTACATTTTTACTCCCTCCCATCCATGTTTTATGTTTTTGCATTATATTTTACATATTATTTAGTGTATTCCTTGACTATTGTAGCTCTAGATGATTTTACTACGTTTGCCTTTTAACCTTCATGCTAAGTGTGTAGGTGGTTGATCCACTACCTTTACTGTGAATTCACCTTTACCAGTGAGATTTTTTTTCTATCGTAATTTTCTTCTTTCTACTTATGCCATTTTCTTTTCTATTTAAAGAAATCTCTTCAACATTTCTTGTAAGGCCACTTTGGTGTTGATAAACTCCTTTAGCTTTTGCTTATCTGCAAAACTCTTTATCTCTCCTTCTATTCTGAATAATAATCTTGCTGGGTAGAGTATTCTTGGTTGTAAATATTTCCCTTTTAGCACTTCGAATATATCCTGCCACTCTCTTCTGGCCTGTAAAGTTTCTGCTGAAAAATCAGCTCATAGTCTTATGGGGGTTCCCATGTTCATAACTAGTTGTTTCTCTCTTGTTGCTTTTAAGGTTCTCTCTTTAATTGTTGATGCTTGAGTATAATGTGTCTTGGTGTGGATCTCTTTGAGTTCATCTTATTTGGGACTCTCTGTGTGCTTCCTGGATTTGGATATCTTTTCCTTCACCAAATTAGGGAAGTTTTTAGCCATTTTTTCAAATAGGTTTTCTATCCTTTTCTGTCTCTGTTCTCCTTCTAGGATCCCCATAATATGAATGTTAGTATACTTGCTGGAGCCCCAGAGGTCCCTTAAACTATCCTCATTTTTTTTTTCATTCTTTTTTTCTTTTTGCTGTTCCAATTGGGTAATTTCCACTTGCTTTGTTGTCCAGATCACTGATCAATTCTTCTCTACCCTCTAATCTGCTGTTGTTTCCCTCTAATGTATTTTTCATTTCAGTTATTGTATTCTTCAGCTCCAGTTGATTCTTTTTTTATATTTTCTAGACAATTTACTTTTTTTAGCCTCATCCAAAGCAAAATATATATAAAATCACAGATTTGATGAGCCAGTTATTTATTTGTCTAGTGCACACTCAAATAAATATATAACCATTAAAATTATTGAGAAACTTAGTCCATGTTCAATGCCTAAAATCATCTCTCTCACATATCACCAGTGGTATATGCCACATGTTAGAAACCTTGTAACAAGTGTTTCATTTAGTATGCAAGACCCTTTTCTAGAGAGAGAAATTAAATCCTAGTGGGGGGGGGCGCCTGGGTGGCACAGCAGTTAAGCGTCTGCCTTCGGCTCAGGGCGTGATTCCGGCGTTATGGGATCGAGCCCCACATCAGGCTCCTCTGCTATGAGTCTGCTTCTTCCTCTCCCACTCCCCCTGCTTGTGCTCCCTCTCTCACTGGCTGTCTCTATCTCTGTCAAATAAATAAATAAATAAATAAATAAATAAATAGATAAATAAATAAATAAATAATCCTAGTGGGGAAGAGAAGCATTGCATACACGATTAGTTGACTAGCCTCAGCCAGGCTGAGTGCTATGAAGAAGCATAGGGTTCTGTGAATAGGAGTAATAGGAAGACTGTTTGCAGAGAGGGAGAGAGGCTTCTCAGGGGAAGGCCAGAAGTCGAGATTAACCTTCCTTAGAGGTCACATCCTAGTTGTTTATATAAAATCGTTGAGGAATGATTATTAAGGTTCACCATTCTCCATAACCTGGGGAGAAAAATAAGAAACAAAGGGAGGTAACACTTGTCTGTCATGTGACAGACCCAGGGTCAGGCCCTTCACATGCATTATCTCAGTAAACCCACATTCTGAGGGCTATTATCCAGAGTTTCCAGATGACAAACCAAAGTCTTCTGCAAGGAGTATAAATAATTTATCCATGGACACACAGCTCTTAAGTGGCAGAGCCAAACTTGAACCCAGCTCTGCCTGACTCTGTACCCTTTGATTTTGTTCCCCCTGTCATGTCTCTGCCCTTACTGTTATGTTACCTACTGGGTCATATTTTTATCTGGAATGTTTTCTGCATTATTACAATGTAGCAGCAATGACATTTTAGAAAGGTCAAGAAGCAAGCCATATGTTTAATAGCTTTGATTTCCAGTCTCTCCTATATTAGAAAGGTTGACTGATTCTCTGATATTAAGGGTTGCCAGGGAGTTTTAACAGTATCTGTCTCTTTATCTGGGCTTTAATAATTGCCACCAATGACTTAGAGTGGCTGCTACAAAATGGATAAGCACTGAAGTTTTTTGTCTTCCTCCTTTAGCACTTTGCCTATGGGTAGCCCAACTAAACTACACATTGAGTTACATTTTATTTTATTTTTTTTTTTTAAAGATTTTATTTATTTATTCGACAGAGATAGAGACAGCCAGCGAGAGAGGGAACACAAGCAGGGGGAGTGGGAGAGGAAGAAGCAGGCTCCTAGCGGAGGAGCCTGATGTGGGGCTCGATCCCGGAACGCCAGGATCACGCCCTGAGCCGAAGGCAGACGCTTAACCACTGTGCCACCCAGGCGCCCCTGAGTTACATTTTAATACTAAAAAACGTTACTATGAATTTGGTCAGTAGACAACTAGTCAGGTTGAAGGATGACATGAGATGGGATAGGAGGGAGGGATGGAGGGATGAATGGGATAGATTGACTTTTAACCTCATAGCAAATTAAATTCACAGTTGCTAGCTATCCAGGTGATCTTGTGATCCTACTTGAAACTCTTGTCTGTGGTTTGAAAGTATGGGGTTTTCCAGGTTATAGCAAACTCTTTATAAAAAGAAAATGCATGTTTAAAAAATAAAACATGCTAATTCTTTGAAAAAAAAACTTAATTCTAAAACTAGTTCTTTGAATATGGAGATTGTGGTAAGCAGATAGTAATTCTTAGAAGTTCTGAGTTGCCAGTTCTACTGATCCCTAGCTAAGAAATGCCAAATGCCGCCAGGAAGAATTTAATAAATACGGTCACTGTTGGAAGGAAACAAACAAGGCTTCATGGTTATATTAGCCCATGTGTGGTGGCCTCTCTAGGCTTGTCGTCATTGATTTCTATGAATTAAACACCCAGTAGCTGAGAAACTGACAGTGAAACTGTCCTTTGTGGCTGAGTGGTCTGTGAACCAATGTCTTTAAAATGTCACCGAGTGCCTTGCCAGTTTTCCCGTTGGTTACTATGTTGGTGTTTCCCCTTATTTGAGTGCTCTCTTAGGTGACATCAGTAAAATGGGGTCCTTAGCAGACTGACCTGAACACCAAGGCACCAGAAGGCAAGCCCTCGCCTGTGACTGGAAACCCAACATCAACCTCAGGTTAGGTCAGAACACATGTATGGAAAAACCAGGGCACTTTGCTGGACCTTGAGATTTCTTATCTCTTCTTGGATGCCTTCATAGGCCTTTAAAGAACCAACCAAATAAGGAGAACTTTACAGAAGCATTTTCTTGAGTAAGGAAATATCCAAGATGGTACTTAGGAAAAAAACTGATCTTGGTTGAATAACGCATCCAGGTGGTTCTAAGAATGAATGAGTACTTTAATGTAATCAATGTTGATTTCTCTTATTCTTTTTTTCATTTTTAAAAAGATTTTATTTATTTATTTGTCGGAGAGAGAGAGAGACAGCACAAGCAGAGGGAGTGGCAGGGAGAGGGAGAAGCAGACTCCCTGCTGAGCAAGGAGCCCACTTGGGACTTGATTCCAGGATGCTGGGATCATGAGCCCAACTGAAGGCAGATGCTTAACTTGACTGAGCTAACCAGGCATCCCGTGATTTCTCTTATTCTTAATATGTATCTTACTTTAACATGAATTTGGAAAATGCATTTGTTTTCATGAGTATACTGAGAAGCCCCCTTCAGGTGTGGCCTTTCCCTGTCAGGGCAGCTCTGCGGGACTCCAGCATCCCAACCCAGTGCCACTCCCATCTGGCACCCTGGGGCTGCCTGTTCTGTGGTCTTCTCTGCAAACTAGATTTTATCTTTATAGTACCCTTCCTGCCAGTTCTGCCATCATGTCCTTCCCTCCAACTGCCCAAGTCATAGGCTTCCCTTTTGCTGACAATTACGGGTCTGTGACTTCTCCCCATGGTCTTATCCCTGTTCTGAGCAACCTGCTTCCCCCTTCTCTGGCTCCCCCAGCTTCTGTTAATCCTTTCCACTCTGTCCCTTGGAATCTCTGCTCTGAGCCACAGGTTGCCCCTTTCACTGAACTTTTCCTCGCAGTCTCCTTCTTCAGGCCCTTTTCTGTCAATGCTCTACTCCCCTCCCCTCAGAAGAGAACTGGGATACTCTTGGCCATCTGGTGCTGAGGGCACTATTCTGCCAAAGCCTCTCAGCTCCTCTTTACCATCCTCTCCCTCTTCTGTCTCCCCCGTCTTAATTACATCACCTGTCACATAGAGAACCAGTGGTTTTTTTGAAACATAGAGCTTTTTTGTAAGCATAGTTGCTTTTTTAAAGCTACCGCAGGGTAAGAAGAACTGTTACTAATGGAAGAGCTTTGCAGCTTACTGTCTCCCCCTCCCCCAGCTTGTGCTGAAGCATTCAGAACCTTCTGATGAACTTGTGTCCTCTGCTCACTCCTCAGGGGCACTCACTGCACCTTAGGGATCATCGCCACCCAAGTGTTCCACCATTAAAAATAAAGCTCCACTTAACAGACAGAAATAAGGGCAACAAGAGCCCGCCCACAAGCTCTTCAGCACTTGCCGTCTGGGCTCCTCTCCTCTCCTCCGGATCCCCTCCCTTAGTCTCAGACCTGGTCCCTGCACAGTTCCTTACCCTTATATCCCCCAGGGTCCTTAAGCCCAGTCTGTTCCCATTCTCCCAGCCCATCATTCGGCCACATCTCCACTTGATTGAAACAAGTGATGGTATCCAAAGTGAATTCCCCTGTGCCCCTTCTTTCAACTCAAAAATCTCTCCTTATCTTCTCTCTCTCTCTTCCTTCTCTCCCCCTTTTTTTTTAAAGATTTATTTATTTTAGAGAGAGAGAGATAGTACAAGCGAGGGAGGGGAAGAAGGGAGAGAGCATTTCAAGCAGACTCCCCGCTGAGCGTGGAGCCCAGCATGGGGTTTGATCTTAAGACCCTGAGATCGTGACCTGAGCCAAAATCAAGAGTCAGGTGCTTAACACACTGAGCCCTCAAGTGCCCCCTTCTCTCCCCTCTCAAAGAAGGATGCATTCTCCCCCCTTACAAGACAAGTCCTTTGACTTGTGTTTTTGATGCTTCCCTGCTTCTGGACACCCCCACCATCCATCATCCCCTTCTGATTTGCCACTTCAGAACCTCCCTGTCCACTAGCTTTCATGACTCCATCCTAGAAGAGACCTTACTCCCCCTTTCTATGCCCTCAGTCTTTCTCCTTCCCTTCATGGCCAAACTTCTAAAAAGAATAGAGTCATTCTCTACATGCAGCTTTCACTTCTTCACCATTTGCCATCCCTTAAGTCCTTCCAGAAAAAAAAAAAAAAAGATGAATAATATTTACTAGGCACTTGCTATGAGGTATATTGAGTGTCTTAAAATATATAATTTCATTTAAATCTCAGAGTAACCTCAAGGGATACCACTGTCCCCCATTTTACGGGTAAGAAAACAGGTCTGAGAAGGTTAAGTAGTACAGAGTACCGCAGCTAATGAATGATGGGGAGAGACTCTGAACCCAGGCTTATCTGACTGCACCATCCTCCTGGCAGCCCATCTGCTGCCATCTCTCCATTCTCCTCTTGCTCAGTGTCTTCAACATTGAATGTTGTGACCACTGATCCCATTAAACCCTCCCTGCCCTTGCTGTTGGTGAAGAGCACATTGCTGGGGGCCCCTGCCTTTATCTCTGTTACTTACCAGCTCTTCTTCTTTCTCTCCCAAAGCTAGATGCTCCCAAAGACTTTCTGTCTAGATCAGATGCAGATGGGTTCCAGAGCCACGTTCGGTTCCCTGATGGACTGACTCTCCACCAACCATCTCACAGACACCTTCCCTTCACCAGACCCCCAAACCAGCAATTCCTCTCGCTGTCTCTTTTCCCTAATGGAACCCACATCCCCACAGTTACCCAGCTAGGTCCCTAAAGTCACTGGGGAGCCTCCTCATCCTTCTCATATATCCAAGTCCTGTGGATCCTGTCTCCACAGAATCCCTCAGATCTTGACTTGTCGCTTCAGTTTGGGTCTTACCGACAGCCTGAAACAGTAAGCTGGCAGCCTGCTTTCCTGTCTCCTGCCTGTTCATGCATTTGGCATAAGCTCATCTTCCTGTTGTCACCTCTTTGCAAAAACGTATCAAAACTGGCGCAGGATCCTTGGCTCTCAAGACCTTCTAAAGAAGCCCCACTTCTCTTCACCTCAGCACATATTCCTCTCCGAGATGTAACTGTATGTTAGTGAAAATCACCTACCTTTTGACCCCACAATTTGCCTCAGGGTTTTCCTCCTTAGAACCCACACGCTTCTCTTGACCTGGGTGCCCACCTGCCCCCAGGGCCACACCTAGAGGCCACTCCTCAGAGAGAGACCTGCCGCCCCCCCCCCCCCCCGGCTCCTCAGCACTCTGGCTGTCCCTGTCTCGTGGCGCTTTCCTCGGCCACTTTCTGGGCACGCAGGTTGTCCACCGGGGCGGCAGTGATGATGTGACGCAGCGCAGTGCTCTTCCTTAGGAACCAGCGGTTTCACTCTCCTTCAGCCCTGCCTCGCCAGCTCCGTGACCGAAGGCCAGTCACCCACCCGGAGCTTCGGGTCTTTATCTGGAAAAGGGAGAGGCCAGGTCAAGCTACCACAGCCACGGTGTTCAGACCCGTCTGGAGAGCTCGGGAGTTACCATCCTTTCTCGCTCCCACACTCGGTTTTATTCAGAACAGCTTGATTTCATTTTTTTTTTTTATATATATCGGGCTTCTGAGATTTACAAGAGTTTTAAAACATAGCAGTGGATAATGTCCAAGATTCATTCTGACTCTGGTATTCTTTGCTGCTGCGTCGAAGCATGATGTGGTGATTTCTGGAACTCTCACCCACGTCTAGCACAGCTAACACTTGTCGGCAGAGCTCATTACATACCCTTGTATATGGTCCTGAACACTTGACACATATTATTCAGTTTAATCTCCCCAGGTGACTTGCCCCAGGATCCCACATCTGGTCCCTGGCAGAGCTTGAACTCAGAGCTGAATGACCTGTACCACGTACCCTGAATTGTCAGAAGCAACACTAAAAATCAGAGAGGTGTCAAGATCATAGAGGGTAGCATTGTAACAGTCAGTGCGTGCGTGCGTGTGTGTGTGTGTGTGTGTGTGTGTGTGTGTGTTCATTCATTCATGCCTCCCTCTCCACCCTGCTATTCCCTTTTTTAAACATTTAAATATATAGATATTCCATCCATGAAGGTCGAAAGCAGCTATGTCCAATAGAAATATGACGGGAGCCACAGTGTAATTTAAAATTTTCTAGTAGCCACCTTAAAAAAGGTGAAAAGAAACAAGTAAAATTAGGTGTAATCCTATATTTTATTTACCACAATATACCCAAAGTATAATTTCAGTATGTAATGAATATTTTTAAATGTGAATGAATGAGATAGTTTACATTCTTCATAATCGGTCTTCAAAGTCCGTATGTATTTGCCCTTCAGCCCAGGTCAGTTCAGACTCGCCACATTTCAAGAGCTAAGTAGCCACCTGGAGTGGACTGGACCGCACAGGTCTACACCATCAAATAGAAGAAAAGTAAAGAAAAAATTGGCTGCTGTTTATTGGAAAGGGGAGAAAAAGTGCGTCCGTGCCCTTCTAGCCTAGGCTCGTTGACTCTCAGTGAGATTCCTCTTTCTTCTCCCTCCTACATCTTTTCTAGTTTGGTGGAGGCTGTGAAATGGCACAGAAGTATAGAAGTGAATATTATCTTTTCTGCACGCTCATCCAAAATCCGCTTCCCAAAGATAACCCCCTGGGTATATACTTCCAGATCTCCATTATTGCAAATTCAAAACTGTGTGTGTGTATGGTTATAAATACATATATACATACTCGTACACGCACTTCTGTAAATTTATCTCACGGCGATGGGCTTACGCTATATACCATACTTCTCTGTACATGGCCTTATTCGCTTTATTTTGTTATAATGTATTGTACCAGTCCATAGAGCTCTAACTCATTTTTAAACTGCTGATAATGGTCAGTTCATTTATTTCATAATTTAATTTCCCAATGATGGACATTTAGGGGTTATTTGGTTTTGGTCTTATTGCAAACAATTCTGCAGTAAAATCCTTGTGCTTATTTTGTGGAACATTTGTCCAAGTGTTTCTGTATGGTGAATTCCAGAAGCAAAATTACAGGGTCAGATAACATGCATATTTAAAATTCTGCCAGCTAAACCAAATTGCCCTCCAAAAAGCTTCCATTAAACTCTGTTTTAAGTTTAAGGCAGGAGATAGGATTGAGGTTCTCAAAGATTAAGAAGCTTTGTCAAGAGTAAAACAAGACGGGGTGCCTGGGTGGCTCAGTCGGTTAAGCGTCTGCCTTCAGCTCAGGTCATGATTTCAGGGTCCTGGGATTGAGCCCCATGTTGGGCTCCCTGCTCAGTGGTGGGGAGTCTGCTTCTCCCTCTCCCTCTGCCTCTTCCCACCACCCGCTTGTGTGTGCTCACTCTCTCTCTCCCTCAAATAAGTCAATAAAATCTTTAAAAAAAAAAAGAAAAGTAAAACAAGACAAGGACTCATGTAAACCCTGGCTATCTCCTCCATCCGTATTTAAAAATAATATCAAGAGGGAAATATAAGTGAATATGGTAATTTTATAAAAGCTGTTGTTAAGCTTGGTTTGAAGCATAAGAGACCTCCTTCAACTGTAAAATTCACTGTGGGTTTCCTTTTTATCAGTTGTGTAGTGATAGGGAAGGAATCAACCTCCTTTTGTCAGTTAAAAAAAAAAAATTATCTTAAGATGAAAGTCCCAAGCAGTTTTTCAGACTCGTTTTTTTTTCCATTGCACAGACAACAGAAGGTCATTCTACAGGCTCCAGAGTGCTAGGCTTGGAGAATAATGCTTATTGAGCTGTGATCGTCCTTCCAGGCAGGACTTGGAATATGGCCTTTGCTTCACATTGCCCTTCCTCCTTACTCTTCTTCTCCAGACCTCAGCCATCTTGCTTCAGATTTTGCCTTCTGGGTCTACTCATTGGATTTGCTTTGTCTGCGTTCTAACTTGGTCATAAAGTCTCTGGTCTTCTGGTCACATCTTTCAGCCATTGCTTTGGATGAAAATATTTGGTTTGAGACAAGGAGTCATCCACTTTTTATTATTAAATACCAGCAGAGAAAACAGCTATTTTATACAGTGAGAGCCAGTTCTTACTAGTCTAATCTTTAGTCGGTGGCAAACTGGTCTTCGTTGTCCCCTGACTCCCATGAACAGGGGATACCTCCCAGCCCTGCAAAATTAAAAAGTCCTAGGCCTGTGCAGAATCACTTTAGCTGGAGTTTGGACCTCTGATCTGAGTTGCATCTGGCCTTGGTAATTCCTCCAAAGCATAATGTTAACATTACATTTGTTGCTTTATAATGTTCCTGCAAAATTACCAGACAGAACAATAGACACTATAATGAAGAATACAAAGTATTTGAGATAAATAAAAATTCAGGAGATTTTATTATATACCTGAATAGTTTCTCACAAAACAGTATTAAGGCACCAAATTGCAACAAATGGTAAGATGTGACAAATGATTCCATTTGGTCTTGTCTTAAAAAGATAGGGTGTAGTCACAATCTGTCGGTAACTCCATGTGGCCCAGTGCTGTGGGGTGGTCTGGCCTGTCTGATACCCATGCTCCATTGTTTCGCACTGAGCTTCTGCCTCCCATCTGGCCTTCTCCTGGTGACTGGAAGAGCTCGTTGTTTGATAGATAAGACCCAGCATTTGGCTTCACTGAGAAGCACTGGAAGCGTTTTTTCTTATAAAAATTTTAAGTTTCCTGGTTTTTCTTCTTTCTCTCCTTTCATCTTTTCTCTTCTTGTCTCCCTTCAGACTTCTCTCCTCCTCTTCTGCCTCTCTTTCTCTTTCTTCTTCCACTCTCCTTGTCACTCTCTCCCCCCTCCCTTCTCCCCAGTTTAACCATGGGAGTTACAGGGCATTTAACATGGCCTCCCATATATACCTTCTCTGATAATACATGATAGTACTGAGTTTCTGGTTTATTGTTCCAGTTTTGCTGGCTAAATTAAATTTTCAGAGATAGGCCTAAGAGCTGCTTAGGGGTATGTGTGTGTATGTGTGTGTGTGTGTGTGTATACATATGTGTACACATGTGTGTGCATATATGTGCATGTGTGCTTTTATAGAAGCAGGAAGCTGGTTTATTATTTCTGGATTTTCTCTCACTTTCTTACAAACATTTCACAAAATCTTAATATGTGAAAGAAAGGTGGGCCAGAGACAGCTATCGATATGTGGGCTGTATTTACTTGCTAATTAAAGTATTGCAGGGGACAATTCAGAATGGCAGGTTTCCGTTGGAAATTAGATTTTACTATGAGCTGAATTGGATACTACTAGCTCTTCTCCTATCATTGGCACAGTTCAAGTTTGCTGGACATTCTCAGTCCGAAACCTGGGAGAAGATCCAAAACCTTAGAAGTCAGGCATCAGGAGCCTGCCAAATGTGTTTGCCGCTATGTTGCCCAACCATTTAATAATCATATGACATACTAATATTTTGATATTCGGAAATAATTTGGAAGCCAATTGCTATGTGTTTTGCTGGTCAGAGTCATATATTGAATTCTGCAGGTATTAGCATGCAATAATGTTAATTTGAAAGGCACTCAGTTAAGTGGTATATGGTCCTGATTAAAAGTGGGAGTGAACGAATATGTGGACATTTTGCATTTTTTTTCTCTAAACTGATACCTTTTTTTAAAGATTGCATATTAACAGCTTCTTGTATTGTGTCTGTGAGCTCTCAGTCAGAAGTCATTAAAAATGTTAGGAGCTTTAATTTAAAATGATACCTACTGCCCCTCTCTCAGTTTTCTACTAAAAAGACAAACCCTCCAACACCAGAATTCAAACTGGCAGTGAAATAATTATCAAAATTATTTGGAAAAATTCCCATTTAGCCAACACAAGATTTAAAAACCCATTTGGTGACTCAGTGTTGTTATGTGCACCTAAAAATTGTTAGATAGACCTTTCTCCTCCTCCCTCCTTCCCTTGTTTCAGAAACACAAAGTTGACTCCCAATTCAAAAAATGGTCAGCTGTTCCCAACCACTGTTCCTGTCGAGAGCTCCACAGTGTGTTGCCTCCCCTCTGCCATCAGTGCTGTATCTGTTTCATACGAGTACCTATCCTGGAAAAACAGGTGCACAAAGGGAGCAGTGGAACTGAGAAGAATGGGATATTCAGGAGGTAGACACAGGAGAGCAATATTAGATGAAACATGGTAGCTGTTAAAATTGATCTAAGAGCTACCGGGAGAGTATTTCAGTGTTTACAGAATGAGTTCAAAGTAATGTCTGCATTTTGTTGACTACGACTTTTCCGGGTTGATCACTCCTCTCAGAATGAGAACACCAACTAAAAGAATAAAATTCTTGTGGCTTTTGAAAAAATACTACTGATCAAGGCAAGTAACATTATCCAGAAGCCCAAGAAAAAGATATAAAATTGAAAGGGATTAACAAAATCAGAAGAAAATTTACAAAAATTAGTAGACTGACTCAGAAGAATACTAGAAGACATCCTCCTAAAACAGAAACAAAGGCCACAAGCATTGCGCATTCTGAAATGCGATGGGAAGGGAGGTGGATGCTATGTGCAGTTGTAAGGAAGCCCCATGCAGGGGCACGATTAGAATCTGGTCAGAGGGAGGGGCGTCCTGGTGGCCCAGTCGGTTGAGCATCCCACTCTTGGTTTCTGCTTGATCATGATCCCAGGGTCGTGTGATCGAGCCCCGAGTCGGGCTCCACGCTGAGGGTGGGGTCTGCTTGGGAGCCTCCTGCTGCTTCTCCCTCTGCCGCTCACCCCCCCCACCACTCACGCTCACTCTCCAAAAAAAAAAAAAATCAGGTCGGAAGGAGTAAAAAGTAGAATTAATACTATAGGACATGGAATCATTGATTTAAAGGACAGTATTGAGACGTTCTCACACAATGCTGAGGAAAAGAACAAAAGGGTTGAAATGGTGGGAAAATGACAAATAGGAAGGATAAAGAATGGAAACGTGGCTTAAGAAATTGATGGCCTTAAAATGCTTTGACAGAAACATAATTATAGAAACGTGTTCCTGAACAGAGACAAGATTTGAGTACATGGATTAAAAGGTCTCATAGTAATTGGGGCGGAATCATTGAAAAAGAGACTCTTTTGTTGGGGTGCTCAGGGCTGTGAGTACAGAAAATTTAGTTCAGATCGACTAAAGAATAAAGCTCACATGAGTGATTTCAGAGATAAGTAAGCTTCAGGGTTGGCTTAATCCAGAGGCTACAGCTCCATTTCTCTAAGATTCCCTTGGCTACGTGTTGGCATCTTGGAAGACTGTCTTCCCTCATGGCAAAGTGGTTACAGTGGTTCCAGCAACACCAGCACGCTCAGACAAGGGACACGTTCTTCTGTACCTGGACTCCAAAGACAGGTGCTGAAATCCATCCTTAGGACTGCTTCTGGTATATGCCCACACTTGAACCAGGCACTGAGACCAGAGACGTGGATTCTGTTGACCAGATAGATGGTGTTCTGAAGAACATCAAGGTCTTTTACAAGGTGAAAGGGGGAAATGTATACTGGGGAGGCAACCCACAGAATCTGCCCCGAAGACTGACACAGAACACATCTGGCAAATTTTGAACTTCATGGAGAAAGAGAAAAGCCTACAAGGAACAAACAACTTTATCTGAAAGCTGTACAAAAAGGTAGGGAAATCAGGCTGGCCTCAGACTTCTCTTTAATTTAACTAAGAGGCACAAGAGAATAAAGACAAATCTTTAGCTTGGGGTAGTAGGGAGTCTGTGCCCCCAGTCTTCGTACTCGGGTGAGTTGTCTTAAACAGATGAAGGCAACAGAAAGTTTCATGTGTGCAAGGATGCAGTTACTGTTTGTTTGTCGAATACAACTTGGGCAAACTTGAGCTAACTGAAAGAGATACCGAAATTAGCACATCAAGAATGGGAGGCCACTGTACGAAAGGACTGGTGGCATCCCCCGAGGGGCTGTCTACAGACCCAACACCCAGCTCTTCACAGACCTTTGGAGGAGAACGGTGACTTCAGCAGACCTCACCTGTTTGTACTGGCCATACTAATGACCCTATAGGAATGTGGTTGGGTTAGTATATTTTTCACAACAGGATCTGGATGAAGCTTAAAAGCAAATAATTTCATTATGAATTAATAGTCCTTATTATGAGACTAGCCCTATAATTGGACTTCAGAAATTCCCCTGAAAAAGCTTCAGGCAGAGTGTACCATCAGATTTAAAAGTCTAATTAAATATGACTAAAATTATGTTTCATTTTAGCCCATCTATAACTAGAAAGAAATGGTCTCTAAAGACCTTTAAAAACAAGAGAAGAGTAGGTCAAAGTGAAAAACTAAAAATGAAATAGAAAGGGAGATGAGTGGGATAAGAAACAATTATAAAGACATAAAATGGAGTAGCCCAATTATAGTCCCTCGAGGAGGCATAGAGAGCCGAACTGACACTTAAGAAAATGGCAGGAGTGACACAAAAGGCAGACTGGGTTAAATTTTCAGGGGATTTGTTCCTTCCGATATCATAATTTCTGGCATCTTCCCCTTTTTCCTGAAGACTGACTTTTTCTATTTAAAGATTATCTACATTAATACAAAAAGTGGAATCGATCAAAATGTTCAACACTGGTGGAATTGCTTAATAAAATAATATGTGTATCAATGTAACTTATGAAGAGTTATAAATTACAGTTTATAGCTCCCATGGTGTTCACATTGTTGGATATCTCAGGGTTGCTAATATTACTGCATCCCATAGCCATTGCTAAAATATTGGCATACTTCCTTACCCATTGGTACAAAAGCCACTACCCAGAGTACTCTAGCTGCCTAGATGCCCCTGCCTCACTCCCAAGTTCCCCAGGGCCTCCCTAGGATCCAAATAAAGGGTCACTGTCCGACATGCCAGGCTTGGTCCAGAATCCTGCTCCTGCCCTTTCGTGTTAAAAAAAAAACAAACAAAGAAAAAAAAACACTTTTTTTTTTTTACTTTTTTTTTTTTTAACCTTTTTTTTTTTTTTACTATTATCTCAGGGGAGAGGCACTCCTAGGAATATACATTTGCAGTAATCCCTGTACTCTCTTTAAGTCCCTTGAAGTCATTCCTTCCAGCTACCATTTGAACAGCTGCTGGTCTCAGGCAATTCATTATGCAGTTTATGTCAAAGACCTTCCACCGGTCCCTAACTGGCCATTGATCTTTACCCCATTTCCTGGACCTAAAGGCTTCTGGAAACAGTAAAATTTGGAATTTAACATCAAGCTGTGAAATTCTCCCTTTGTTTCATTTGAGGTTTTTTTGTTTTCTTTTGTTTTTATTTTTTTGAGTCAGGCTCAGCATTATCAGTCACCACTGTTAGCGATCTTGGCACAGAAATGTTCACCGAAAGTTGTACCTGCAGTGGTCCATAAATATGTCTACACCCTAATCCCTATGAATTTCTTTCCCTTTAATGGCAAAAGGGATTTGGCAGATGTAAGGTTACGAACCCTAAAATAAGGAGATTATTCTGGATTATCTGGGTGGGCCTAATCTAATCACGGGAGCCCTTTCTCAGGCTTGAGGCAAGAGATGGGGCAAGAGGGGAAGTCAGAGATTCCAAGTGTGAGGAGTGAGCCCACTGTTGCTACCTCTGAGATGGAGAGGCCACATTAAGAACCAAAGTGAAGTCTCCAGAAGCTAAGAGTGGCCTCCACTAGACAGCCAGCAAGAAAGCAGGAACCTCGGTACAACAACTCTATGGAACTGAATTCAGCCAACTCCCCGAATGAAATGGGAAGCCAGGTCTTCCCCAGGAGCTCCAGAATGGATTATAGCCAGGCCAATACCTCAATTTCAGCTTTGTAAGACTAACAGAGAACCAGCTGAGCCAAGCCATCCCTAGACTTTTGATCTACAGAACTGTGAGATGAATCGTGGGTGTTGTTTTAAACCACTAAATTTATGGTTATGTGTTACAGCAGTAATAGAAAATTAACAAACACACCAACGTATAAAAGAATGGCAACACAACAACAACAAAGCCAGTGGAATAAACAGTAAACACTGCAGAACACACAATTCGGAAAGACTGAGTTGCTCTCTGGCTGAGAATGTCTACACAGTGAGGAGCACCAGTTCCAAGGGCTAAAAGGACCTAGCAGTAGCCTGCACTTAACCAGCACTCCCCACTCGTTTAAGAGCATACAAAGGGTTGTGTTGGGGCCTGGGGAGGGGCAGGGGGAGACACGAATACGTATTCAGCGTATATCTTTTTTTTTTTTTGGAAGAAAAATATTTTAGAGATGAACCATTTCAACAAAGAAGCCTTGAGCATTGCTGTAATGAAAAGAGGATGAGTATATTAGTAGTTTCTTGTTTGTTTATTTAAGGGTAGTGTTGTATACAGTAACAAATCAGGGAAAGAAATTATGGGAGGGGGAGATTGTTCTGACAATGGGCATGTGCGATCCCATTTGTATTTTATTTCTTCTGGTACAACTGTAAAACTGTGACAAGCTTTTCAAGATGAGTTACCATGTGTTCTGGGTATAATTTTATGGTCCCTGAGTTGTGCAGGCTACTTACCTAAGGCTTTGACCCAACCGGAAGGTACAGTGAATTGCACTGTGATATGAATTGCACTTGGAATATGGAAGTTTGCAGATATGTGCTATAATTCCAAATGTAGGAGAACGTGAGGATTGACGCTCTGGAACCAGACAGCCTGGGTTTAAATCCCAGTTCTTTCACTTACCGGCTGTGTGGCCTTCGGCCAGTTACTTAATCTCCCTGTGCCTCAGTTTCCTTTTCTGTGGAAATGGATTAAGAGTACCTCTCTGCTAATTTATTGTGAGAATTTAATGTAAAATGCTCAAAATAGCCTCTAGCGTATTGACAGGCAGCAATAAATGTTAGCTATCATTACGATTGTTATGCTTTGCTGAAAAATGTAAATATTCCTGAAATTGTGGCTTTCTGACTTCTTGGACCCAAGAAACAAGAGATCACCAGCATCCCCCCAAGTTGAGATGACCCTATCCATCCTGTATTAGCTACCCAAACCAGGAAATCTTTTCTGTCCCTGTCTTCTGTTATTTTCCACTTCAAATTAGGTTTTATAGATAATGTTGCCATTATAGTATATTACTTACCATAAAAATCTTTATTTTTTAACACCTTTAAAGGACATTTCTCTTTCTGCTGTTTTGAAGAGTAGTGTTTCATAAGATGTGATATATAAGGTAATAGAATAAATGCTGGGCTAAACATAAGTTTCCTTACTCAGGTCTCCTCAGAGCTCTTAATAATAATGTGAATTTCAGAATTTCCAGGATGTATAGTGGAAGGCTCCCCAAACATATTTAGTCACAGAACTTGTTTTTTCAAGATATGCCTGTTAAAATTTCCTAGAAGTGTTCTGCACATCCATTTAGGAGAAAACTGTCCTAAAATATGAGCATATTTTACCAAGGTTATTTCAGATTTATGAGTTAAGATTTTTATGAATTGCATGTTGTTCTAAAGGAGGTTTTATAGTTACACATCCCAAATATATGTCTCTGTGTATGTGCATCCAAATTAGACTTCGATAAAACAGTGGAGAGTTCTAATTCTATTTTGTAGATTAAAAGTGGCCCTGGCTTACATCGGAAACCGGGGATGTACTGTATGGTGACTAACATAATATAATGAAAAATCATTTAAAAAAAAAAAAAGTGGCCCTGGGGCGCCTGGGTGGCTCAGTCGTTAAGCGTCTGCCTTCGGCTCAGGGCATGATCCCAGCATTCTGGGATCGAGCCCCACATTGGGCTCCTCCACTGGGAGCCTGCTTCTTCCTCTCCCACTGTCCCTGCTTGTGTTCCCTCTCTCGCTGGCTGTCTCTCTCTGTCAAGTAAATAAATAAAATCTTAAAAAAAAAAAATAAAAATAAAAATAAATAAAAAATAAAAAATAAAAGTGGCCCTGGCTAGGTCAGATTAATCATCTTTCCCGATAGTCCTTCCCTGACAGGTAATGAGAATTGGGACGTGATCCTCCACTTGGCTAAGACTGAGTCATCAAATACATACTGAACTGGGCATGCTAGGTCTGTCATCCATAAGTTGAGTGAGGCCTTTTTAAAACCGTTTGCATTTTCAGCCAGAACCATTTATTGGGATGATAAATTCTATAAGGTCAGTATCCTTTAGGTGAAGAAATTCCTTTCTTTTGTCCCAGACTTACCTCTCCCACATGTTAGGGATTGACCCCTTAATTTGATGTTCAGGATTGGTGAACACAACCAAGTTTCCTCTGATTGATTTTATAGACTTCAGCCTTATCCCCCCCTCTTGGGTTTGCCTTTCTAAACTAATAAGTCCCCATTCTTCAGTCTGTCAGTTGACTGAGGGCAAGAACTGTGAACCATCTGAGATTTTACCCTCCTAGCGAGCTAACAGATTAGCCTGCCACTGTTTCGTGGATGCTGGCAGAAGACACAAGACTCCTGGATTAGAGACAAGGACAGTTTATTACTCACAGAATAGCAACAACCAGAGTATGAGCATGGACACCAGCTCCCATAGGGAAATGAGAAGAGGGCTGAGTGACAGCTGTACACACAGCAGGTTGTGTTACACAAATCAAACTCCAGGCTTCGGTCCGCCTGACCTTTGCCCCAGCGGGAGACACCCTGTTAAAGAGAAAACAGCACCTGCTGGTGCTCCAGGGGGACACACTATCTCTATCTTCCAAGGCTGCTCGCTTGAAAATCTAGTCCAGGACCAAAGCTGCTAGTGCCTCTAGCCCACAAGATGTAGAAGTGCAACAGCTGTCTCCTCCATCCCTTGCATTGCGGTTCTTTCCTCTGCTTTCATCATCGACATACCAAGGTCTGTGGCCAGCCCTGCAGTATTTAGATGAATGTAAGTTAATGCTTTTATGTCTTGTCACAGAACATGAAACTCCACAGGGTAGGGGCGTGTTTGCTTTGTTTACTTGGAGATCCCCAGAGCGTAGAACTGTATCTCACACATAGTCGACGTTCCATAAATATCTGTTGAAGGCGCCTGTGAATTTCCTATCTCCTTTTTGCTGGGATCCGGTCGTTTATTGGCTTTGCCACGCAGATGCACCAGTTGTCGGAGCGCCTTGGAGAGACTGCTCTCCGTGATTCTTGAAGTCCTTGCCTGAACTGTTCCCCGCCAACTCCCCAGTTCACCTCCTCACTGCTTCATTTCGTCCTTCAAATCTCATCTTAAATGTTCTTTCCTCAAAGAGGCCTTCTCTATGCAGAATAAAATCAGAACCCTATGATAGTGTCACTGCAATAGCATCTTGTTCTTTTCCTTTGTAGCACTTATCACAGTTGGCGAAGACATATTATAGTGTCTTCTCATTTAAAACCTGCTTATCCCATCACTCGTGAATCTGTGGGGCATCTCTGTTTTGCTCACCGCCTTACACCGAGCATCTAGTAGCACGGCATAAAGCAGGCCCTGGGTAAACACGGAATGAATGCATGAGGGCATGGAACATGCAGCGTGTGGCTCAGCGCCTGTCCTTCTGAGTAGTCTGGGCAGAAAGCGGACCAAGTGCATTATTCAGTCCTTGCCTTCCTCGAAACAGTTTTACCATATTTCTCCCCGGTCACACGATCTCAGAATTTTTCTTCAGTGAAGTTTGGATTTTATTTTATGTTCCCCGAAAGCACTTAATTTTAAATTTAGAATTGTTACATCATTTCACTAATCAAAGCAATGTAAGCATATTAAATAGATACTGGTTCTAGCATTTTTCCTCTGGTAAGTCTCATGTTTACACTTACATATATTCAACCCACTTACATCATAAGGAAATGAAACTTACCAAAACCAGGGATTCCTCTGGCTTTTCTTTGAAAAACCTAGCAGGTGGTTAAGATTATTCTGGGCACTATGGGAGATAGCAAAGAAGTGAAAGATCACTTGTCACTTATATATACCAAGGTCTGTGGCCAGGACCTCAAGGAGGTTATAACCTACATGAGCAAATAAGAAAAATGGACCCGATGTGTTAGTGCGTAATAATTAGCAACCAGTAGCAGACTGTGCAGGCTGAAGTGCTAAGCTACCTGGTACAGATTTAAACATTACAAGAGCTTAGAAAAGTTCAGTGTTACTCTGAACTGGACTAGAAAAATAGAGGCTTCATGAAGTTAGTCCTGAGCTGGATTCTGGAGATAATCACTGGATCTTTAACAAGAACTGCATTAGACAAGCCACAGAAATAACAGTGTGTTCTGGGAAAAGCACGATCTGGCTGGAGTGGCAGATATAAGTTGGGAAATCATGTGTTTTATGCACAATCACTGTTGGACTATAAGAACTGCACACACAATCTTTATGACTCCTTTTCCGGTCAGTTTAATAGTGCACAGCAATGAAGCCACACCTTTGGGCAAATACAGCTGGGATGAGAGGCCAAAAGATGGAGAGCCCTTCTAAGGAGTATCCATGAAGTAAATAAACTCTAAAGGAAAGACTTGGAAGGTCATCCAGTGTACTCATAAATTCCAGCTATTACCAGAGATGAAAGGGAAGTGAGAGGCATGAAGAACAATAGGAAGGAGTGTTCCCCAGGCCCCTCCAGCTGCCTGTTTACAGTAGGGGAGGAGCAGCAGGGCTGCCCAGATGGCAGAGCCGAGGTTAGAATGCAGCTTCCTTGCCCTAAGACCTCTTTAGGAAATCCTGTTTGTGACAGTGGCTTCCCTGGAAAGTAATCCGAAGCCCTCCCTGTGTCGCAGAAGCAGCGCTCCTGGATCGAACAGCAGTCTCTAATGCGTTCGAAATCTTATTATCATGTGCACACAGCAAGATAGAAGCTGCCTATCAGGTGAGGCTTGGGCCAGACCTTATATTGCAAGCATTTACTTATCTTGCTTGTGCCACTGAAATGTTGGTAACACAATAGCTTAAAAACAAGATAAGCCTCATCTTTCTTCCTGAATGGGTATGTGAGGGAATGATGGTTTTGATGGCCTTTAAAAAGCAGGAAAGGGCAAAGCCCTGTGATGCCATTTCTCTGGCATTGCATGACTTCATTAAGAGAATTCCCTTAAAAGCCTGGGAAACACAGCTTCAGATTGAAGAGAGCTGAGTGAAAACACCCTGGAATCCAAACCAAATTCACCAGAAGGTTCATCTCTAGAGAGATCCACTCTGACATCCGCGCACCTGGGGTCTGTGCCCTCCTTCTCCTTCACTTCTGCCATTCAAGTGCTTTTGGACGTGGGGGCAGACAATTTGCTTTCTATGCCAGACCTCATAAAATAGGATTTGTCTTCCCTAGGCAGACAGGTGGCCAAGCCGTGACAGAGAGGGCTCTGCCTGGCTGCTGGCCCCTTTGGAGACGCAGCCCTGCCCCGGCGCAGCGCCAGGCCACGTATCTGACCCTGTGGCCTCGCAATCTGGAGGCCCACGTTGGCAGCCCTGGGTGCTGACAGCTTCGGTCAGTTGGTGTGGAGTTCCACTGGCAGACAAAGAGAGCAGGACAGCATTCTGCTCCATGTCACTTCTGTGTGATGGAAGAAACTTCTAAGGCCCTGGATGTGTGTGGAATGATGAAATGGCTGCTCCAGTCATTGGAGTCCAGGCTTTCCTCCCTCTTTTTCGGGGGTGGGGGGGAACTCCAGGCCTTGGGAAAGGAATTTTGGCCTTCTCGGGCTATACACATTACTTGTTGGGTAATTCTGCACATACTCTGTGCATCAGGAGGAAATTTCCCAAGGCTTTTTCTTATGAGACTAGATCAGTCCTTAGGGTTAATTATTCGGTATAGAGGAAGTAGTATAATGGAGAAAAAATAGACTTCTGGAAGCCAGGGAGGAGAGGGTCTCAGAATATCGAATTGCTCCATGAAGAGAGCACACGACCATTTTATGACAGGCTTGGAACACAAGAAAATTATGATTTGAATTCTCTAAACATCAAAAATATTCCCTTAGTTATATATGGCCTCTGGGCCCAGTCCCCCATATCCTTAGGGAGCTTCCCTTCTCCCAGAGAAAATGCAGCCAGATTCTAGTGAAGGAGGACGCTGTGGCTTCGGTACTGTTCCCTTCAGCAGACTCCAGAATCTCTACTTGTGAGATAATAAAATGACCACTTTCAGAAATAGGAAGAAACTGGGTCAGGACTCCCCAGTTCTGACTGATAAAGGTTCTGAGTGCCGCATCTGACCACTCCACGGACAGCATTGATGGGGGAAAAGACTGGACCCCGTTCCCTGCTTTTTTTGCCTTCTCCTGTCCCCCTCAGGGCCCACGTGAGTAGCACATTTGGCCTTGTTTTCTTGGGACCCTCCGGACCCATTTCTTTTCTTTCATCATCTTTCCTAGAACTGATATGACCGTTCCGCAGGGAAGAAACAAATGGTACACTTGGATGAACTCTGCAAAGCACAAAGAGCTTCTCTCGTATCCCTGCTTCTGAAGTGATTTTTCTGTATTTAAAAAAAAAAAAAAAAAAAAGGAAAAAAATGAGGACACTCCTAGGCCGAATAGTAAAACCTTGCTTCTATCTTATCTGGGGTGTTTTGAACCATGTGGAGAAAGCGCTAGTGATAAAGCACATGGATTGTGAAGTAGTGGTTGACCTGCTTAACAGAACCCAAGGAAGGCATTCTTGAAAAGCACTTGAGAATTCTAGCTACTACCAAAGATGAAAGGGACGCGAATAAACCTCATCAGCTCTGCCTCTTCTGTGTCATCCTTGAGGGTAAATGGCAGCTCCTCAGGTGGCCATTCCTCACTGCTCTGTTGGCCATCACCAGAGCATCTTACTTGCTTCGCAGCCCTCACTGCTTGCGTGACGATTCTTTTCCTTTCTCCCTCCCTGAACTGTCAGCCCCACAAGGTAGGGACCACGTAGCCCCTGCGCTCAGCGCAGTGAGGAGTTGGTCACAGACCCACGAATGTGCAGAAGGAGCAGATGGACCACTGACGGGCAGGGTGGCAGACTGGCCCCGAGTTCCCCGCAGACTCGCGGGTCCTCGGGATCCCCTCTCTTCCTAGCGTCAACTGAAGAACATTCCTTGGTCTCAGCATCAAGCTCACCAGGGTGGTGCACTCATTTTTCTTTTTAAAAACCGGAATTTTTGTTCAGGCAGAGACTCCCGTCCGCTAAGCGCTCCATAGTCCTCTCTGAAGGATGCGGTGTCGTGAAGTGGTCACAGAAACCAGCTCTGCAGTGTCGGGCTCTGCCTCCACCACTTCTCAGCTGGGGGACGGTGACTCATTATTAACCATCATCTCTCAACCTTCGTTTCCTCAACTGTAAAATGAGGGTATGAACATAGACGTCCCACATCGGGTTGATCTGAGGTCGAATGAAGGAGTGCATGTAACGCACTGAGCTCTGGGTTCTGCATTGCATCTGCGTAGGGGATCTTAGCCACGATCCTTATGGTTCGTGTTGTTAAAGGACCTTGGTGTATCATTTTTCTAGAACAGGGTAAGGAGTGGCTTCTTGTCAAAAGTAACATCAGACGTTGGAAGAATTTAGTCAAAAAGCCTAGGGCCTGGAGTGCGGGGATTCTAGGCAGAACCTCACACCTAGGGCACAAAGCATGAACTTAGGTCACAGCTGACTGGGCGGTATGGCCAAATGACTCAATACTGAAGTAATGACTAATCGTCGCAGGGCTCCCTGTGTCCCCTCCACCCCACCACAGTCACCACAAAGGCTAAAACTGATCTTGGCTTCTGGCGAGAGGCTGAGCATACGTATCGTACAAGGAGTCTCAGTAAACCCATCTAAAAAGGTGAGAGAAACCAGGCAGGGTGTGCTTCGGTGAGGGGTCTACTCACTCCTTGAAAAGGTGGAAGGGGGGCTCCAGTTTTCTTTTCCTTGTGCCTCACGGAATCCAGAGTGCAGTCCCCGATGCCTGTCAGCCCTCACGAGGGAGGCTTGTTCTGAGCCACAGGAAGCAGTGCCTCACACCAGCTCATAGGGAAACTCCAAACAGTCAGCAGGAAGAAACTCAATCACAGATGAAAATGATTTTGTCTCACTATTTCTTCTATGCAGTTTTCTGAGGGGGGAGGGAGGGGACGAGGAGACATTTGGCTATGAGAAGTTCATTGAACAGAATGTACTTTAACTGTTTCCTTTCATATCTGGGGTTGTGTGGCTGCCTTGCTGTTTTCAATCAAGGAAAGAGCCATGACTTATTCATTTAGGGATCTTACTGGATATAATTGCCTTTCGTAGTGATTTGTAAGGCAGATGCTCCCCTCTCCCATCTCAACTCAGAGAGGAGCCCCATTTGTTTGCTTTGTTTCGTTTTAAGATTTATTTTATTTATTTGAGAGAGAGAGCACGAGCGGGGGTAGGAACAGAGGGAAAGGGAGAGAATCCTCAAGCAGACTCCCCACTGAGCACAGAACCCGACGCGGGGCTTAATCCTGGGACCTCAAGATCATGACTTGAGCCGAAGGCAGATGCTTAACCGACTGAGCCACCCAGGCACCCCTGGACTTTTTAAGTAATCTTACGTTCTATGTAAGTTTTATTTTTTAAATAGTACATATTCTTTCATTTAACAAAAGTAATACATGGTTATTGTGCAACAGTTTTTAAAATATGAGTAAAGAATACAAGATGGCTAGAGTATCTTACTGTACTAGAAAGTAAGAAAATGTTTCTAAAATAATATAAAAATGGAGGGCACCTGACTGGCTCAGTCGGTTGAGTGTCTGACTCTTGATTTCGGCTCAGGTCATGGTCTCAGAGTCATGAGATCGAACCCCACTGAGGCTCCGTGCTGAGCATGGAATCTGTTTGTCCCTCTCCCTGCTCCTCTGCCCCTCCTGCTGCTCTCTTGCTCGCTCTCAAATAAATAAATAAATATAATAATAATAATGGGAACATATCACAAGAACACAGAATTTGGCTTGAAGAGACCCCTGGACAAATCTGATACCATTTGAACATGAAAATACATAATTATAGTAATGGATTATAACCCATTAAAATAATGAATGAATTCTTTTATTGAATAAAACAAAATCCATGAGTCCATACTGATAGAAATAGATAGAACAGAAGAGAAAGCTCTTTCTTAATAGTAGAATGCTAACTAATAAATACAGAAGGAATTGATAGAACTAGAAAGTCATCAATAGATGCTAAAACTTTGGGTGAACATTTGGTACAAATCAGGAGATTTACATAATTTCAAAATTGCTCTCCGCAAAATACTTTCTTTTTTAAAAAGGTAAGGAGAAAGAAGAAAGAAAAATAAACCATAAACCAGTGATCCAAAGATTACCATTACTGATGGTTTAACAGTATCTTTTGAGTGTTTTCCTATGCATTATAACGTTTCAGTTTTCTTATAAAAAAGAGCTCATTTTTTTTTGTACCTCCTTTTCTCATGTAAAAATGTGTCCAGATCTTACTTATGTATATTTAAGTACTCCCCGGCACATAGTAAGCATGTAGTAAATGTTTATTGAATGAATGAAATTTGCAAGGATTTTTAAAGCCAGATTGTGGTATCTGTACTGGTAGTAATGTTTTCCATGTTCCCATGACTGTTTCCTCAGGACTAATTCCTGAAAGTGGAATAGTGAGGTAAAGAATATTCAAAAACCTAATTGATGGGGTGCCTGGGTAGCTCAGTGGGTTAAGTGTCTGCCTTAGGCTCAGGTCATGATCTCAGGGTCCTGGGATTGAGCCCCGTGTCGGGTTCCTACTCAGCGGGGTGTCTACTTCTCCCTCTGCCTCCCCACCATTCGTGCTCGATCTCTATCTCTCAAATAAATAAAAATCTTAAAAAAAAAAAAAAACAACTCATTGATGCACGGAAACAGTTTGCCCTCCAGATTTTTCTACTTTATTTTCCCACCAGTGGTATATTAAGTACATGCCTTTCACTACATTTTTAAGGAGAAAGATTGGGATTAATGTGTGCGAAACACCATCCAGAGTAGGACCTAACAGTTGGCAGTTAGAAAAGAATAGTCGTCAAGTCCTCTTCACTCTGCATGCAGATAGATTCTGTGAGGGCCAGAAGATGGGGATCGCTGACAGGTTCCCAAACCCTTTACTCATATACTGGAGTTTCTGTTCATGCAGAAAGCTCCCAGGTGGGATAGAATCTGATTTTAGTTGAGCCAGTCATATGCCCTATCATGTCCCATACCGTCCTCTCCCAGTATCCGTTGGAAAACCCGATCACCTGCACTAGGCCTGGAGTCTGCCACATCAAGGTGTAAATGTCACTGAAGAGAAAAACCAGGGTCCAGACTGCGATAGGCTAGCATTGAGCAGCTCCACCGCCGTCAGCACAGAACCTCCAGGAGAGCGTCCTTCCTTTGAACGTGACATGCTTGAACATCAGCATCCAGTTCGGTCTCCAGAGGTGCAGAGTGCAGGGTACAGAGGTATCCGTGGGCAGCTGAGCAGGTTGCCCTGTCATGCAGGCTCGTGCCCGAGCCAACCCTTACCAGCTGACTTCAGCCTCCACTCGTTGGAGCGGGAGGCGATTATGTTCTGATCCATACATGATACAGATCATTAAGCAGAACCAAGAAGAGAGCTACTTTTGGATTCAAAAGATGAGGAATCCATAGAACTATATACCATAATTTGGATTTGCTCTGTTTTCCCTTTTGGCTCCACTGGCTCTCATGTTCTCCAGTGATGACAGTTGGGCTGATTGAGAGCCGTTAGTCAAATCCAGTAATAGTATTAATCTGTGGTTGGAAATGACTGTTAAAGTAAGTGCCAGCCTATTCAGTTGTGGTTTTTCTTTCAGCTTCCAATTGTGCCAGGCTTCCAGCAGAAGGAATAGAGGCTGTGGGAAAGGAAACCGTTGATAAACGAAAGAAACCAGAAACTGTCACTACCCATAACAAGGAAACAACAACAAAAAGAGAGAGAGAGAGAAAAGGTGGGGGAGACAAAGGAAATGGTACAAAGCGGTTTAAGACTGCACAGTCTGATGTGATCTCTAGGCATGAGGCTAGTGTGGTCGTTGCCTGGGCACTGACTCCCGATTTTCCAGTGAGAGCAGGAAGGCTTTAAGCACCAAACCCCAGCTCTTGGGTAATCCTGCTGAGCAAAAAAGCTTCTCTTGAGGGAAGAGAATGACTGGAGCTTAACTAAAGCTATTTTTATCAGCTTCCTAACATGCTCCTCAGATCACTAATACGCAGAGGAAGCTAGAGGTCTAGTCACCAAATTGTGTTAAAAGACTTTACCCCATAATCCTCTTTGCTGAGTTTTCCATAACAAATACTCAGTAAAGTTGCTACCACTGATCAGTGATCAAGAGATGCATGTTGTGGGACATCTCGGTGACTCAGTCAGTTAAGCATCAGACTCTTGGTTTCAGCTCAGGTCATGATCCCAGGGTCCTGAGACTGAGCCCCACACCGGCCTCTGTCTCAGTGAGGAACCTGCTTGGAATGCTCTCTTCCACTCCTTCTGCTCCCCACCCCCTCCCCCCCCACCCCCCCACCCCCGGCTCACACACTCTTTCTCTCTCTAAAACAAATAAATAAATCTTAAGAAAAGAAAAGGAAGGAAGGAAAGAGAAAGAAAGAAAAGGGAAGAGAAAGAAAAGAGAAAGAAATGCGGGTTGTAACTGAGAAGTGCTTAGCAATCAAGGTCCCCATTTGCTGTTTTTATTTTAAGAAATTTATACTGGCAGCTCTCCATGTTTTTTCACCAAAGGTCCAAAAATTTTTTAATACTTTAAAAAAAAAAAAAACTTTAAGTAAGTCTGTATTCAGTGAACTGGAAAATTAAATGGATCTACAAAGAAACAGAAGACGTAAGTTCCAGTCATATTGAGGAGAGTCTGAACATACCACACCTGGTACATTTCACTACCTCCCAACAGAGAAAATAACTCTTTTATCAGCTATTCTACCATATTTCAGTGTTTCTGAGATGGTCATTTTTTTCATATTTGAGTGTTTCTAGAATCAGGATGTAACTTGCGACCGATTGGTAGCGTCATACATTTGATGACATATGGTAGTTCTGCTTGAAACGCAGAAGTTAGTCGTTTTCTTCATATCATTGGTATCCAAGAGCTGGTTAACTGTGGAGGTCAAAAGACGTTTTCAAGCATTAGTGGGGAAATTTCATTTGCAGACATTTTTATTATAATTGAGAATGTAAGCAGCGTTCCCTGGGACATTCAAGGAGTGGACTAAGGAAACTGAGGCTCAGAGTTCATGTTGCCCCCGTGGGTCAGGGCCGGCTGGCGGCAGAGTGGGACTGGAGTCCATGAGTGTCCTGGAGGGTCCACAGAGGGTGGGTTATCCTGCTACCTGTCAGAGCCCACGCCTTGCAAAGCAAGACTGTGCAAGGAAAACCCCCTTTGCTCTGAAGCGTCCTTCCGTCAGGGCATTGGCAGAACTCCCACACAAGTGGGGAAAGGTACCAGGAGAGTTCAGCCTGAAATGAGGGGATCAGGGAAACCTGACACAGTAGGATGTTGTTCTGTGACAGGGCTGTGGGATCCATGTGGCCCTGTTACTCAGCTGCTCCAAGTTCAGTCTGAAGACTCTTCTTGGTATCGGGGACTCCTCTCAGGGGCCAGGTTTATCTCTTGAAATTAAAAAAATAGTACTCATGCTAATAAAATAATAACTTCAAAGATATACTAAAGATATATTTAGGTAAATTAGAGGAAAGCGGTTTGGTTACCACATAAAGAAAAATTTAAATGCCCTTTAGACTTCTTAGTATGCAAAACCAAAGTAATCAAAGGTGTGTTTTCGTTATGTGACACAACCTGAAAGTGCTTTTTTTTAACCAAATGTTTCATTTGTGTTGCTGACATAAAATCTTTTGTCCATGATACCCTTCTCTCATAAAGTCAAATACATGGCAGATAGAACCCTCTAGAGAATGTGCTGTGCAAACAGATCATAAGTAGAGTCATATGCCCTCAACCTCCTCATTCTCAAAATTCATTTTTTTCGTAAATAAAACAAAGACTTCATGCTAAGGCCAGATATTGACTTGAATATTTGTTTGGTAACATATGTTTTTTAATGTGTGGCAAAATAGTTATCAATAAGCAACCATGATTAGCAATATTGATTCCAGCCCCTATACTTACCACATACATAGCTGTGTCTAAGTTACAAAAGTCTCCGGAGCCCCAGCTTCCTCTATAAAATTAGGCTAGCAATGGCTCTGTTTCAGTTACTTGGAAGCATTAGCAAAATAGATCTTACCAAAATAGTTCTTATCCCATTTCATTAGGCAAAATGTATATGGCTGTGTTAGAACTGAGAAGTAGAAATTCACAGAAGTGTTACCAGTGATAGATAAACAGAAGAATTAAAATGTTCAAACTCACTCTAATTGGGGAAATACATATTCTAACAGTAACGTAGTAATGCGTTCAGAAAGAGGGAGTGTATTTCATTTACTACTATATTGAAGGGGGAGAGGGAATGGGCTAACTAATTAGCTTTACTGCCATGGATACCGAGTGAGAAAACACATTTCCCCCCATATTTGTCATTTTCCTGACTGCATCATCTCTAAATTTTCTGAGCCAGTGATCTTTGTGAATAGCCCAGCAGAATATCACAGGCAAATTAAATTCCGAGATTTCGTCCAGAGACCAGAACAACAGCACCGAATCTTCTTTGCATATTGAGACCCAGTGAGAAAAAGAGAAGAAACCATGGAGGGGCGTAGATGGGGCAGTAACCCAGTATTAAGCAAACATGAGTGAGTCCGGAGTGAGAGTTCATTGTCTTTGCTCCTTGGTTGATGGCATGACTTCTGGGGAGCCGATTTTACTTCTCAGCAGTTCTAACTGCTCCATCCACATAGTTTATTATTTTTGTGGCACGTCTGCTCTATAGAGTGGGGCAGAAGCCGTGATCGCTGTCCTTTAACAGATGAGCAGAGAGGTGCAGTGGCCTGCCCGCCTGCGCTCAGTGGTTCGTTAATCAGTTACAGAGCCAGCATTAGGAGCTGGGGCAGATTCTGTCTCCTGCTTTATTCTCCTTTCCATTCCACGTGTCTAAGTGCTTCTATCTTGTTCTAAAGAAGCCTCTACAGGGAAAACAACCTGACCCTGTTCTAAAAATAGCACTGTTACCTGACAGGCGGGTCTGCCAGGATGACCGTTTGCAAGTGTTCTAGGGAGCTAGGATTTTATAAGTTTTTTTCCCCCAAGAGGAAGTAGCGATGAATCCTGCACCAAAAATAACGCCTGAACTGCTAATTCTGCTTAGTAGGTGGTTTCCCAGGGATGATCCAATGCAATGAGTCATGGCTCTGATTGCTTATTAGCACATTATTTCTCTTTTTTACTAACCCCCAGTGCTTTGGGGTGTATGTTTTTTAACCTTTTACAGTCTTTCTGGGAGGCTTACAGTCTTCATACTATTGAATATAAACCATTCTGCCCAACATGTCCCTCTTTTCCTTCTTCCACTCTTCAAATCTAAAATAATCTGTGACTCAAGAGAGGATAATGCATTTCCACCCCGAAGCACTAAAATGCAGCTACAATAATAAAAACAATCTAGGGACACCTGAATGGCTCAGTCGGGTGAGCGTCTGCCTTCAGCTCAGATCATGATGCCAGGATCCTGGGATCGAGCCCCACGTCAGGATCCCTGCTCAGTGGGGAGCCTGCTTCTCCCTCTCCCTCTGCCCCTCCCCCCTGCTCGTGCGCACGCACTCTCTCGCTCTCTCTCTCAAATAAATAAATAAAATCTTTAAAAAATATATGTAGGTTTAAAAAAAAAATCTAGTACCAGCAGGAGAAATGATAGACATTTATGGAACAGAATAGAGAACCCAACAAAAGACCCCAATTTAGACAGTGATATGACTTATCAAAATCACAAATCCTATAGGACAAAATAAGATAGGGTAACTAGTCAACTTGTTGGGGTGGGGGAGAGAAATGGTAACCTGATCCTTACCATGGAGCAAATTAACAGGTAATTAAAAGAGTTCAGTATTAAAAATGAGACCATAAAAGGATAAAGAAACTGCAGGGAATATGTATCACCCCAGAATGGAATAGACTTTCAAAACATTACAATGTCACAAAGCCAGTGCCTGGGTGGCACAGACAGTTAAGCGTCTGACTCTTGGTTTCGGCTCAGGTCATGATCTCGGGGTACTGCACACAGAACCTGCTTAAGACTTTCTCTGCCTCTCCCTGTGCCCCTCCCCCGCCTCAAATAAATAAATAAATCTTTTTTTAAGTCACAAAGAAAAAATATTAATATACTTGACTGTATAAAAATTGAAAGCTTCATCAAAAAATTAAAATGCCTCAAAGTTAAAACGGATAGGGTAATTTTGGAGAAAATGTATGTAATGAATATGAGAAAGGCATAATTTCCTTAATGAATAAAGAGCTCTTAAAATGTATTGGGAAGCCAGTAGCCTACTTTAGTGTAGCTGTCCCACTTTCCTGTCACATTATGCCCGAGTCACAGTGCTAAGTAGCTTTTATAACCAATACAGTTCAGACGACCCAAGAGAATGAGAGAAATGTAGATCTTATTTTTCATTCACATACTCTTTGTTCAAAGGCAGTTTAAGGAAACTACACATTATGCTATAAATACTTGAGGACAGTTTGTCCACACTGACACTTCCATTTCCTAAAATGAAACCCTCACTGGCCCACAGGGGGAAAAAAGGCTGGCTTTGTTAACCAGCTTTATTTCAACAAGCACATCCATATGGTAAGAACTTCCTCTGATGAGTCATCCACAGTTGTCAAACACCAACTTTCCTTTGTTTGACCCGTGCAGAAATAAGTTCTGTGGAAGCACAATGCAAGAGTCTGAATCATTTAATTGTGTTTTTTTTTCATATCTGAATTTGCATCCATCACAAACCCAGTGTGCCCACCCTGAAAAATTGCATTCTTCAAATATCACAGAAAAAATCCCATTCGTATGGGTCTGTTCTGTCTAGATAGTCTGTGAAATTGCTAAGGAATGTTGTGGGCTTTGCTTCCTGTGCTAAATTGTTGAGTTATCACACATTATTGGATTCTACCCAAAATGCTCTGGATAGGAATACTATATTCATACAGGATACCAGTTGTCTGTACCATTCAGAAAGGAAAAAAAAAATAAAGATTATTACTGCTCCTTGTCATAAGATAAAACTCTATCTAAAAGGGTAGGTAGAAATGTGTGTGCAAATATTTTTTTAAAAATATGTCCTTGAGTCTTGTCTTCATAGAGGCTTGAGTCATATCATCACAGCTTTGTTATGACTTCTAGCCACTTTCTTGTCTCTTTGTTCTGGTTCAAAGCAAGGTCTATAGAGCCCAGATTCAGATCCTGCTCCTGGGATATGGTGCCATCCTTAGTTTGGTGAAAGGGAGGAGATCTTTAGAGATACCATTTTATCCATTTGTATATAAAAAGAGAAAAGAATTAAAGTGATGCTTTGTGATTTTTTTAAAAGTACCCACCCATCACTAAAAATATAAATGCACTAAATAAGCCTTTAAAAAAATTAAGGTGGCTCTTGGGTCAGTAAAATGTTATCCTGAGGAAATAAATGCTAACTTTTGCTGATCACTGCCCTAATCTCTCAATACTAGTGTCACGTGTAGAGAGCATCATAGGGCCAGCACCCGTATTTGTATGCTAAGCAGATTTTTTTTAAGGACAAAATGAGAAAATCAGTCATCTGCCATTTGGTGTATTTTTAACCAAAGATTGAATCCAATTTGAGAATATTTTTGGATCATTTGTAATACTCTCTGAGTGATACTTTTGGTTCTTTTTTGAGCAAAACTGCTTTTTTTTTTTTTAATAAGCCACTTCAACCAACAGACACTTCTATTTGAGAAAATTTCTAGTGATTATTTTCCCCCAAAATCAACATTAAAACCTTCAGCCCTGGATTATGTCATTTCGATGACAGATGGTTGATGTCAATATTGGAGTGTTTGCAAGAGAAAGCATGCGTGCGTGAGCATAGAGGTGCCCAGAATTGTATGTTCTTTGATGAACATGTTGTGTCAAAGACAAAACCTGGTGGATTCCTAGAAGAAATGTAAGAAGTGGCTTTGCAAGCCACAGTTTTGTGACCTTAATATACCTAATATTTGCTCTTGGAGTGTGTCATTATTAGATGGGCTAACTTTTACATTTGCTAACTTTTATTCTTTGTATATTGCTTTGATGTCCATGTACCTGAGAGAGAAAACTTGATTCACTGTGTCACCATGAGTCCATGTGGCTAGTTTGTTTTCCGTCTGTGTGGCTGATTAATCTCAGCACTCTGTCCTGCTACACCTGGGCAGAATTTCAGAATCCTTTCTCAGCCCAGCTCGAAGCCTGTTGCTACCAGTGAATTAGATGGGACAAGATGAAAATACTTGTCGTCTTAGAGTAGTAGCTCCGCGCCGTCTCTATTGGTGGCTGTCTCTTTAGGTCATGCACTTGCCTTGGACTGTTTCCGTGTGTAGACTGGTAGTGCTCTTTCCTTAGGCAAGATGTACAGTTGACCCTTGAACAACACAATGTTTAACAGCACCAAACCCCTCCCTGGTGCAGTTGAAAGTGGATGTATAACTTTTGGCTCCCCTCTAACTTAACTACTAATTAGCCTACTGTTGACTTGAAAGCCGACGACATTGATCAACATGTTTTGTATTTTAGATGTATTATATACTGTATCCTTCCAATAAAGGTAGAGAAAAGAATATGTTACTAAGAAAATCATTAAAGAAAATATGTTTACAGTACTGTAAAAACAATCTGCATATAAGTGAGCCCATGTAGTTCAAACCTGTGTTGCTCAAGGGTCAACTGTATATAGTTTTACAAGGTCATTTGCTAAGAGAGAGTAGTAACATCTTGAATTATGGTATGAGGAGGGAGCTTACCGGTATTCTAGTCTCTTATCACATAGTGGCAGTGAGTTCTTAGGTGAAAAGACAGTGAAACCTGCCTGGACCACCTTCATTCTTACGGTTTTGAGAGATGCTGATCTGATTTTTCAAAACAGCCCTTGGAAATCACAATGATAATTTTTTTTATGATTTCTCTCTCTCTTTTTAATTTCTTTTTCTACAACCTTTTGTTCTGGGTCTCCCGTATAGGGTGACCAACCATCCCATTTTGCCTGGGACAGAGAGGCTTCCTGGAACACAGATTTTCAGTGCTAACACTAGAGCCATCATGGGCACACTGTGCTGGTTGGTCACCCTATTGCTGAGTGCCCTACTCAAATGGCCAAGTATTGAGGAGCATGGGTACCAAGGTTCTCACTCATGGACCAGCTAACTCCCTGTCACAGCTTTTCTTTCTCTCGTAGGAAGGCACAATATAAAGAAAGGCTAGGAATTGTAGACAGATGATTTTATGATGGGGTCTGATGAGCTTCCAGATTGGTTGAGGTATGTCTCTAGTTTACAGTTCTTCTGCAGAGTGAAGGTGATTGATAAACCCTGAGCCCAGTTAATAATCAAAGCCCGACTAATCTATGGCACTGATTCAGCCAGGTATCCTAGTAATCTCTGATCATTTTTCTGTGTTTCCACACACCACCATTACCCTTGCCCCAAAGGATCTTCCAGCATGTTATCATTAAAGTTCTTCAACATCAAGCCCAAGATAAAATAGAGTATTACAGCTAGAATTTCCATATAGGAGAAAGATCCCTGCTCTGGGTTTATATGACAGACAGAAGACATCTTTCCCCAGGGTGCTGAGCCTGAGATGTCTGGCTGTTAATGAAGCCTCTTGCCCATGAGAAGTGAGGTGATTCCAGTGGGGGTCACACATTCTGGACTTGCCTCCAGTTTCCTGGTAATGGGGAATATTAATATAAATGCTTCACCCTTGCAAATTCCTGCTTCTTAGATTTGACTCAGATTTCTTTTCCCTCTGCTAAAACTTTCTTTCAAATGCAAAGTTATGTAGTACTTGGTCTGACATTGGGATGATAGTGAGGATGAAACTATAATAATACAACGAGGAACCCAGCCTGTAGAAAGTACTCAATGCATGACCATTTCTTTCCTGCCTTAAGAACTCCCCTGAGCAGGGGCACCTGGGTGGCTCAGTTGCTTAGGCATCTGTCTTCACCTCAGGTCATGATCCCTGGGTCCTGGGATCAAGCCCTGCATCAGGCTCCCTGCTTGGTGGAGAATCTGCTTCTGCCTCTCCCTTTCCCTCTGCTGTTCTCCCTGTTTGTTCTCTCTCTCTCTCTCTGTCAAATAAATAAAATCTAAAAAAAAAAAAAAAAAAAAAAAAAAAAAATTTTTAAAAAGAACTCCCCTGAGCAGTATGAACAGAGAGCAAGAGAAAAGGGAGGCAATGTGAGAGTAATGAACATGTAATTTGGCAAGAAAACTTACCAGAAAGTATATAAAATGAGTACTTGGATCCCAGACACAGAAATGGGACAAATCATGTTTGTTGCACCTATTGGACAAGAACATTCTCAGAGAGAGAAAACTTGATTCACTTGGGTCACCTTGAGTCCATGTGGCTAGTTTGTTTCTAATTTTAAAGTTCAGAAAGATACTGTATTTATTAACATGAGGAAGGAAGTGTTACAGACTGAATGTTAGTGTCTTACCACCACCACCACTACCACCACCAAACTCAGATGTTGAAGCCCTCTCCCCCAATTTTGATGTTATTTGGGATTATGTACAGATTGGATTTGGGATTATTTAGGGTACTTTAGGTCAGGAGGGTGGGGCTCCCATGATAACATTAGTGCCCTTATAAGAGAGACCCAAGGAAGCTTGGTCTCCTCCACGTGAGTATACAGCCAGCAGGTGGCCATCTGCAAACCAGGGAATGAGTCCTCACCAGACACTGATCCTGTTGGCACTTTCATCCAGGACGTCCAGCCCCCTTAACTAGGGAAAATAATTTCTGTTGTTTAAGCCACCTGGCCTGGTATTTTGTTAGGGCAGCTCCCAAGTTGACTGAGACAAGAAAAGATAGCACTGCAACAAGAGAAAGGCAATTCTTTGATTAAATTAGTATTTAAGAGTGATAATTATTTCTGGCAAGCAATAGATAATACTTGTTGAAGTGGTTAGAAATATTTTTTTTTTATCTTAATGACCACTTAGGCTTCTTGAGTCATCTATAAAATTGACTAAGTCAGTAAATATATTAATTTGTAAGTTTTGTAATGTTTCGGGAGTCTCAAGTGGTTTGGTGAGGTCTGGTTTAATTTTAATTCTCAATTTTGAATTGAAAAATGGTGGGGTTTTCCTCTCTACCTCTCTTAGTGCTCACTCTCTCTCAAGGAAGTTACTCATACATAGTCCAGTAAAATATGAGCCCTCTGTGGAGAAATAAATTATTCACATCTGGTAACAAGGAAAAATTAATTCAGCTATTTATTTGTGAGGAAATGACCAGACTCAGAGTCCCCTACTGTGGAAGGATAGGGCAGCACACTTTCTCAGTTGTATTCATCTGCTCTGTCCTGTGAGTGGCACCTCCCATCCCTGGTAGGGGTTTTTCCTATTGGTCTCTGTCTCCGTTCACAGAACTTCATCTCTGATTATTCTTTTTGCCCCGGTCCTTGCCTTATATTACTTGGGCTTTAAATTTTCTTTTTCTCCCATGCTCTTCCCCACCAGCGCCCCTTCCTTTCTGGGCTAGTTTCCTTCTGCAGCCTCTTTCCCCTCCACCCTCTTTAATCCCTCACTCTGGCCTTTGCTACACTTCTTCTCAACCCTTCTCTTCCTCTGTCTTCCAAGAAGCCCATCCCTGACCTGCATACCTGGGTGAAGTAAAGCACCTGAGGGCGAAGTTCCTATCCTGCAGGCCTCTTGCTGCTTCCCTGATGGCTTTGGTGAGATTTTAGATGTAGGAGACTGTCAACCAGCCCCCTGTTTTTAAATACCCATTATTTGCAGGATGATACTGTGCCACAGATCAGTTAAAGCATAAACAGAACAATATAAATCAAATCGGTTTTGGCTCTAAATGTGTATGCGTCTATTCGTGTACACATCTCGGCGCAAATACACAATTTCACACCTGAATTACCCAGAGATGAACCAACAGCGCGAGTTTGGAGATGGGAGGGACTGATGTTGATGGAAAGAAGGGAGAGAAGGCCTTCTCAGTGGGAGGAACAGTAACCATTCCTGTTTATTAAATGAGTGCCAGTCATGCACGGAGTTGGCAGTAAATCATGTGCTCTGGATACAGAAGCACGTAAGGGTTGGCCCTGCCCGCAGAGAGCTTCGTTTGGTTGGACAGACCAACACGTAACTGAATAATCGAAGTGAATTAGCATCAGGCTAGGGAACGCAGAGGTGAGGTGAACAGATGGCATACACGCGGTACTATATAGCAAGTCACAGAGTTGGGGGGGTTTTCTTCTGATTATAAAAGTTATTAGTGCTTATCAAACACTGAGTGAAGAATAATAGAAAAATGCAGAAAACAAACAAATCGCCCATAATCCTGCCATCCAGAGGAAAGCAGAAGATCGTAGTTCTGAAAAATGTCCTGTTTTGTACAGAGACTTTTTTGGTTTATTAATTAGTTCTAATCTGATAAATCAGGTGTTTGGGGAAATTGAGATCTTCTTAGTAGGTTATTCGAAACTTCCAGAGTACATGTCTCCACATGGGTACTTGACTGAATATATGGTAAAATAAATGTTTGTCACTACATTTTAATACCATGTACTTAAGCCTTCTTTATATATTTAGGCCTAAGGCAGGTTTTTTTTTTAAAGAATTTTATTTATTTATTTGATAGAGCACAAGCGGGGGGAGCAGGAGGCAGAGGGAGCCCAATGATGCAATGATGTGGGGCTCGATCCCGGACCCCAAGATCATGACTTGAGCCAAAGGCAGATGCTTAACCAACTGAGCCACCCAGGCGCCCCCTAGAGCAATTTTTTACTCTCCTTCTGAATCTGTTAGTTTGCTTCAAAATACAGCTTCTTTACTATTTTTTTAAACCACTTTATTGACGTACAATTCACATACCATACAATTCACCAATATAAATTCAGTGGGTTTTAGTCTAGTATATCTACAGAGTTGGGCACCCATTACCACAATCAAGTTAACATTTTCATCAACCCAGAAAGAAACTCTGTTCCCATCACCAGGCACTTCTCATTCCCCCTCAAGGCCCTCAAGCTTAGGCAGCCATTAATCTACTTTCCTAGATTTGCCCCTTCTGTATAAATGGAATCATGCAATAAATACGTGGTATTTTGTGACCAGCTGCTTTTACTTAGCATACTGTTTTCAAGGGTTGTTCATGTTGTAGTAGTGCTTCATTCCTTTTCCTTTTTTTTAAGATTTTATTTATTTCTTTGAGAGAGAGAGTGAGCATGAGCAGAGGGAGAGGAAAAAGCAGACTCCCCGTTGAGCAGGGAGCCCAATGCAATGCGGAGCTTGATTCCAGAGTCCTGGGATCATGACCCGAGCGGAAGGCAGATGCTTAACCTACTGAGCCACCCAGGCCCCCCTGCTTCATTCCTTTTTATGACTGAATGACACTCCATTGTATGGCTATATGACATTCTGTTATCCCATTGTCAACTGATGGACATGTGGGTTGCTTCCACTTTAGGGCTATTACGACCAGTGCTGCTACATGCATTCATGTCCAGTGTTTATGTGCACACACATTGCCAGTATTGTTGGGTATATACCTACCTAGGTATGCTTACCTAATCTTTTACATGTTTTTCATTCTCAGTTTTCAAAGCATTGTTTTGTACATTATTTTTTATTATAAAGGAAGATGTTTAAAATTAAGTCAGTTGTCTTCCAGTCTTCTCCCCACCTTTCTTATTCAGCCTGGAAACTTAAAACCATGCTGCTTCTCCCAAGTCCTATTGAGTCTTTTACCAAATTCAGATCACCTTCCCTTCTGTGTCTTTGTGTCCTTTCCCATCTGCTCTGTCCCCCTGGGTTAGGTCCTTGTGATCTCGTTCGTTCCTGCCCTGACCTCCCTGTTGGCTTCCCTATCTCTGTCTTCATCCCCTCTGAGGGACTCAGCAAACCTCTGCCATATTTGTCTTTCTAAAACCCTGCTTCTGTTTGCAGCTCATTGGAGTCAGACAGACCAACTCAGCCACTTACTGTGCAGAGTTTCCTCGGTTAAGTTTCTTTACTTCTCATCTGTAAAAGGCAGTTAGCTCATCAGACCACCTCCCAACGTTGCAGTAAAGGTTAAATGATTGCCTTGAGCTTTCGTCTCCCACAGTAAGATGAGATAAGCAGCTTTCTTTCAAGATCCTGCATTTGTGTCTCGTGTCTCCCACAGAGGCAAGGATCATTATGGTAGTGTGTAATATATATATATTTATTTACAAATACTATAAATTTATATTTTAATATATTTGTATTAAAATGTGTAATATAAGTATATGTATATTAAATATTAAGACCTATGTTATGTAATATTTATACTTAATATATATTTTGGGGGAAGGGTTATCTCCCAACAGCTAGTGCAGCCCAGTGTGCTTAGTGGGTGATCACTCAGTGTTTACGAAGCAAATTAATTCATTTTCTGCTAAATCTGGCTATTTGAATAAGTGGTAATTGTAAAGTAGAAAGTTAACATTTTTAACTTAACAGATGACAGCTCTCTAGAGCTGAACACAGGAACAAGCATTAAATAATAAGCAATATTTTTGAAAAGGTGGTGTTATGAACGTGGAGAATTCCTCTGCTAATCAAGAGAGATAGCCGCTAAAGCGTAACGGCAGGTCAAATGCAGGTTACAGAGGTGCTCTATAGGGTGATCATGACTTCCTCATCTTTTTAGTACAATGGAAGTATTGTAACTGAATGAAACCTTTCATCTTCCCTTATGCATGAATCATTTCCTTTCCGTAACAGACGTATCAGCATACACGTCTCATCTGCTAGAAAACATACCCTACTTCTAAATGTTTCCCACTGTTTATTGAGCTTATGAATGATAGTTATATGTTCTTTTAGTTCGTTTAAAAAGGCATGTAATCTGAAACTTGGTGCCCTTTGTAATCCGACCCGAGAAAATTCACTTCACGCTTAAAAGATGTGGTGAGTGGTGCTAAAACTACATACAGAGGAAGAAATGATATTGCCAATCCAAAGTTAATCACACCTTATTTGAAAATCTGACATTCATTCTTTCTTTTCTCAATGATGCAGGTGTAAGAGTTGTAACAGGTATAGAGAATAGTGACCCCAGAGGAGGAATTATTAGCCTATACTATGATTTGGGCATCCACCATGTGGTGACACGTGTCCCCTTCCTTTCTTGTTCACTACGTGGAACACTTTGTTATCATTTGTGGATAGCAGTGGCCAGGAACAAGAGAGCTGTCTACCACGTATGAGTGTGAGGAAGTATATGTGTGTTTAGTTGCCACTTACTGTAGGTCTCCTTTAAACTGGACGTTTTACAGATAAAGCAAGTAAGGTTCAAAGACGCTAAGTGACTTTCCTAAGGTCATTCAGAGAGAAATGGCTGTGTGAGGATTCACACCCAGGACAGTTCATCACCAAAGCCTATGCCCTTTCCCCCATCAACAAATATTCTGAAAAATCAACATGTTGGGTGGGGAGGGGTGCGTGTGCATTAAGGCTAAAACTCTCACAAACTCAAAAAAGCTTTGGGGAAAATCCTTGCTAAAGAAAACCAAGAACCGGGGTGCCTGGGTGGCGCAGTCGTTAAGGGTCTGCCTTCAGCTCAGGGCGTGATCCCGGCGTTCTGGGATCGAGCCCCACATCAGGCTCTTCCGCTGGGAGCCTGCTTCTTCCTCTCCCACTCCCCCTGCTTGTGTTCCCTCTCTCGCTGGCTGTCTCTCTCTCTGTCAAAGAAATAAATAAAATCTTTAAAAAAATTAAAAAAAAAAAGAAAACCCAAGAACCATACTTGTTTTGGCATGACAGCACCTTCAGTCATATGAGAAGAAAACTGACTTTGCTATAGTTTGAAATGAATGCAATTTGTCATTGTATTTTGCAATAATTTCCTTTTAGTTAAAAAAATGCTTATATATATAAATTAAAATTTATTGTTTGCAGAAAGTTTATCTTATCAGCATTAACTATTATTAAGTATAATAGTGAAGGAAGATATTTGAAGAAAATACTTGGAAATAACCTAAAATTCTCTTTCATAAAAACATAGCAATGTTCAGTTTCAGATATTTTCCCCCAAATATTATTTATCTTGTCAAATAAATTGGCTTCAAAGGGTAGAATGACAAAGTCTTCCAGTAGGGTCCTCTGTAGTTTATGTGGGAATTCCAAATAGAAAAGAGATTGAGGGCCATGAGAGAAGGTTTATGCCAAAGAAGGTAATTGTCCCAAGAAGTGAGTATGAAGAAAATCTGAGGGAAAAGGGGTATCATAGGCTAGGTGAAGAGAAAAGAAATGTATGAAATTAGAAATGGATCCACGAAATGTAGATTCAACAAAGGTCTTTCACCGATAATGTTTGTGCACCATTACCCAAACGTTTGGTTAAATTACTGAAAAATCATCTGAAGTAATTAATTAATTATAGTTTTTGATATAGTAAAATACATAAAAGTTACTGTCCTTCAGTAATGCCCCATATAATAAAGGGATTTTTTAGTATAATAATCCAGTAAAAGAATTGCTGTTTTTATTTGGGATGTTCTTGGTAGGTATAATCTTTCCATTTTGCTAGTTAACCCCCCAAAAAATGTGTATATAAAGAAGAAGTGTTTTAAAAAAATATAAATCCAGGCTTGAGATTTACTGCTTTCAGTAGAATATCTCTTGTGTTAATTTTATTTTTAAGTAACTAGTTTAAAAGAATTAGTAAGTATGTCACCTGAGAGGCTTCTGGGATAGCTTAGTGTGGATCCTTTCCCTGCAGTGACTCAAAAAAAAGACAAAAAATGCATGACTTTTTGACTTTTATGAGCCTCTGTCTCATGATATAGAATAGAATATTCCCCTTCCATCTTTAGTCTTCGTAAAGGACCCATATAAATATACCCTGGGATTTCAAGGAGAGGTAGATTTAGGCAGTAGGAAGAAATGGAGTTCAGAGTTATTTTGGACCTCCTCACATTGTCTCTGTCTGGCCATCTCTAGCTCAGTCTGTCTTTCAGTCTTTCTGTGTCTTACTCTCCCCCATGTTGGTCCTTCAGCCCTCTACTTCCTTCCAGCTCAGCCCTATGTCATGGTAATAAAGGACTAGCCAAGTTTGACTCATGTATGTGTGTGTTTTAGCTGAATCATTCCTGCAATTATAAAATTATTCAAGGCAGTAGAATTAAACTCCCTTACCAATAAACCAAAGACTATAGTCAAAGATGTCCATAATTGTCCACCTAAAACATGCCATAAATTACATTACTTGAAGGATATTTAACTCAGCTTATCTGAGGAAGGAAGAAATATGCAAAATAACCTCAGTGAAAATACAGTCCTCAGTACATGATGCACACAGGTCAGAGACCTAATACAGCCAAGACTTTTGACCGTGGAGCCTTATTTAAAGACAGAGTGTATTATACAGTTGGGACAATCTTATTCTTACATTTTGGTATCCACCACAGCACCCCCAAGAGGTCATCATGATGAAAGCTTTCATCTTTTCTCTAAATCCATTGTAACTCTCCATGCTTCTAATAAACATAGCATAGCATCTTCTCTCACAAAACCAGCTCCTACAAACTTGAGCTTTTTCAGCCCAAAACTGATTGGATGGTCCTAAGAATTTGATCATATTCATGACCACCTTTTGGTCAACTAAGAGTACTAGTTCCAGGTAGACTTGTTCCCCCCCTTCATGTGACTCATTGCCATTATTTTGTGACTTATGTTTTTGCATCCCAAGATCTATTTTATAGGAGTTAATTGCATGCAGTCAGGATTTAGTGGTTCTGTATAACTCAAGCCAATCCATATCTATCCTAAAGCCAACTTAGTAGACCTCACAGCCCCATGCCAGGTCTTGCTATCTGGCAAAAGTCATTCTGAGCCATACACTGAATTGTTGCTTCCGAGTTTCTAGTATTCCCCATAGCAGGTCACAGAGAAGTGGTTCTGATTCAGACCTTTCTGCTCCTTGCACTCATTAAAGCAGACCAAACTAATGAGCCAATTCTAACTCAGGGATGTAAAGCACATTTCATTCTGTGGGGCCAAGTCCAGCCAAGAGAGGCAAGACTTCAAGGCTCTGGCAATATGGTGGACTACATGATTTGAAAGCCCTCTGCTAAAACATGTAGCAAATGTAAGATAAAATACAGCAAGCATTTGCTTAAATGCACAGTGGAGCTAGCAAAAATGTTACAACATTGGCAAGGGAGAAAAACAAAAAGGGAGCCAGTAACCAAACCAGTGAGGGCATGAGCCACTGCCAGAGCTGAGCTTCAGGCTCGGGTCTCAGTACCCACCTCAGGAAAGAGATAGGCTTATGCTTTTGCCTGGGAACAAGGTCCACTCAAGGTAGTCTGCCTTGTTTGTTTCCCAGTAGCGATGCCAGTTTCTTTTAAGCTGCTCCATGATCCTCAAAGATAATTTCACTGTGGATACCAGTCTTCTTCGTGCAGGGTGAGGGGCTTGGCATGTTTACCAAGCCGCTTCACCAGCTCATCAGATTAAAGGCGTGCCCTCGGTGCCCTCTGTGCCTGCTGACCCGGCGTGCCCATCACTCGAGCCATTTGAGATGCGTGCTACACAAAGAGGGGTCGTTTGTGTTTGTCCAGACCTCATAATGCTGGTTATACTTAGTCTTGTAATTTTATACCTTAATACTAAGGAAACAGAAGTGTGAAAAGAAAGGGCACTATTGTTTCTGTGCAACCCAAGTTCTGCGCTTTGGAAAGGAGAAGAAAAATGGTGTTATCAATTAAGATGTGAGCAAAACAGCTGTAATAGGTTGCACTGGGGGCAGAATGTAAAAATCTATTAGGGCCTAGCACTGTATGTCAACTACACCGGAGTTAAAATTAAAAACTTAATTAAGGGGCACCTAGCTGGCTTAGTCAGTAGAGTGGGCAACTCTTGATCTCAGGGTTGGAAGTTCAAGCCCCGTGTTGGGTATAGAGATTCCTTAAAAATAAAATCTTAAAAATAAATAAATAAATAAATTTAGAAGGGCCATCAGACAGTAAGTGTATGGAAAGAATAGAGAACTTCAGTCACTCTGGTGAATTGCTTTGTTCCTTGTTGAAGCAGGGCAAGAATTTAAAGACACTTGGACATTTGCAAAGCAACCTGAATACAGAATCCCACAGGCACCTGCTTGTGAGACACCGGGTTCTCTCTAAAGTGCTCTTCACCCCGGCTCTGTGCTATTTCACCCCAGAGGCTCAACTGTAGGAGCTGTCTGTGAGTGTGGAGAACAGTAGTAACCAAAATAAAAGTATCACAATATAATAATGAAGCAGATAAGCTTTGGGGGAAAGTGAACCTGGTTTGAATTTTAAGTCTGCATTTTGTTATTGGTCCTTCGGTAAGTCATGAAACATCTCCATCCGCTCATCAGAAAATAAGAATAATAATACTACCTTGCTCCTGAAATTTTTGTGAGAATTAGATGGAGATAATGTTCGGGGAGCACATGGCATTATGTCAGATTCAACATTAGTGTTCTAGAAATAATAGCTGTTAAGATTCCATTGTTTGGCTTTTCTAAAATTGATATGTAATATTTATATTTATAATTGATATATAACATTTAAAAATATGGTCTCTGGTAATAGGCTACAAATATTTTTTAAAGCACATTATTGTTGAAAAATATCTGTCAGTCATTGAGCAAGGGGTTAGGAAACATTTCCGTGTGTGCCATAGGAATATATTAAATAAAATATTTATTAACTGAGCACCTGTTCAGGTAAAGCTCTAGGCCAAAGATTAGGGGCAAACCTAGAGAAGTCCTTGCCTTCGAAGAGTATTGATCTGCTTGGGAAGATGCCAGAAATGTCACCAAATGAGCTTATTTAATGGCCAGCTAAATGCCCAGGTTGACACTGAGGGCTGTGTGTTCACCTCTCCTCTGAAGCCCAGAGTGATGGCTAACTACCATAACGCTGTGAGATAGGAAGTGATAAAATCAGAAAAATAGTTCCAGAGGCATGTCACTGCAGCAATGGTACCCATGGAAAGAAAGAGCGCCCTGAGGAAGTCCTGTGATAGCAGAGAAGGGAGGAAAGGGTGCTCAGAGAAGAATCTGACCAAGAACAGTTTCAAAGAAGCCCGCGCACCCCTCGGTCCCAACTAGAACAGTGATGCATTCCACCCTATCAGAAAGTTGGGTAGGACTTTGAAACCAGGGCCTGTGTGTCCCCGTGGCACTGTTGTTGCAGTGAGTGCGAACAGAATACCCACGGTGGTAAAACAGGGGAGTCAAGGACCAGCAGATAGTTATGAGAGATTCTTACTATGAAGTCAAATGCAAGAAAAACCTACATAGACCAAAGGAGAGATGTCTCACTTCTTTACTCCTTCCTCACCCTTAAAGAATGTTTTGCTTCCTGTAAACAATGGTAATGACCAATACGATTGAAATGTAACTGGAGAAAATTCCCTGTTTAATATGTATCTTTACTCTTGTAGGCCTCTTTTTCGTGGAAGTTCAGATGTCGATCAGCTTGGAAAAATCTTGGAGTAAGTAGTAACTGTAATTTTACATCCGTGTCCATAGCATTAAAACGTGTACCGTGCCTTTTCTCTGACATTCACATAAAATATTTACCTCCTGTCTTTCCTCCCCCAAGCTGCTGCCTCCGTCAGTGTTACTATTTGGTGAGTGGGGACATGGCAGACATGCTGTTTTATGCAGAGCCCATCATGATGTGTGGCCTAACCGGTCTGCTCTGGAAGCTTGCATGTTGCTCAGGCGGATCTTTTCGCAGATCCTCCTTCTCCATTTGGCTGAGCTCCATTTCTTGAGTTCAGATGTGTTGTCTGCTTGGGGCCATTTCAGACGCATCCAACATCAGTGGTGGGGCGCTTGGTTGCCTGGTAGCCCATCCTTGCCCACTGGGCTTCCTGTTCCCATTGAGTATCCCCATTGAGTCATCTGGATTGGTTTTGCATTGTTTTGTTTTGGATGGTATGCTACACAACCCGTTTTCCTTTGAAGCACCGACATAGGAAATGAGAATCCTAGGTTCTAACCCTATGTCTGTTGCTAAATTCTGTGCAGTCTTGAGAAAGTCATTTAAAATGCCCTGTAAAGTGCACACATGGTGCCCGGTGCATAGTGAATGCTTTTAAAATGGCAGCTATGATTATAATTCATCATTAATCATTTAACCTTTTTGTTCCTTAACTTCTTCACCTGAATACTGAAACTTTGGACGTAAATTCTAAGATCCTTTCTTGCGCTCAAATTCTTTGGTTCTAATTGTCTGTTACTTGGCTCGTTGATGATTTGCAGAGTTCCATTCATGTCTACATGTTTGTGCCCATGGGGTATGTATGCTTTCATGTTTCTAGAATGTTAAGAAAGGGGCTTTTCCTCTCACAAAGCATGAAGTCTGTGCATTTGCCAAGCCCCCTCAGAATTGGGGTGAAGTAAGAAAAAAGTGGGAGTTCTAGAGCCAAAAGTAGACCCAGTCATTGGTCTGTAACATTTTATAGGAATCCCAGTGATTTTTATGATATTTTCAGTCCGTAAAGCTGGTGAAAAGTACCCCTAAAGAAAATAATTACATGTTTAACGCTATCTACTCGAGCATGAGTGCTTAAAACAGTTGGAATAAAACTGGAACTTCAGTTTGTTCTTTTAGTGACTTGGAAAGCTCCACTAGACTTCTGATGATGCCAGTGCCACTCCTGAATCACAACCCAGTGGCTTCAAGGCCTGAAAAATACCTGCTGGGTTTATTGTGTGGGGGCTCCCCCGGTCCAGGGCAGCTGCTGGGACTCCCACTCCCCACCACCTCCTCTCCCCCTTCCTCCCCCTTCTGCTCCTGCCAGTCCATAAGATGGGCAGATTCAGGACAGAACTCAAGTTCTCTCTGCTTCTGGATGTCAACTTCTTTGCTCATAGGGCGATGAACTCCCATCTGTTCTTCCCCCCACTGTTGAATATAGTTTGTGTGCAGTGCGAACTTGAAACAGGAACTGGGAAAGTCAGACACACCAGTGACTCTGTTAAAAGGAAAAGCCATCTTGAGGGAAGCCAGCTCGCCAGACACTGAAACCCGTCACCACCTTTCCTTTACTGACATCACCCAGGCGTTCTGTCCACCTCTAGCCCTGGGGTCTGCGAACTTGTTAGCCTTGTTAGTGCCCCTTGGTATCTGAAGCCAGGGAAATGGACCGAAGAGAACCTCCGACAAACATGTTTGACTTGCGCCCAAGGGAGAGCCAGTCCCAGTTTTGGCAAAGGCCTGAGACCCTGGGTTGCCAGCAGAAAAGAAGCCATAAAGTTCTAGAAGTCTTATGCGTTTAGCATTTCCTTCGTGGTTCCTGGCGTTGTTTCACTGAAATGATGTTCTGTTTACTCTGCGTTTGTTCCTTTGGCATAAAGAAAAGGGACAATGCTGCACCCTAGTGTCATTTCTAAAGTACTTGAAAAATGATTTCTATCCCTGCTGCCATTTATAGATTCGGTGCTGTCAGTCTTTGCAGTACAATGTCAACTTTTAAGGCTTATATTCAGCTGTCCAAATACTGAAACTTGATGCAAGCACTTTTTAATGGACCTATCAGAGTTTCACAACATTCGTCTATGGGCCATAAAAGTTCATACTGGATATTAAAGGGAATTTTTTTTTTTTAAAGGAAAGCCACATTCACATTCTCTTACGAGGAGAACTGTTTCTGCATTTAGAAAGATTTATACTTTCAAAGAACAGCAAGTACTTTGAAAGTGAAACTGAATGCTTTTAGCTCGTGACATTTTAGAGCATTTTTCAGAGCAGAGTCATAGTTAAATGGAAACAAAATATTGGATTTGGAATGAAGAGAGCTGGGTTCGCGCCCGCTCTGTGGCTGAACTCACCGTGTGTGACTTTGGCAGTTGAATTCACTCCTCAACCCTTCGTTTCCACATCTACAAAAAGGAAGTAATAACTGACCTACATGTCTCAGGAGGTCGTTATGGGATCAGAGGAGGTGACAGATTTAAAAATACTTTTGAAAGGTGTTTATATAGATGGCTGTGTACACGTATATGTAATTATACACCGCACATACATATACACACAGAGACACTCGTTCTTGCTTTCGACCTTCAGCTATGCATAGCACCAGATTCATTTCGATACAAATATATTCAAAGCTGCAAATAAAAGGATTTTTTAAAAAGATATTTTAATTATTACTAAGAATTTTTATAATTGATTTCTAGATGACTGGTGATGATATGCAAAAAAATGATATAAAAATGGCTAAAAAGCTAAAAATGAAGGAAATAAAGTTTCTTCCTCTGCCTATCCCGTTCTTTCCAAGCATACACATTTATGTCCTTTAGTAATCAGTAGTGGTATCTTTTTTCTTTCTACTCTTATTCTAGATCTTGTTATTAAGCAAATTTGTGTATTACCCAGGTTGTCATTTCCATTCACTTGTTCTGGTAGATATGGCCATGAGTCTGTCTTTATTTGTCTCAACAACGTGGCTCTCCTCATGTGTCCAACAGACATAGGAGTACAGGGTCTTTTCCCGGACACCAAGTGCCAGGTGCAATTATGATACAGGTGTCTGCTCTTCCCAGGTGAGGTCTGTGACCTGGGCTCTGTTGAGGGAAGGCAGGGGGGAAGAAAGCCTTACAGAGAGCCTGTGACGTTCACCACCACATCTTCCTGAAACCTGGAAATCCATTCAGGAGAACACATCTTCTCGACCTTTGTCCCAGTGAGTGCAGGCCAAGGAGAAGACTCTAATGCAGGCCAGCACCATTTCTAACTGTAGTTAAAATAATTTGGTCAGGGGGTGCCTGGCTGGCTCAGTTGGTAGAGCATGCAACTCTTGATCTCAGGGTTGTAAGTTCGAGCCCCACGCTGGGTGTAGAGATTACTTAAACATAAAATCTTAAAAAAAAAGTTCGGTCAATTTGAATGGCCATATATTCTGTCCACTACATTGTAACTTTTTAGTTTGAAGTTAATCAGAGTATTAAGTGAGATATAAGTGCTTGCATCCGATTTCCCTTATTCAAACCTACCTATTATCTATACATAAACTTAATTTTTTTTAAGATTTTATTTATTTATTTGAGAGAGAGTGAAAGTGAGAGAGATCACAGAGGGAGAGGGAGAGGCAGACTCGCTGCTGAGCAGGGAGCACAGTTGGGGCTGGATCCCAGGACCCTGAGATCATGGCCCTAGCCAAAGGCAGATGCTCAACCAGCTGAGTCACCCAGGTGCCCCTATACATAAACTTTAAATAATATCTCCATGTTGTAGGGGTGCGTGGGTGGCTCGGTCCCTGGAGCATCCCACTGTTGGTTTCCACTGAGTCGAGATCTTGGGGTCGTGGGCTTGCCCGCCCCCATCTAAAGCCACTGACCTATTAATATTTCTGAAGAACCTCAAGTCACACATCAATAGGACTCAAACAGTTCATATTTTTAGTGTGGTAGTGATGCATTGCCTATGCATTTTAGATTAATAACGTTATTTTCTTCTTATAATAATAATGGGTGGGGCACCTGGGTGGCTCAGTCGGTTGGGCATCTGCCTTCAGCTCAGGTCATGATCTCAGGGTCCTGGGATCCAGACCCATGTTGGGCTCCCTGCTCAGCGTGGAGTCTGCTTCTCCCTCTCCCTCCACCCCTCCCCCCTCTCGTGCTCTCTCTCTGTCTCAAATAAATCAATAAAATCTTTAAAATAATAATAATGGCTAATGTATTGATAGTGACAAGTGTTATGTGTCAGGCACTGTGCTATGCTCTTTATATAAATTATCACTGTACATTATGATTGTTAATAAACACACTGAGGCTTACAGAAGTTAAGTAATTTGTCCTTATCTACAGAATTTGAACCCAGGTCTGCCTTTTCCAAAGCCTATTCTACTTTTTAAATTTATTTTTTGTATTTAAATATAGCTGACGTACAATGCCTGTGCTGTTTCTATGTCACTTGATCCTCTCTCCACATTTCTGATCCCAGAATAATTTTCATGGGAAACATAAATGATACTGTCTTTCTCTATTGTTTGCTCACTTTGGAATACCATAAAATAGTTTTACAGGGGCGCCTGGGTGGCTCAGTCAGTTAATTGTCCAGCTCTTTATTTCGGCTCAGGTCATGACCTCAGGGTGGTGAGATCGAGCCCCAAGTCAGGCTCTGTGCTCAGCCTGAAGTCTGCTTGTCTCTCTCCCTCTGCTCCTCCCCCCACTTGCACTCTGCTCTCTCTCTCTCTAAAATAAATAAAATCTTTTAAAATAAAAAAATTAGTTTTGTAGTATAAAATATATATAAACTAAATTTAATTAATTTGAAATTAAATTATAAAATAGTGTTTGCCCAGCACAGAATTAACATACCTATTAGCCACTTTTGGGTCTGATTCTAATATATGTAATTACTGTTTGGGGAATTGTTCTTTAACCAAAAGTGCGGCCAAATTTATGTGTTAATGAATCGTGTTCGATGAGCATCATAAAAGCATGTCAATATGAGAGTGTGGATCAGAACCCAAAAAAGCACTCTTGGGCATAAAGGAAAATATGTGCCCTCGTGGGCCTCCTACTCTGTCAGCATGTCAGGACTTATTGGTAATATGTTATTTTCTGTTTCTGCATCATCTCATACATTTAGTATCTGCTACCAGAGGAATCTCTTATCTCTTCCCAGTGAATCTTCCAGTTCTCCTGTGAGATCGCCCTCTACCCTGTGATCACCCTATTTCAGTAGGACAGAGATGAGAGTCCTGCCAGTAATACAAGTGAGGGGGCTCCCTGGGCTCTGTGTCCCCCATGCCTGCCTCTTCAACTTTATCATCATCTGGACTTTGGTGGGAAAATAGCTTCAGCATAGCAGCTAATGATGCTTATGTTCACGCGTGGCTCTTTTGTAGTGTAATTGGACTCCCAGGAGAAGAGGACTGGCCAAGGGATGTCGCCCTTCCCAGACAGGCTTTTCACTCCAAATCTCCTCAACCGATTGAGAAGTTCGTAACAGATATTGATGAGCAAGGCAAGGACCTCCTTCTGGTAAGTTCACGCGGTGCAGAGTTGGTCTGTACGGGGCTGATGAGAGACGTGACCTGTCCGCTGGGTGGTCTCGTGAGTGGCGGGCGCAGCATCAGTGTAGCATCATTACCACAGCCACGCAGAGCAAGAGGCCACAGCCTCTCAGCAGCTTTCATTTCCATACCTGCAGCAGCTGGTGGCTTTTGATTCTGGAATGTCTTCATTTCCTACAGAAAGAGAAAGAGTGTGATCCACACACTTTCAATCCGCCATCTTTAAATGTTCATTTGAGGGGCGCCTGGGTGACACCACCACCCAGTGGTTGAGCGTCTGCCTTCGGCTCAGGGCGTGATCCCGACGTTATGGGATCAAGCCCCACATCAGGCTCCTCCGCTATGAGCCTACTTCTTCCTCTCCCACTCCCCCTGCTTGTGTTCCCTCTCTCGCTGGCTGTCTCTATCTCTGTCGAATAAATAAAATCTTTAAAAAATAAAAAATAAATGTTCATTTGAATGCAGCCACAGAAGCCTCTCGATTCATCTAGACATATGCTTCCAATAAGTATTGAACGTGCCATGCACATAGAAAGTACCCCACTGAAAATAAGGACTTGTGTTCTGCTTGAGATTTAGACGCGTAATACTTGGCCTTATACATTCTTCCCTACAGAACAATAGGTTGAGGAGTGTACCTATTGAGCTACCCTTGGTGTTGAGAACCCACTGAGTAATGAGTGTATCCTTCACCTGTTGACTAACAACTTTTGATATCTCACCAAGAAAGTGCTCCCAGACCTAGAGGCGCTAGTGCTCCCGTTCTGTCAATGTATTCTAAATTTCAAATATAGACTAAGAGTCTATAGGCTTTAGTAGAAATGTTCTAATTTAACTCCGTGTGGACACAGCCATTGATTGGCATGTTCGCAGAGCCATGGATTCTCCCAGTGAGATCCCTAATTCCATCTTCACCTGGTGGTGGCTCATTTCTGGCTTACTCAAAGATTCCCTCCAGTGCCACGTTACAGAGAAAGACAGCTATATTCCCTCCCCTCCGTTTATTTCTAAGACACTCTGAGGACTTTGGCTCACATCCTTTGAAATAAATTATTATTAGAAGGGAGAATATAGTCTCCCATACAGAGGCTGACTGTATATCCACACTTGCTGGCTCACCTACTATTTAGGAAATTTTTTCCTTGGTTTCAAATAACAGATGTGTACTTGCATTACCTTAAGAAGAGGGGGTTTGATGCAGCCTGGCAGTGAAAAGCCATCCAGAGCGTAAATGCTCCCTCAGTCCTGCTAAGAACATCACCTGCTCAGCAGCTCTGCTTGTCTCTGCCCTGAAGGCCTTTTCTCCCCTTCAGTGCCTCTTTTCGGTAGTACTCTCTGCTCCCCTTAACTCTGACTGGCCCTTTGACTGTCAGAACTTCGGCCAACTCATGGATCCTTTCAGCTCTAATGCCCACTGCTCATGTTCGCTCTGTTGTTAGTATTTCCTGCATCAGAGTCCTAAAAGGAAGAATGTGGCTGACACACCTCACCTTTGCCAAGCCATGATAGGAGTTGCTGCCCAGAGCCAGGTCACCATTCCTGGTCTGGTCAGCTACGCTGGGAGGGGGTAGGGATGATGTGTTATAAAATATGGCCGCCATCGGCTTTCCTTTTCAGCAAGAACTTTGAATGGAATGCTCCTCTTAGAAGATTCGGGACACAGAATCACAATGATAGCCGATTTTAGTAGTAAAGCATCCCACTTCTTCAGCTCCTGGGATACCCAAAGACAGCTCAGAGTACCTCCTAGCTCCAACATCAGTAGGAGTCGCCAAGAGGAACTTAAAACATAAAGATAGCAGATGATGTTGCATGTTCATTCAGTGTCTCCCACTAGTGCTGCTGGCTTCCAAAGTCAGACCACACACTAGTGCTCAACTAGAGAAATGCAGGAGACAGAAAAGAAAAAGGCACAAAGAAGCTACCGGAGAGAGAAGGAAGAGGGTAGACAATGAGCGTCAGCAGAGATTAGAAAAAGCAAAGGAGAGAAATAAGCAGCAGCCCCAGTGACGTCAGGACTGGAAGAAACTTAAGGACAAAATGTAATAATCCATGGGCATTCCGGGAAAGGACAGCTGAGGACCGCAAAGCTCAGAACCCCCTGAAAGTTCTCACTGTTTCCTGCTAGAGGGACACGGGAGAACTATCAAGCGGAAGAGAGAGAGCCATTCAGTGCCAGAGAGGCAGCTGGGATCCCAGCAGTACTTGTTGCCTCTATTCAGAATGATTTAGTAAGGATGAAAAGGGAAAGGTATTTTAGAAAGTCATTCCTTTTAAGAAACAACATTTAAAAGTTTAGCACTCTAAGAATTGTCCTTTGTTGTATCTGAAAACAAGGCTGACACTACAACGTCTCAGCCATGTATGTGTGGATACGTGCATTGGCATTTGTAAATGCTCTTACGTACATACATAAGTAGGGCACAGTAATAAGACCATTCAGGGGGAAGATTATTTTTAACATCCCAAACCTACCCGTCTTTACAAGTCTTCTCCCCTTCGTCGTGGTTAACTTGAGAGGCTGAGGACTTACTCCAAATACGATGCTCTTTGAATTTCTGCTGTCTGTTTTCAGAGCCTAAGGCGCATATCAGGGGAGAGTGGGCTATTTCTTGGATTAGTCTGGTTCTGCTGCATAACACACAACCCAAAAGTCTCACCAACATCCAGCAGTAAGCATTTATTTTTGCTCATGGGTCTGCAGATTGGCAGAAACAGCTCTGCTGCAGCCTATGGGTCAAGGACAAGTGTTCTCCATGTGTCACATTCTGGGGCTCAAAACGAGAGGGGCTTTGGCTCCCTGGAGCAGGTTTTTCTTGTAATGGAAGGTGGATGCCCCCAAAGGACCAGCAGAAACACATGATGGCCCCGATGGCCTAGGCTTGGAAGAGGCACCCTGCTGCTTCTGTCCACATTCCATTGGCCAAAGTAAGTTACATGGCCCAGGCCAACTCTAATAGAGGAAAGACTACCCCTCCCGTGAAGGGAGGGGTGGGAAGAAGGAGGATACGTGCTGAAAAATGATCCAGTCCGTCATGGTGTTCAACTCTTGACTGAATAGCAATTCCAGAATCTCATTTTATCCGTTATTTGGCAAAAAAATTAGATTTTCTTGGAGAAACAATATTCTTACACAAGATTTTGAATTAATTCTCAAATCATCCAATTGCTCTGTTGAAGCAGAGCAGCGATAGAACTTAGCCACCATTTCTAACAATGTTTCTGTAGGACATAAAGTATTAAGACTTCCAACTTGGGACACCTGCGTGGCTCAGTTGGTTAAGTGCCTGCCTTTGGCTCAGGTCATGATCCCAGGGTCCTGGGATCGAGCCCCGCATTGGTCTCCCTGCTCAGAGGGGAGTCTGCTTCTCCCTCTCCCTCTGCCCCTACCCTGCTGGTGCGCTCGTGTGTGCTCGCTCTCTCTCTCTCTCTTTCTCAAATAAATCTTAAAAAAAAAAAAAAAATCTCTTCCAACTTGAGATTCTCACACACTTCCACATTAGGCTAAGGAGTTCTCCTTCTCTCCACCCTCTTCCCAGCTCTAAGCCGTCAAGATAGCTGTGAGGATGGGCTTCCTCCCACACAGCCCTCTAGGGACATGTCTCTCTATCTTGAACATATTCCCACAACTTTTTTTTTCTTTGTTCATATTTCCTAGGGATTAAACTGGCTGCTTCCTTTTCTAATGTCACTACCTAATTTTCCCCTTCCTGGATTCTGTGGAAAGTAGACCTCAGGCTCAAGGATTTTGACCCTGCTCTTCTGTCCTGGGGGAGTTCAGCCCATGCAAAACTTTTTTTAAGATGTTCGTTGCTATTAGAGACAGTAGGACCATTCTACCAACAAGGTCCTTCCTCTGCTTGTCCTTTGGCTCTTTGGTTTTCAGGAGACATTATGAGAAACCAGCCTCCATGGACTGGTGGGGAGCTCAGCATAAATAAGATTTCAGGGGACCCAAAAATTTGCCTGGAATTATATATAGAATTTTCCAGGTCAGTAGTGTTCAACGGAGGTTAGAGGGGGTCCTAATCCAGTCAGGACCTAAGACTCTGAGCTCCTTGAGGGCAAAAACCCAGGTTATGTGGAAGAGATCAGCATAACCTTGATAATGTGAAGTCTTTAGATTACAGAGAGGACTGAAATTGGTAGACGTTTCGGATCCCCAGTTCACTTCGGTGGGCACCGTGTCACATGGACGGGGAAGCTGGTGGAGCTTCTCCGCTACTTGTGTGTTCCTGGGCAAGGGGTGGGTCTTACTCATCCTTCACTAGTGCTTGCCACCTACTAGGCACTCTGGAGGTGTTGGTGGAAGGACAGGAGGAGGATTTGAAGAACAGGATTAGCTGGGATTGGAGTGGAAGCGGAACTGAGATGAGGGAAGCAGCCTGCCCAAGTGATGATGAACCGGCAGCTTGTGAATGGAGATTGCTGCTCAGAGCTTCACTGTCCCCCGCTTTCACCTGCTGCCTGCACTTGAGTTGACCGCCTGGAATAGAGTTCGGTACCAGAACTGAACCTGGTGGGTGGTTCAGCCCTGCGGCAGAGTCCGCGGCTGGCCGGTAGACCGGGATAAGTTGGGCCTAGGTTTCAGCTCTTACTTGCCCCCTCCTGAATAGAGAAAACCTTTATTTCCTGGCTTAAAATGTATTTCCTTTTTTGTGTCTTTTGTTGTTCTTTTGTTTTTGTTTTGATTTTAGAAATACGTCAGAAACCATTACTATCATTTAGTAATTAGCCTTTTACCCCTGAACAAGGTAACCACCTTCCATTGCCGACTCATCAGTAAACCTTGGGGAAGGGTACGGGGTGCCTGGGTGGCTCAGTCGGTTAAGTGTCTGCCTTCAGCTCAGGTCATGATCTCAGGGTCCTGGGATGGAGCCCCGCATGGGGCTCCTTGCTCAGCAGGAAGCCTGCTTCTCCCTCTCCCTCTACTGCTCCCCCTGCTTGTGCTCTCTCGCTCTGTCAAATAAATGTATAAAATCTTGAAAAAAAAAAAAAAACAACACCCTTGGAGAAGGGTAAAAAGTTCGGGTGATGTTGCTGACTATAGCATTAATTTGGCTAGCATTAGAAAAATCACTACCTAAATAAAGTTGTATACGTACTACAATAATAATATCTTTTAAAGGACTGGGGTGGGTTGAAGAGAAAGCCTACAGAGGTAACAGTCCATAGGCAACCCAACAGCTGTTAGGCAACTGAAGGGCTAGGGCTAAACTCCTGAAGGGCAGTTTATACATTGAAGCCATAGATAAGATGGCTACTGTCTACGTTTTGTTTAGGGTCCCTTTTTTTTTTTTTTTTTAAGATTTATTTATTTATTTAAAGGTTTTGTTTATTTATTTGAGAGAGCAAAAGCAAGAGAGATCACAGAAGGAGAGGGAGAAGCCGACTCAGCACTGAGCGGAGGGCCCGATGCAGGGCTCCATCCCAGGACCCCGAGATCATGACCTGAGCTGAAGACAGATGCTTAACCGACTGAGCCACCCAGGCACCCCTTATTTATTTATATGAGAGAGAGAGAGCATGAGCAGGAGGAGGGAGAGAGAGAATCTCAAGCAGACTCCCTACTGAGCACGGAGCCCAATGCGGAGCTCGGTCTCTCCGCCGTGAGATCATGACCTGAGCTGAAACCAAGAGTTGGCCGCTCAACCGACTGAGCCACCCAGGCACCCCATCGTGTCCCTTGAAGAAGATATTCATTCTCTCTCTAGACACACTTAACTCATGGTGGCGAATAAATGTGTAACTGTGTAAACACACTATTTAAATGGCCATGTTTTACGTCAATCGATTATTTTTTCTTTATCACAGAAGTGCTTAACATTTAATCCAGCCAAAAGAATATCTGCCTACAGTGCTCTGTCTCACCCGTACTTCCATGACCTGGAGAGGTGCAAGGAGAATCTGGATGCCCATCTGCCGCCCAGCCAGAACAGCTCGGAGATGAATACAGCCTGAGGTCCCAGCCGCCGCCTTGAGCTGATCTCCCGGAGAACACCCCTGGGGGCTGATGGCCCCCCACCCTGAGTGAGCCCCAGCAGAGCTGCTGAAGATCACTGGCTGGGGACCTAGTTGCCGTCTTCTGGACGGGCTCTGCTTCTCCATGGAAACCGCCTAGTTGACTGTTTGGAGATCAATGCAAGAATGATTGCAGCTTTATGTTTATTCGTTTGTTTGTTTGTCTGTTTGTTTGTTTCAAGAACCTGGAATACTTCCAGAAGAAGAGAAGCTGCTGACCAATCGTGCTGCCGTTTCATTTTTCTAACCTTGAATGCTGCCAGTGTGAAGTGAGCAATCCAGGCACAGCTGAGTTATGATGTAATCTCCCTGCAGCTGCCCAAGCCTGATTCGGTACTTTTAAGTGAGAGTCTGTGTGCGTGTCTGTGTGTGTGTGGGTGTGTGTGTGTGTGTGTGTGAGAGAGAGAGAGATTCTTGTTCTCTTAAAGTGTTACTTTCTGTAAACAACGAGAATGATTGAATTTTAAAGACTCAAAGTGACCTATAAATAACAGGTGTCTGTTGACTAAAGGTGATTTACCAGAATGGGCTTCTCAAATTAGAAAGTTGAGCCTATATCCTCAGAATTTCATGGCCAAAAGCAGTAAATTTGCTAGTAGTAAAAGGTTCACTATCTAGATGAGGTTTTCTACACACAACAAAAGAAAAAAAAATGCTACTATCTTTTAAGAGACCTGTTTTTTAAAGTGTACATTCTATTTACTCTTCAAAAAGCTGAATTTACTCAATATAAGCCCATTTTAACCTGTATTATATGATTTATTGTTTCTTTTGAAAAAATACCTATAAGCTTTTTCTTACTTGCTATGGATTTAGAGAGTGTACCTCAAATAGGTAAAATTGTCAAAAAAAAAAAAAAAAAAAAAACTAGAGAAAGTCTTTATTTCCTGATTTGAAATCTCTTTCCTTCTTGGGTTTTGTTGTTACTTTATTTTGTTTTTTGATTTTAGGAATTTGTCAGAAACTGTTTCCTGTTTTGGTTTGGAGAGTCGTTCTCTCTGACCAGAGACATGAATACCATTTAAGTTTTCACTATTACACTGTACTTTTTCTACCATGCACTGCTTTGTTTGCAAAGTATCCATCCTATCTATCCCCCAGGGCCTCTAACATATATTACTATTACATGACTAATAACAGATTGCTTCAACTTTTCCCGTGCACCCCCTGCTTGCTTTCTTTCAATGAATCTTTTGAAAATAGATTCAGATTGTGGCTTACAGCTCCCATTTCGTGATCCTAACAGGCCCCCCCGCCTTGCCGGTATGTTCTTGCTCACACGTGATCTTCCTACCTGGTATTTGTTGTTGTTACCTAGGCAGTGAGTAGAGGACTGGTTCTTCTCTATCACCAGCACATAGATTGCTTTAAACTGTTACTTAGTGTTTTACGATTTTTTAGAATATATGGTCAGTGTAGAATCAGAGGGAATGTCTTTCACTATTTTTTAGAAATATATATTTACTCTATAAAACCATCTTTTCTCATCCCCCAGGCTGTGCTTGTTTCCAGTGCCTTGTGCATACTCCTGTTCTCTGCAGAGCCAGCCTGACCTGGGCATTGTGAACAGCGTTGTTTTTTTTTTTTCTCTTGCCGTTTTCTCTACTGTTCTTTATATTCCAGTGTCATCTCTGCCTTATATGTGGTTGGTGCTTGAAGACACAGAGATTAAGTATCTTTTTGGAGGGTTAGCTGTCTTTGCTTTCTGACTCATGTTTTGCGTGCGTGCAACAGTTAGACCATGTTTAGAGTTAGGGTTTTCAGAGAATGAACATTGCTTCCCTCAGTAGAAAATGTTCCAGATGATGTTTATATATTGTCAAGCCTTCCTGAATTCTTCACAGCTCAATATTTCTATACTACCATCTTGAACGGGAGAAAAATTAGGACACTTTTCTCCTTGAAAGCTTTTTGGGGTGGGAATTACTCTTTTTTAATACATGCGTTGTTTAACATTTTTCTAACTCAGTAACTTGAAGAGCAGGAAGATTTGTCTAAAGCCAGATATGAATGAGAAGATGGGCCGTAAGAATGTTTTACACTTTCTTCATTGTTGACAACATTGACTATGTTTGGTCATTACCATAAATGCTTGAGATATAATGAATCCAGAGCATTCGGGACAATGTCTCCCCTGGAACAGTGAGTTCTGCCTTTCCTTTGATTGGGGGTCAAAATACAAAGACGTTTTTGCTGGGGCCTAGAAATTGACTTTTAAACTCCCTGCACTGATTCGTCATGTGCTTTTTGGTTAGTATCCATGGTTAGAGTGGACATACCTTGAGTTTCTGCTTTTTTAAGTTTTTCATAAGTATTCTCAAGAAAAATGCAGCTGTTCTAAACTGGAATTTTTCAGCATTCTTGAGAATTTTAAACAAGTAGAGAGCTCCACTTTATTTCTAGCATATACTTTTGGTTCATTTCTCGGTAGTGTTTATGAAGAAAACTTAAAGCCCAAACATTTCAGCATTGGATACTTGGCAGATTATCCTCGGAGAGGCAGAAGGAGGGGGCACCTCGGCCTCTCTGAACTTAAAGAGTCTAGCCCAGCTCTCCATCTGGAGTTAGTGTGGTTGAGAGATTACCCTCTTGTTTTATGTCTTTTATATCCAGGCTCACCAGTTCTGAACCAGATCCCACACAACCACCCTTGCCATGAGGGCACTTGGAAGCACACAGCAGCACAGGAATTTACTGAACACAGCTTTTTCTTCTGTGACGTATGGTTTCAAACGTCTTTGCCAAAAGTGAAGCCATGGTTAGCTGAAAAGGTCATATTGCCCCAGGGTTATACTGAAGCAGCTTATAGCAGTAAAAATCTGGTGTCAGATTGAAAATCACATTTGAATTTCATACCGAGGACTGGTGCTGGCATGGGCCTGATAGTTTCTATATGACAGTTGTCCTAGTGGCCCAGGCATCGTGGGAACTGTTGTGCAGGGTGGAGTTGTAACAATCCCATTTAAGAATAAAAGAGAAACCTGTCCATTTCAGCATCATAAGCTATCATGTGGCAAAGGTAATAAGGCCCTAATCTTACGACCTGAAAAACACAATTTCCAAGAGCTTTTAAGAACCCCGTGCATTGGCGCCTCCCACTTTGTCTCTCCTTTAAAGTGGATAGGAACCCAAGAAGCACAAAACCCAAGAACCTGTTTTGGACAGGAGCTCCGAGCCATTTCATCCCTCTGTATTCTCATGATTTTCTCTCAGGAATCACACAGTAGGAATGGCACACTTTTCATTTAGCCCAAGGTGTCTTACTAAGAATAGTTCAAAATATTTACTTAAGAACAGAATCTCAGCCTTTCAATTTTAAGTAAAAAATGAAAATTTCAGAATGCACAGGATATCTTAAAGAAAATTTGTACCCCTTACTAAAGATTTTATCGTTTGACTACAGAATGTGGTACTATCCATCTTGATGGAAAAAAACCTAAATAGTACCAAATATTTTGAACCTTAAATTATGTATTAAAATTGAGCTTTTAACTACAGCTGCTTCTCTTAAAAGTGGCACCTATTAAAGTCAGTAATGGCAATCTTCATTCCTTTATGGAAATTAAAATCATGTAAGCTTCTAATATAAACATATTAAAATTCTTTTCTTCAAAGAATTGCTTCTTTTAAATGACAACTGGACTATTTTTATGATAAGCACACGAGAGAGTGTCTCACATTTTCCAAAAGCAGGCTTTCGTTGCATCGTTGGGCCTAAGAAAGAGTGATATTAAAAGTTAATAAGCCACTGTAATTACTTAATTGTGTTAGTACAGAAACTATAGGATATTTACCTTGGAAAGAAAATGTTGAGGCATTATAAATTCTTAGGTGTTGCTAGAATTCAGAAGAATGCATGTTTTACATTGTGACACATGAAAACAGTGTCTTTATTTTATCTGATTTCTAAATCTTTAAAAGTCCTAATACAGTGGACAATGGATAGAGGAAATTCAGGAGAAAAAGTATTCAAAGAAGGATAGTTTCAAAGTTAGATATATTTTGAAGGATATATATTAACAAATATATTGTAAGAATTTATATTAAAGTCACCTGGCAACTATGAAGTTGATACATTCAAAAACATGTTTTATGGAAAAGCTGTTCCAAGTAGTTGCCATTTCAAATGTCCGCCTGAACAAACTAAACCACCTGTACTACTTTCTCACTTCATGGGAGAAAGCAGCTACAAGAAGCTATACTCATTATACAAGCCTGAGAATGTTCCCTGTAGAATATATATATATATATTAAATTTTAAAAAGGCACATATTTCCCCTGCCACCAGGATTTTTTGAAAAACTGTGAAGCCCAAATCATGTGCATCCAATACATTCAGATGTATGATTAGAAACATAGCTACGTGCTCCTTCCCCGCCGTGGAGAAACTTCTTGAGGCTACCAAAAGCCTATCAAGCAACGTGAGCCCCCAGATAATTAACAGTGGTGTTTTCCTCAAAAGCACAAGAAAATAGCATTTTCATTTCTTACCAATGCCGTTTTCAACCTAGTTGTGTTACATACCTATATCTCAAGCATTTCTAACTTGTACTTTTTCACAAAACTAAAATATTCCTTTGGCCTTTTCTATCTTCTGATGTTTGTATACAATAGAAATGTAAAAGAGGAGGGGTCTGATTTTTAAATGTGCTTTTTTTTCTCAATTAGTTGTTTGTTTTAATGAAGTATGAATCAGCTTTTCAAAATGTTTTCTATTTCTTAGCATTCCCAGGGAGTTTAGATAAATGCATGAACTTCCATCGACCTATTTATGTTTCCTTGATACTGGTGCTCTGGCCTTCAAGAAGAAGAACAAGAGCCTCTTGAAAATTAATACAGGCTTTTTTTCAAGCATCTACTTAAATACTATTACAGCAATCTGAAGGTTATATGGTAGGAAAGGGAAACGATTTTTCTTGTAGATGTCTGTTTTAAATTTCACACTGTCCTAAGACATGGGCTTTCTTGTTTCATTCCAGTATATTCCACAAGGTGGCACTTTCGGGAGGTGGGGGGGTGGGGGGAGAAAATCGGAGCAAGGCTGTAGAGGTACTTCTCAAGACTTCGTTCTAACTTTATTTTTCTGCACATATTTTACTCTTGCTTAGCACTAGTTTGTCAGGATGATTAAGAGTCTTCGTAACATTCTGTAACCTCGATATCTTAGTTGTTCACTAGGTTCTGAACAGTTGTCTGTGAGTAAGTCATTCTTGAGAATGGATAATACACCCATTTTGATTATTTAAGTGCATAAAGAGAGCCAAGACCTCTTATTTTTCAAGAAGCATTTCTTTGAGGTACCTAATTACCTCACTGTTCTAGGTGCAGAAGTTACAAAAATGGACAGGCTAACTATTAAAAGGCAACATTCATCTGTGACCAGGATGGTTTTGTTAGGAGTGTAAAACTCCTCCAGTGGCCTCGGCCAAAATACTTATACCCCCATCTGCTGTTTTCACATTTCTTACCATGATGGTCTTTAGACATTGATTAAAATTTTAAATCCTCATGTAAAAATCAGATGAATAAAATAAGTAACATTGGTATTTAAGTAGACAAAACTATTTTTTCCAGAAGAATTGCTATGCTGAAACAGTGCCCTTATATACTAAAAGACCTGGTAATTTTTTACATCTGTGTAATCACAAGTGTAAATTCACAAGAAAAGCTAATTTTTAAAAATCCTGTCCAAGCATGTGAGCATAACAACATAGGAGTATATTTACATAAATCTTTAATCTCTCCATCTATTTAATTTTTCCTATGTATCTCCGTATATATCTCCATACACTCCTATGTTTTAATTCCTAGGTCTGCTCAGAGACTGATCATTCCCCAGGTGATTTTAGTTAATTTTAGAAGCCCTTTTCCTCAGTAAGTGTTACAGAAATTGAGGAGGAAGGCAGTTGTAGTACTTTTCAGAGTTTCCTTAGCACGGCATAACAGAAGGCAGTTTATTCCTTCTGAGTGGGAGAAACTCGACAGTGCCTGCTTAACTTTCCTGCAGAGTAGCGGGCAGGCACGTCTCACGAACTCCTTTCTGAATCAAAACACCGCACGCGCTAGGGGCTGGCCAGAGCTCTCTGGGAACTCGTCGGCCCCGTCCCTCTGCTTAAAACCCCACCGAAGTAGGTTCCAATTTAAGTCCCTAAATGGAAGGCCGAATTCACACCTCGAGTTTGTTATCACTTGGGCCAGTCTGAACTCTATTTGCTCGTGGTCGACACTTGACGGCCACCTGAAAACCTTCTGGGTGCGCTGCGCCGTCACCCTCCCCCCCCTTTGGCAGTAGAGCGGCAGTGGGCGGAGCTGGCTGGGACCCGCCCGCCGCTCACCTGTTAGTGCCTGAAACGTAGTACAGACCCGGCGGGAGATTGTCCGAGGTCCATGTGCCCTGCTGCTGTCTCAGAGGCATCTGTTCTGCGATCCTAGGAGGTAAATTGTTCCTAGAAGCAAACGGGTGTCTTCTGTGCATAAATAAGTACAACACAATTCTTTGAAAGTTCGGGTATAAAGAGATGCTATTCTTTATGAAGCGTCTACCAAGCATCTCTCAAGCTCTAAGCTCAGCTTTTTTTTTTTTTTAAGAGAAGATGTATAATTACAAGAAAGATTTTTTATTTTTTTATTTTCTATCATTCTACATATATGATGGCAAAAGATGTGTGGAGAAGTTTTGTTTTGAAAATTTGTTTATTTTCTTCCTAGGCAAAAGCTCCTAACTCTCTAGTTTCTAATTTCTTCTTTCTCTTTTTTTCTTTATCCAGTAAAGGTATGTAAGCCAATTATCTCACGTAGTAGAGGATTTTCCTGTTTGGAGGACCTTTTGTGTGAATTGTTTCATCAAGCAAATAATCAACTCCTTCTCTGCTTTGGGAGTTTGGATTGTCAAATATAGGTTTCCTTAGAAAGGGGGCACATGACTGTACATATTGCAATAAAGAACTATGACTGTAGCACTAATGAGCAAGCATAGAGCCACACACAGTTATTTAATTTCTGACACTCTGGTTTCCGGCCAAATTCTGTTGACATGCTTAGGTTACAGTCCTGAAGATACCCATTGTACCCTTAACTTGAAAGTTTCTAATCTTAAGTTTTTTGAAATGCAATAATATGTATTAGCTAGCAATACTTCTGTGATCACCAGCAACTCCTAATTTAACCTTGAAGTCTCCAAATAATGAGAATAGACCCCAGCGGTGATACATTTCTTGAACCGAACCCCGAAGTACATTGTATAGCTTCTCATTTTGGTCCTGTGTTTGCAATAACGTACACGTGATTATCACAGTTCCTCACTTACTTTGTATTCGTGTGTTTTACTATGACCAGTAGTAAATATATTAGTTAGTACATGGGATAAATGGCAGCAACTACCCCTAGCAACAGCACTTAACAAGGTGGGGAATTTCTATTTCAAGTTGTTCTACACTTGCATAAATTATTTCTATTATTATTCATGTATGTTATTTATTTCTGAATCACACTAGGCCTATGAAAGTACAACTGAAAGGAGATGGCATTAGGATTTGCATTTAATGTTCATTATCATGGTCTTGATGGAGCTAAGTAAATTAAAATTAGACTAAGCCCCCAAATAAGCAGCATTTATTTTAACATGATGGGTAGAATTTAAGTCTGTAGGTGTAGTATTTTTGTGTCTAGGTGTTTTATCATTGTGTAAAGGAATTAAAGCAAAGGACTTTGTAGTTCTTCTGTCAAGTATGCATATAGTATAGCGTGAAAATACAACGAAAATTTAAAATCAGATAGAAAAGCATCAGATACTGCCTTAATTTAGGAACTCTGCCAGACAGCTGTCCGTGCAGGTGCCAGGCAGAGACAGGTGCCTGGGTGGTGCCGCCTCCTATCTGGCCTTGAGACGAAGCTTCCTCCCTGCGATCTCGATCTCGTGCCTTCATAGGTGTCCTGTGCAGTAGTGGGAACAGGTAGTAACCGTTGCAAGGAGAACAGTGTGAGAGTTTTCTGTAGAAGCAAACTGTCAGCTTGTGCCTTGGGGCTTCCAGAATGTGTCAGATGGAGAAATTCAGGTTTCCGTGCTTCAGGCAACTTGGTTCTGTACAGAAGCAATTCAGTCTGGTAATAAACACAAGGATTGCATGTACAGTAGTCAACAGTGGATGTTAACAACCAACAGTCCCCAACACCTCAGAAGCTTGTGGCATTTCTGGTATTTTAGGTTTGGATCTGAAGGTTAATTGGCAAGTGTTTGGTATAGAAGAGCAGTATGTGTTAAGAAAAGCACAATATCGGTTCCCGTAGAGTGCAAATGAGAGCTAGAAGGTTTTACAGGATTATCATGTCAGAGATGTGTAAATGCATGTTTTCACTGTAAAATGTATTAGTGTAGTGTTTCTGCATTCCCATAGGGCTTAGTTAAAACTTTATTCTAGGTTTTCAGCAAGGCTGTCCTACCCAGTAAGCTTTTTTTTTTTTTTTTTGGAACTTTTATAATAGAAAATGTGTTAAACGTAGAAAAAAATGTATTTTGGATATTTGACTTGTTGGTTTCTGTGTTTGAAATCACGGTTCTGGAGATGTAGAGACGGTGCATGGGCATGTCAGATACTAATCTAGGCTGTGTGAACCAACGTCCTCCCATCCCCCCAGCATCCTTCCTCCCTCCCGCTGAAGTGCTCCCTGCCCCCATCCTGGCCTGTCTGCATGGTGCTCTTTATCCTCTTCTGCCGCTCTTTGGGCATCAGGGACACGAAGAGAGGGATGCGTTAGGCATCACGGGTGTGCCTGCTCGGGCTTGGCCACCACTTTTACTTGACCTTTGGCTGGGCACAGAGTGTGCTCACGGCGCTGATCACAGATGCCCTCCAGCACGTTCGTGTGCATCTTGATTTTAAAACCAAGTCATCCTACAGAGCATTCAATTTCGGCTGTGGTACAAAAGGAGAAACTAAACAAGTCTATACACCACATTCCAGGCTGCTGTTTTCTATCCATCTACAGGCCGTAGTTTTACTGTATTTCTTCATACTTGAAACTCATTCTGCTATTTTAATATCAGGGTACAGACTTATAAGGGTGCATGTTCCTTAAAGGTGCAAAATTACTCTCATTCCGTTTGCTCATATCGCTACAGAATGCTGTTTTGGTGCTTGGGTTTGAGCAGGTAAAAGAAGCAGTGTGGAAATTCACTGCCTGGAACACAGTCTTACAAGAATGTTGGCAGATGGCTTGGTAGCAGAGAGTGCTTCTGCTCTTTTCTCCGTACACAAGGTTGAGAGTTACCACACTGGCCTGTCAGGTTCACCTGGGTATCCTTTCTCACAGAGGACAGAAACCCTGTGCTCTCCCCAAATGTGGGTGCGGTGCAGCTCTCTGAAAGCAGAGACCTTCCCATGTACCGGATCATTTAGCCCCCAAAGAAAAATGGCTATGGGTGTAGACAGGAGCAGAATGGGAAGGGTTCTCTCACTCTGGCGACCATCCCTCCATACAGAAAGCTCTCCTGGGGCAAAAAAAGAAAAAAAAAAAGAAAAGAAATAAAGCTTATCTGTAATGTTACCCCCTTCATAGCACCCTGAGCTAAATGATCTTGCTTCTTTCCCTTTAGGTAGATGAAAATACAGGTCAGTTTATCTAGACTCTTCTCACCTGAAGAGGAAAATAGGAAAGTAGATTGTTTGTATCATGTAAGATATATAATCCAAGAACTACGAAAACTTACCTTAAATCCCCCATCACTAGCAATCTGTTTTGAAAAGTAGCTCAAGTCAAAGATGCTTTATGACCTGGACTGCCCGAGGTCAGGGGCAGTCATTCTAGCATGCGCCTTATTCTAGGACTTACTTGGAGAGCGACAACTGCCGATGCTGACTCTGTTGCAATGGCAAAGGTAACGTGTCAGAGAATTCAAAGGGTTGCAGATCACAAATCTTTTGGAAACTGGATGTCTTACTGGGTGCTAGAATGCAAATTTAGGTATTTATTGTCAGATAATGGAATTCATTGTTTTTTAAGAATTAGTGTTGAAACTTCACTGTCCAGTTCATTGTTTTCACATATGCACAAGCTAAATTGAAGCAAAAAGAGAATGGTTTGTATATTTGTCATACCTTTTGTATTTCTTACAATAAAAATATTGGTAGCAAATAAAAGTAATAAAAACAGCCATCTCAGACTGCTTTCTTGGAAATGAATTATTGTCATAGCTATTTTTCTTTTCACTTAATATAAAATGAATATAATTACAATGAGTGAAGTAACTTATAATTAAATAGGAGGTTTTAGCAGAACACATTTTAAACTTTTGTTGGAAGAGACTCCTTTTCAGGTTTCAGATGTTTTTAAAAGCTAAATAGCAGCTCGTTGAGCTTAAAGCTCCAGTAACAAATGTTTGGTAAGCTCTTACTAGTTGGTTATGCTAAACTCTGACAACCCAACCGAAAATCACTGTCCGCCAGGTATACAAGTAGAAATACTGTGCGTGTGCAAAGGCATGCAGTTATGTAAGAGCTAGCGGTAAGATTGGTGAGGCCCCCCCCCGAGGCTGTGGCTGTAGCATCTGGCTCATAACCTACAGAAAGAAATCCAGTCTCCCCGCATGACCTGGTATACACGTGCACACGCAGATGCACACGTCTGTACCAGAAGCTGAGATTTTGTGAAATGATGCTGAGTGCCCCACATGTTCTCTATTTTATTATCCTCCACTCTTTGAAAGTGCTGGTGGAACCCACTAAACTGATTTCAGAACCCCACTAATAGACCGTGACTTAATGTTTGAAAACAACTAGTAAGGGGGTGGGTGGGTATGTGAAGGAGTCTGGAGGTGATGCTGGGAAGGGTTTAATGTGCCATATAAAGGAATTTGGAACCACTGAAGGGGTTTAAAGAGGAAGACCATGTCTTTTAATGTGTGTTCCTCTTTGTTCATCTGCTTATGTGCTGATGCAGAGTGATAGACGAAGCAGCTACTGAGACACTATACAGCAAAGCAGGAGTGTTGCTGTCTGATACAGTCCCCTCTTCGTGTATGATATCAGGTACTTTTTTTAAGATTTATTTATTCATTTATTTATTTATTTATTTATTTTAGAGAGCACACGCAAGTGTCAGGGAGGGACAGAGGGAGAGAGAAAATCTCAAGCAGACTCCCCACTGAGCGTGGAGCCCAATGCAAGCCTCTGTCCCAGGACCCTGAGATCATGACCTGAGCCGAAATAAGAGTCGGCCGCTTCACCGACTGAGCCACGCAGGTGCTCTGATACCAGGCCTTTTTAAGTTGGTCCTCCAGAATTCCCTAGGAGCTCTCATTAGGACTTGCCTTAATTTTGTTTAACAGGCCCTAATGTGCATCTACATTTTTAAAATTTGCATGAAATATTCAGGAGGGATAATACAGAAAGTCAAGAGTATGATCTTTACTAAGAAATTGAAAAGCTTGTAGGGGTGCCTGGCTGGCTCAGTCAGAAGAACATGTGACTCTTGGTCTTGGGGTCATGAGTTCAAGCCCAACACGGGGTGTAGAGATTACTTCAAGAAATAAAATTTCAAAAACATGTTTTAGAAAAGAAATTGAAAGTTTGTAGTTTAATAGATCACTCATAACTACAGATATTTGCACAAACCGTGGGCATCTATAATCATTTACTTCAGAGCAGCGTACAGAGAGAGCCTTCCATTGGTCCCTAGCTATCTCTGCTAGTCTCACTTAGAACTTCATTCCACTAGGAGCCGGAAGCCCTTTGCCACTGATTGTGCCCAGTTTACCGGCTCTCTAGGCAAGAGGTCATGGCAGGGATGGGCCCCAGGATGTCATACTCGTTCTCCAAATGCCCCTTTCTGGATGGAGCTGATAGAGCAACCATAGTATCCCATGGAATGTGGGACCAAGAGATGGGGCTTCCATCTCCCAGATGTCTGCAAGCACTACCTATAAATTCGGAGCTGCAGGTAGCTGTATTTCTCCCAGTGTGCACAAGGGATCATGGGGAGCTGACCCATGGAGAGAGATGGTAATGTGCAGAGGCTGAATCCAGACAGCTTTCTGACTCCTGTTCCCCAGGCTTGGCAACTCCCCATATCCTTATTATGAAATCTGTCTCTAGGTGTTTTCCCCCCTTTCCATTTAACTTCGGTAGCTCAAGGAAATTTCTATCAATTGCAGCAGGAATCCTACTACAGCTCCCTCTCTCCTCTATCAGTACTATAGTTTGAGGCCGCTGCTCTGCACTGTAATTTCAAGCTATTGGAAAGCTAAGTACAAGAGTAGTGTCCTTATATAAGTGTGGGTAAAAACAATGATAGTGGAGCCTGCACTTTTCCAGTGGGGGTTCCCAGGAACCTGGAGTATACAGGGGAGAATACAGAGCTACACGTAAAAAGATCTACTCTCCCCAAGCATCGATTTTGCTTAAAATAAAAAAGTGTTTTTCATTAAAGACACACTGTTTTTAAAATACATAAAAAAACATTGTGAAATAGAATGCAAAATTCAAATTTTTTAAATAATATAGAAGACTTCAAAGACATTTTATGACTTCAGTAACTGCACAGGGCTACCACGTCACCAGACACCACCCCTGTTCCAATTCACTCTCCTGCAGAACGTCTTTGAGAAGTGCTGCATCAGCATAGAGGAGACATTAGCACTTGGAATGGGGTCCATTATTCTAAATCCTGTACTTCCTGTGATCTCTAGGGTTCCTCACTGGAAAATGACATCTATTATGACAGTGTATTCAGAAAGCTGATAAAGTCAAGTTTACTCATACTCCCTCAACATCGACTGGCCTCAGCTTTCAAACAGCACCTGATGCAAAGAGGCAGAAGTGTCAAGAGTGATCGTTTGTGATAATAGACCCTCCCTCCTGCCTGTGATACAGTGTTATTTAGCTGTAGGTACAGCAAAAATGGCTCTCTCAAGAGGAGAAGGGAGGTAGTTAGCATTCAAAGCGCCATCCCCCGAGTGCCAGATATTCTGACATACCATACAAACACAAACTATCTTATTTCCTCAAGTCATTCTCTCCAAGTCAGAAGCAGATGGTGGTTTCCGCTTTAAACAGTCCTAAAATAAGATTGCATACAACACATAAGAAAAAACTGTGATTGGGGCACCTGGGTGGCTCAGTCAGCTGAGCAACTGATTCTTGGTTTCGGCTCAGGTCATAATCTCAGAGTCATAAGATTGAGCCCTGCGTGGGGCTCTGCTCAGAGGGGAGTCTGCTTGAGATTCTCTCTTTCCCTCTCCCTCTCCCCCTCCCCCGCTCATGCACGCACACTCTCTCTCTTTCTCTCATAAATACATCTTTTTTTTTTTAAAGAAAGAAATGTGATTGCATTCTCTAGGGTCTAGAGATGCCTAAAACTGAGAGGAAGTTCATTAGTGTTGAATGAATGAATGAGTCAGAAAATTTATATGTAACCGGTGAAATAAAATGCTTACATGTTGACCATAAAATACTTAAAAAATACAAAAAGTAAAGAAAACATGTATTACTTGAAATCCTACCCCCTAGATAAAACTGCTAATATTTGATAAATAATTCCTACATATTTAGCTTTACAAAGATACATGTTAGATATGTGACTATAATTTTATACCCCAGAAGTGGACTGTGCACTCCATTCAGTAAGTTGTTCTCTGCGGTTGTTTATTTGTTGCTTTACATAATATCCTAGATAATTTGTCATTTCAACAAATATAAATTTACATCACCATGTAGTATGGCTGCATAGTATGCCATTGTGTAAATGTACTATAATTTACTTAGCAGATCCCCTGTTGGTAGACATTTCTCCCCAGCCCACGCCATTTTCTCAGTATATGAAATAGTGCTTCCAGGAGCAGTACCACAAATGCATCTAGTTGCACATGTCTGTTAGATTTAAGTCCTCTATCTGGTCACTGGAAGCTGACTCACTCATTACCTCAACATTTATTGAACCTTTACTCTGTTCCAGGCACCACTAGACTCTAAAGATGCAGCTGTGAACAAGAGCAAGATACTTGCTCTCATGGCGCTAACATTTTAGTGGGAGACAGACCATACATAAATCTGTGCACAAGATAATTACATTATAAGCATCATAAAGAAAATAAACAGGTCACAAGATAGAAAGTACTTGGGACATGGTGAGCAGGAAAGGCCCTGTGAAAAGCTTTGAGCTAAGGATGAGATAGAAAGCCCGGTGAAGTACTGAAGGCAGAGGAGCGGAAAGGACGTCCATGTGCTCAGGGCATAGAGAGCGAAGGGGAGAGTGGTCAGAGATGAGGCTTCGGGGGGTGGAGGGAGAGAGAATGCAGACAACCTGCTTGAGAAGCTTAGCCATGAAGCGGAACAGAGAAATGGAGGTACAACTTGCAGAGGATGTGGTAACAAAGGAGAATTTTTTTCTGAGATAGGAGATAGTCCACTGGGGGGACAGAGTGATTGAAGGTGAAGGAGAGAGAAGGAATAGCAGCACAAATGAAGTCAGTAAGAAGGGGGAGAAGGAGGGGATGAGGGGCACAAGAGGAAGGGCTGCACTTGGATAGAGAAAAGCTCTAACAGGAGGGCAATCAAAGACGGTACAGATTTAAAGATTTGGTGGTGGGAATACTCATCGATTCATTGAGTAAGTATTTACTGAGCACCTGCTATGTGCCAAGCACTACCGCAGGCACTGGGAAATGGCACCACACAAAATATTTTAAGATTTATTCCCTTTGTGAGCTTATTTCTAGTGAGGGGAGGCAAACAGGAACTATCAAAATATCTAGGATGTTACATGAGTGCTGTGAGGGGGGGAAAAACAGAAAAGGCATAGAGAGTACTATGGGATGCAATTTTTTTTTTTAAATGTTTTAAAGATTTTATCCCTTTGCCCCTCCCCCACCCCCTCTTGTTTGCACGCACACTCGCTCTCTCTCTCAAATAAAACCTTTTTTAAATACTTAAAACTTTTGTTCTTGGAAAGAAATCATTAAGAAAATGAAAAGACAAACCACAGATTGGGGGGAAAATTACTGAACATATTCTGGCAAAGGATTGGTATTCAGACAATCCAATTTTTTAAATGAGCAAAAGATTTGAAATAAAACTTCATCAAAGTAGGTAAATAAAATAAGTACCTGAAAAGATGAACAACTGCATTAGTCATTAGGAAAACACAAATTAAACCCACAATGAGATATCCCTACACACCTCCTAGATTGGCTAAAATTTTTAAATTTGACAACATCAAGTGTTTGTGAGGACATGGACCAACTGAAATTCTCACCATTGATCTCACTAATGCAAAACGATACAGGTTGCCATTTTGGAAAGTGTTGGGAGTTAACAATACACTTACAATTTAATCCAGCAACCCCACTGGTAGGTATTTACTTGAAGAAAATGAAAACATATGTGCACACAAACACTTACATATGAATGTTCATAACAGCTCTCCTCATAATAGGCAAAAACTGTAAACAATCCAAATGTCCATCACAATGTTGATGAAGAAGCAGGTTGTGATTTATAAATCAGTGGACTACTACACAGCAATAAAAAGGAATAACTGTTGCTCTGCACAGCACAGGTGAAACTCAAAAGTATCACGATAAATGGAAGAAATCAGACACAAAAGGATACCTCTTAGTTGATTGCATTTATCTGAAATTCTAGAAAAGAGAAAGCTACGGCGACAGAGAATAGATCAGTCTCCCAGGCTGAAAAACAGGGAAGGGGATTAACTGCAAGAAGGCACAAGGGAACTTTTTAGAGAAATGAAAATGTTCTATATTTTGACTGTAGTGGTACTTACATGACTATGCATTTATCAAAACTCAACAAACTATACATTTTAAACTGGTGAATTTTATTATATGTAAGCTATAGCTCAATCAAGTTAATTTTTTTAATTAAAGGTGGTTTCTTTCATTGCTAACAAAAGCCAACCTGAAATAATTGGAGAAGAACTTTTATAGCTTGTGAGTCACCTCAATAGAGATGGAATAAGAGGAGAATTATAGTAAAATTATAACACATTGATTTAGTTGAAGCTCTAATGAGCACCAGGAATTTTCCTTTCTGACTCACTGTACTTGGTAACTTCCACTGCCTGTGCCCATTAATAGCACTGAACCACGGGTTGACAAAAGGAAATGTAATTAAAGTGAATGGCTCCCTTTCGGCTGAACGGCCATCTTCCAGTAATTCACCAAAATGACCAACACAAAGGGAAAGAGGAGAGGCACCCAGTCTATGCCCTCTAGGCCTTTTTAGAAAACACGGAGTGGTTCCTTTGGCCACATACATGCCAGTCTATAAGAAAGGTGATATTGTAGACATCAGGGAAGTGGCACTGTTCAAAAAGGAATGCCCTACAAATGTTACCATGGCAAGACTTGAAGAGTCTACAGTGTTACCCAGCATGCTGTAACATCGTTGTGAACAAACAAGGTAAAGGCAAGATTCTTGCCAAGAGAATTAATGTTGATAATATTGAGCGTATTATCACTCAAAGAGCCAAGATGGCTTCCTGAAGTGTGTGATCAGGAAAAGAAGGAAGCCAAAGAGAAAGGTACTTCGGTACAGCTGAAGTGCTGGACTGCTCCATCCAGAGAAGCACACTGTGAGAACCGATGGAAAGGAGGATGAGCTGCTGGAACCCATTCCCTATGAATTCATGGCATGATAAGTGTAAAAAATAATAAAAGGCCTCAAAACTGTTAAGTGAGTAAATAAAGTGAATGGCTATTTGGTTTTCATGATTCAAAATCTTTTAAAAAATATATTCCCTTTATATTTTTTACAGTGAGAAATATACCTGTGTAGAGCACAAGATAATCATGGTCAGTTTTCTCTCTGTGTAGGTAAAATTACATCCAGAACTGACACGGTAAGTGTGGAATCAGAGAAACGGAAATGGTTTAGTTGAGCAGTTTTATAATAAATCAGAAAAGAAGGTTATGTGGTGAAAATAAAAATTCATACGCCTCCCTTCAACTCACTAATACTATTATAAAGTAACCACCAGGAAGAGTTTAGTATGTAAACTTTTTGGAAATTTTCAAGCATATTATGTAATAAGTTAAACCGTTTGAAATTGCCATTCTTATAGGTTAGAAATTGCTGAATATCAACAATTTCACGTGGTTCAACCAACATATCCTCTTGTTAATGCAAGTGCTCTCATATTCTATATATTTTTCTAAAATGCTCTTATTATTGGATAGTGGCCATTTTTGCATATCAATGCATACAGCTATATATCACTTTCTACATATCTGGATCGTTTGCCCTTGCATGGATGTACCATCGTTTATTTAACCAGTTCCCTTGTAATGGATATTTATCCTGTTTCCTCTCTTATGCTTTCTTGGTTAATACAGCTGCATAATCACAACGGCTATGTCTTCAAATATAAAGCTCTGTGCTTCCATTTCCAGTCTAGGGATACACCCACTCAAACAGCAAACACTTGGGTTTGTGGATTGGGTTTCTGTGTCTCTGTTGCTGAAATTCTTACATACCCACACAACAACAACGAAAAGTATATAATATTTAACTATATTATTAAATTTGGATACAGATCCAAGTCAGTCCAAGTGTACTTAAAGATGCCTTTTTTAAAAGGTTTTATTTATTTGAGAGAGAGAGAGAGAGAGAAGGAGCAGGGGGAAGGGGGAGGGAGAAGCAGACTCCCCTGATGAGCAGGGAGCCCAACATGGGGCTCCATCCCAGGACTCCAGGATCATGACTTGAGCCAGAGGCAGACGCTTAACCACTTAATCGACTGAGCCATCCAGATGCCCCAAAGATACCTTTGAGTTAAAATCTTTGAATACTATTCAAGTTGAAAATCCCTCCACCAGTGAAAAATAATAATTATTATTACTATTACTGTTGTTATTATTAGACCATCATTATTTAAAGCTTTGTCTTTTATCAACGCTCATGTTATTCCTTTGTTCAAAAACTTTGCCTGTAGGGGTGCCTGAGTGGTTCAGTTGGTTAAACGTCTGACTCTTGGTTTCAGATCAGGTCGTGATCTCACGGGTCCTGAGATTGAGCCCCGCATCAGGGCTCCATGCTCAGCCAGCGAGTCTACTTGAAGATTCTTTCCCTCTGTCCTTCCCCCACTCTCTCTCTCTCTCTCTCTCTCTAAAATAAATAAATGGAAAGAAAGAAAGAAAGAAAAAAGAAAGAGAAAGAAAGAAAGAAAGAAAGAAAGAAAGAAAGAAAGAAAGAGAGAGAGAGAGAGAGAGAGAAAGAAAGAAAGAAAGAAAGAAAGAAAGAAAGAAAGAAAGAAAGAAAGAAAGAACGGAAGGAAGAAAAAGAAAGAAGGAAAGAAAGGAGGAGGGAGGGAAGGAAAAGGAAGGAAGGAAGGAAGGAAGGAAGGAAGGAAGGAAGGAAGGAAGGAAGGAAGGAAGAAATTTGCCTGCAGAATCAAATAAAACTTCTTCCCTTGGCATTCAAGGCCCTTGGCCTCCAGCTCCAATGTACATTTCTAGCCTTGTTTTCCCTCTACCACATGTGATCTAGATATCCATATCTGATTACCTTTGTTTTTACTCAGGCTGTTCCCTCTTTTTGGAATGTCCTTCCGTTTCAGCTCCTCTGGGGGAGTCTGTCCACCTTCCCAATCCACCTGTAATGCCACTTCTCAATTAGCCCTCATCCCCCCAAAGCAGGGTGATATTGTAAGGAAAGCAAAGGCTCTCAAGTTCATCACACCTATGTTTAAAGCCCTAGCTTCTCCACTTTCTAGCTATGGGACCTGGGGCAAATTACCTGGCTCATCTTAGCCTCAGTTTTTTTCTCATCTGAAAAGTGGAATGTAATTGCTTAGTCATGTCTAGGACATTTGGGAGGGGTATAACTAGAAGAAAAATGTGTTTATTAGCAGATCACACTTGTATAGAGTATGTATAAAGCATTTCTTTATTCTTCTGATTGAGTCACTGTAAATCATATTCTGAGAAAGCCAGGACCGATCCAGTCTTTATGAAGTCCATTCAGATGAGCTCCCAATAGCTCTGGCCTTTTTCATTATTTCTACAGGTCATTTTCCTGTTTCTCTGTCCTCCCATGGGATCCATGTGCCATCTGGAAAGTGCTATGTACATTGGCGGGAGGGGGGAGGGTATATCTACAGGAAACAAAAAATTTCCTGCTAAATTATAGCAGTATTATATTTTTAAAATCTCTGCACTCTGTATAACCAGCCAAAGGAAGTCAAAGGTAAGAAGGCGCTAAAAAAAAAAAAAAAAAAAACAACGACTATATTCTTTCACCGATCTCTATCATGTTTATGTTGGAGCATTGGAAATAACATATGTTAAGTTCCTGGAATATTAAAAACACTGTAAATGAGCCATGGAAAAAAAACAACAACAACCTTACTATTCACAGATTCTCCTCTTCCTCTTGTGCATACAGAGAATCTGCCTTTCTTTGGTCAGAGAGTCCCCAGCTTCAATCAGGGGTAATGGAGGCGGAGGAGAAATGAGACTTAGCGGACAGATTCAGAGTAAAAAGCAAAATGGATTACTCAAGAGAATGAACATCTATTGAGTAGAACCACAAATGGCCACATTTGAGAGAGTTTTGGGAAACTTTTGAGAGAAAATGGGAGCCGGCAGCATCCGTTGTGCAATGCAGTGTGAGAAAGGGAAGGGGAGAGAGAGACAGAAAATGGGAAAGATAATTTTAAGTAGTTTTTACGTATGTAATGAGTATAAGTCTGTTTTGCCTTTTTCCAAGAATCCAAAAAAGATCTAAGTTGATTTTCAATTACTTTCTAATGACATCATGCTTAGCTGGGCCCAGAGTGGCCCAGCTTTAACCATGTCAGTAAATACTTAATACATATAATGGCTCCCTCTCTGGAGCCCAGATCACCTCCCTTGAAGTTTTAGTATGGTACTTTCATTATTAGGACACGTCGTGCGCTAGAGTTGGCCCTGGGCATGCATAACTCCCTTACCAGGTTGTAAACAGGCCCTTTGAAGGCAGGGCTGGTGTCTTTTTTTTTTTTTTTTAAGATTTTATTTATTTATTTGACAGAGATAGTGACAGCCAGTGAGAGAGGGAACACAAGCAGGGGGAGTGGGAGAGGAAGAAGCAGGCTTCCAGCAGAGGAGCCTGATGTGGGGCTCAATCCCATAACGCCGGGATCACGCCCTGAGCTGAAGGCAGACGCTTAAGGACTCTGCCACCCAGGCGCCCCAGGGCTGGTGTCTTAATCGTCTTTGTGTCCTGCACCATATCCAGCTTCCAGGCACCTCGTCAGTGAATTGCACAAAATAGGTGTTCAACAATTAGTGTGAAATAAATGCACGGGTGGTGGATGAATGGAACTGCACTTAAAGGACCATTTCTTTAACAACATCTATGACAGCACTGTCTTCTCCCCCACCACCTGAGACTCTGTTGAGGGACCATGCCTGTCCTGGTCGTCACTTTTTTTTTTTTTTTAAGATTTTATTTATTTATTTGACAGAGACAGGCAGCGAGAGAGGGAACACAAGCAGGGGAGTGGGAGAGGAAGAAGCAGGCTTCCAGCGGAGGAGCCCGATATGGGGCTCGATCCTAGGACCAGGCAGATGCTTAACGACTGAGCCACCCAGGAGCCCCTGTCCTGGTCGTCACTTTACCGCCAGCACTTGCACCATGTTAAGCCCACAGTAAGCAATGGAATAATCCTCGTATCCCCTAGAATGAGGATTTCAGCGCATCAGGAATGGAAGAGAGTCAAACAGTCCAAGGCCGAACAGAAGTGTGCCGCCTTGGTGAGACCGCTCTACGGAAGCGCAGTGCCAGCCTGCCTTGGGCTGGGTGGTAAAGAACTGGAATCCGGCAGGAGTCGCCTGGGAACCGCGGGTGGTAGCCGGCGCCCGCCTCTCCTCCGCAGCGGTAGGTGGCGCTGTGGCCAGCTGCGGCCGCTGGGGCCGCGCGGCGCCTCTCTCTGGGCAGGGTGGGGAGTCGGCAGAAGGACCTGCGGCGGGCCCTCTTCGGCCGCTCTCTGGCCCGGTCTCCCTAGGCGTCTGACTGTACGCTCAGTACTGCACCATGGGGAAGCGGGACAATCGGGTGGTGAGTACCCGGTGGGAAAAACAGTGGGGCGACGCGGGACCCGGCGGCAGGAGAGCGGAGCCCCTTGCTCTTCCCGACGGGGCCTGAGGGTCAGTGGCGGCGCTTGGACCTCGAGCCGGGCGACCCAGCTCCCCCCATCCGCGCCGGCCCCAGACGCGCGTGCGCCGCGCACGCAGTTGGCGCCTTTGGGCCCCCCACTCTCTCCTCCCTCTTTCCTCCTCTCTCGAGTACCCCGTTTTTCTCAACCCTTTTCTCGCACCTTCTGGCAGTGCTCCCTGGCTCCCTTCCCTCCAGCACTCGGGTTAGCAGTGGCCAGTTATTGGAGCCATAAGGGCTCAAGGAGTTCTGTCTCGTCTTGTATGTTTGTATTAAGTCTGAGGCCCCCGGAGGCGCCGGGACTCGCCCACTCCTCGGAATCGCCCACCCTGGCTCCGCGCCCCTGTGGTGCGCACGCAGGTGGGATGGAGGCGTGGAGGCCTCGGGTTCGGCTCCTCTTCAACGCGCCGTTTTAGCTGCAGGCAGGCTTCGGTTTGAGGATCAGGATCGAAGCATTTGGCTTCGTGTACTCAGCACCTAGCGCTTCCTGCACGTAGCAGGCCCAGTGTAGGAATGAAGGGTGAAAACAGTTGTCTTTGGAGTCAGGCATGGGGAATGTCAATTTTGGACCCTCGGGAGTTGGGTGACCAAGAGTTGCTTTGCTTGTCCGCGCTTCAGTTTCTTCATCTATACAGGGGCATCGATGTTATCCACAACTTTGCAGAATCGTTAAAACCGCAAAAGGCATGGCCAGGGAGTGCTCGGCATGAAAGTTGTTGTTTTAGTAAATGAGATAAAGGAGACACAGGAATAAGTAATAGCAGAAAGATTAAGAAAATACTTTATGATGGAGATTCGCGGTTCTGAAGGTATTCATAAGAGAAGGTGCTTTTGACAGGAGATTGAGGAAGGCATTCTAGATGGTTACTAAATTGATTTGTAAAGTCCAGATTATGAATCAGATTGGATGGACGGTAAACATAAGGGATTAGCAATAAGCTTAGGTTGCAGCCTTACAGTTCCTGAATTGGTCTTTGACAGAGTTTTAGCCACTGAGCAGCAAAACAAGTAAATAAATAAATACATGCATGTATACACACATACATACATGCAGTTACTAAATTTAATTAAAAATTAGTGAACTATTTTATTAAGTGATTATTGCCTTTTCGGGTGGGGGGAGCTGCTAAAAGAGCTTTACTTTTATGAAATGGTGGCATTTCTTATCTTCAGAACGTTTGTTTTAATTTTATGTAGTCTTCATAATCAGAGATATGTAGGAACCACACTGGTGAGCCTTAATTACGAGGTTAAGGAATGTTCTTTTCTCCTGCTTTCTAGGAGGTAAGTCAGACCTTGTTGTGGTATCCTGGCTCTCATAGAGTTGAAACTCTGTTCTGCTGGAGCATCCTTAGGTTTGAGGTGTTACGATTCATTAATCAATGAGGGTTTGAATGTTTAAAAATCACCAGACCTTGGATACAGTTTCATACAGAGGCCTAAGATGTTTTTGTTTTACTGGGGAAAAGTGTTGATTTACACATCCCTTTGAAGCATTTGAAACTTTTCAAATTAGCTTCATTTACTGGAACATTTTGATAATAACTCTGGGCTCTACTTACTGCTTTTATGCTGTCCTGGCACAGAGTGTTCTGGTAACATTTTTTATTTGCACTTGAAAGGTCGTGGGAATGAAAACCTGAAATCAAGAATTAGAAGACAGATTGTCTAATTTAGTCTGCATGGAGGAGGAGTTGGAACTGTTTAAACTCAGACCAAAACTTGGTCTTAAGTATCTGATACTTAGTTCAGTACAACATAACTCTTGGTTTTAAATAAAAAGATTGTTTGCCTCTGAAAATAATGGTGATTTTTCTTCTTCATACATTGATGGTAAAATCATAGTTCTAAAGATGATAGAATTGCTTTCTGAAAAAGCTCAAGGTCCAGGTTGAAAGTTTTGTTTTGTTTTCAAAAAAGACTGGTTTGGGCACCTGGCTGGCTCATTAGGCAGAACAAGCTACTCTTGAGCTCGGGGTTTTAAGTTCAAGACCCACCTTGAGTGGAGAGATTACTTACTTACAGTCTTTTTTTTTTTTTTTTTAAGTAGACTTTACTTTTTAGAGCAGTTTTGGATTCATAGGAAAATTGAGCAGTGAATACAGAGAGCTCCCATATATTCCATGACCACAGTCATGCCCAGCCTCCCCTACTTTCAAAGCTGTTCCAGAGTGGTACATTGTTACAATGTGGGTTTGTTTTGGTTTGGTTTGGTTTGGTTTGGTTTGGTTTTGCATTGTTAAAATTGATGAATCTATCTTGACACATCATTTTCACCTGAAGTCCATACTTTACATCAGGGTTCACTCTAGGTATTGTACATTCTTGAACAGTTTTTTTTTTTTTAACTGAACATTTTAGGTCTCAAGATTTGTAAAGGGTTCTTAAATTCATGATGGCCACCCTTTGTCCCCATTGTTTTCCAGAAGCTTCCTTCATGTTCTTTTTGTTACTTTGTGCCCTCTAAAACATATGTATCCTCTAGATAAAAATAGGTAATCAAAGTAATAAATGAAGTTCTGCACATTTTGTTCTTACATAGTTCTTTTCAGTACCTGCCCACTTACCTGTTCCCTTGAGCCCAGTTTGCCATCCTGAGTTTCTTTTTCTTTTTTAAGATTTTATTTTTAAGTACCCTCTACACCCAGCGTGGGGCTTGAACTGGCAACCCCGAGATCAAGAGTTGCATTCTCACTGACTGAGCCAGCTGGGTGCCCAGATATCCTGAGTTTCAAAAAGAGATTGTTTTCTGTTACCCAAACTCCTGTAGCAGTTTGGAGCCACAGGCATTTCTTTTCTTTTCTTTTTTTTTTTTTTTTAAAGATTTTATTTATTTAGTTGACAGAGAGAGAGACAGCCAGCGAGAGAGGGAACACAAGCAGGGGGAGTGGGAGAGGAAGAAGCAGGCTCATAGCCAAAGAGCCTGATGTGGGGCTTGATCCCACAACGCCGGGATCACGCCCTGAGCCGAAGGCAGATGCTCAACCGCTGTGCCACCCAGGCGCCCCTGGAGCCACAGGCATTTCTAATTACATAGGAATACAAGCGTTTGATTTATAAGATCACAGTATTTAAAGTGATTAAGTCATAGTGAAACAGTTCAAGAAATTGCACAATTTCTGTATCTTAACTGATGCCTAACCACTCACCCCCTTAGTGTTAAGAGCATTGTTTTTCATACTGATACGTAGTAAGTGAAAAGGCTTTATCTTTGTAAGAAAATTAATTCTTCTGTTTTAAAAACCTTTCCATAGTGCATAGTAAAAAGAAGCATTGTTGTTTAATGATTAGGAGAATAGACCATAAAGTGTTTTGCAAGGAGCCTAGCACATAAGATGCACTTAATAAATATTGCTTTTACACTTGAAATAAATAATTGAGATATTTGGAATGTACTTAAGCAGACTAAGGATAGTGTTTATGGTCAAAAGCTTGAAAGTTAAATTATTGCCTAGACAATGATAACTCATGTGATTGTACCATAAGTTGTCTATAATTAATAGCCTTAGCATGTGAATATGCTACTTTACTATCTACTTCTGAAAAGTAAACCCGAAGACAGACTGGTATGTACTTTGGGGAAGCAGTTTCACAGTAGACATTAAGGCACCTAAAATTGTTAATTAATGTAACTTCAAGATACATGCTAGAATATTTGAAGACCGTAAAACATGGTAAATGTGTTATGACCTTTTTTTTTTTTTCAAGTAGGCTCTATGCCCAACAGAGGCTTAAACTCATGACCCCAAGATCAAGAGTCAGATCAAGAGTAGCATGCTCTATTGACTAAGCCAGCCAGGCGCCCCACAATTTTTTTTAATTATAGTGAAAAGTTGCCACTGTACCCTTTGTGAATTTTTACTTGAAAACAGTTCAGCTCTCTGAATTGGAGTGACAGCATTGTGGTTGGATTTTTCTCATTTTGTTTACCTTTAATATTATGGTAATGTTTGTGTGTAGTGTTTTTGTTTTTCTTTTATAAAGGTAATGGGTTGTTGTTTTTTTTAATGTTTTTTTATTATATTATGTTAGTTGTTTTTTTGATCTCTCCAGTGTATGAAATGATGAAGGTGGACCTCTCCCTGTACATTTTGGTGCATTTGGACTTTTAAAAAATGTATAGCTGTTTATTAAAATGGATATTATTTTTTGGCACTTGCTTTTGCATTTCATTTGAGAACTCTTGGACATCTTTCCGTGTCAGTAACAATAGTGCCATCTCTTTTTAGTGGCTGCATAGTATTTCATTTTGAGGGTATACTCTATAATGCATCTTTGCATTTGATGGCTCTCTGTATTTTCAATTTTCCCTATTTTAGTAATTTAGTTTCGAATATCCTTCTGTATATTTGCATTCTTTGGAAATAAACAGTTTTTACAGTTTTAAACTTAAGATATTTTATCCTTAACTGCTACTAAAATTATGACATGGTACCAAAGAAATGAAAAGATGGCAGGTAGGTCGGTAGGTAGATATCTCCTGTTTTAAAAATGATGAGCTTGGCTTCGCACATTGAACCTGCTTCTGGTTATTAGGATTGTCAGTGTCATTAGTAAGGCCAGCAACTCTTCTATTGCAGCCTCCGTTGGTTGTCGTATTTCCACACGAACTGAGTGAAATTCTCAGCAGAGGGAGTTGAATGAAATATTTGAGAATGTAATAGTTGATGTAAAAAATGTCACTATATTCCTCTCTCTACAGAGAGTTGAATTTGATACTCACATCTATCCCTGATTCTGTAAACATCCCTGACTAAGAGCTCTAGCATTAATTCTGGCTGTAAGAAAATTATGTTAATGGATTTCTTCATCCTAAGTAATTAATTAGGCAGTATCCAGTTGAATGTTAGTTCTCAGTATGTGTTGTTTTTAATGGTATTATGTTTGCTCTGTTGGAGAAGTCTGGAAATATATAACCCATATTTGTTATTTGAGAAATTTTGGTCATTTGCACAGGTTTTGCTAAATGAAATGCAACAAATACATTAATATCCTTTCAGTTCTTTGGGAATATTAAGTAATAGGTTTAAGGCCTTAAAATCAACCTTGATAGTAGTCATTTTCAACTACAATTCTTTTTATTTAAAAAGTGGAAGAGTTCTGGGGCACCTGGGTGGCTCAGTCAGTTAAGTGTCCAACTCTTGATTTCAGCTCAGGTCATGTCTGCTTGTCCCTCTCCCTCTGCTCCTCCTCAGCTTGTGCTGTCACGCACGTGCTCTCTCTCTCAAATAAATAAATGAACTCTTAAAAAAAAAAAAATAGAAGAGGGGCACCTGGGTGGCTCGGTTGGTTAAGCCTTTGTCTTCAGCTGAGATCATGATGCTGGCATTGAGCCCCACATCAGGCTACCTGCTCAGGGGGAGGCCTGCTTCTCCCTCTCCCCCGTCCCTCTCCCCTGCTTATGCTCACATGTGCTCTCTTTCTGTCTCTCAAATAAATAAAATCTTAAAAAAAAAAAAAGTTTTTGCAAATGCCTATTGACTTGGATTAAATTTGGAGAACCAAATTCGAGGATGAAGGGATTGAGACTGAATTAAAGACCAGATTTTATATATGTAGCACAGTTAATTTTATTTATCTTTAAAGATTTATGTATTTATTTGAAAGAGAGAGAGAGAGAGCATGAGCAGGCAAGTAGGGAGAGGGGCAGCCAGAGAGGGAGAGAGAGAGTCTTAAGCAGGCTCCATGTGTAGCACTGAGCCCAACTTGGGGCTCAGTCTCACAACCCTGAGATCATGACCTGCACCAAAACCAAGAGTTGGATGCTTAACCGATTGAGCCACGCAGGCACCCCTCTGTGGCAGTTCATTTTAATAAAACATCTCATTTCTAGATACTGTCATTAACAAAGAAACCTGCTTTATTTTGCCTGGATATGTTTTTGAAAAAAAGCATCAAAAAATGTGGTTTTGTGCTATAAGTGCAGTATACAGAGCATAATTTGATTGGGGGGATTCTTTATTGTGTAAAAGTAAACATAACAAAGTTCACTGTCTTAGCCATTTTTAAGTGTTTAAGTCAGTGCCATTAAGTACATTCACACTGTTATGCAACTGTTGCCACTATCCATTTCCAGAACTTTTTCATCATCCCAAATAAGAAGCTCTGTACCCATTAAATAGTAACTCCCAATCACCTATTCCCCCAGCCCCTGGAAACCTCTTTTTACTTTCAGTCTCTATGAATTTGCTTATTCTAGGTACCTCATATAAGTTGAATCATACAATATTTGCCCTTTTGTATCTAGATTGTTTCACTTAGCATGTTAACAAGGTTCATTCGTGTCGTAGCATATTAAGAATTTCATTTCTTTTTCCTTTTCTTTTTTTTAAGGGGGGGCAGAGGGAGAGGGGGAGAGAGAATCTTGAGCAGGCTCCACTTCAGCACAAAGCCAGACATGGGGCTCAATCTTATGACCCTGAGATCAGGACCTGAGCTGAAATCAAGAATCGCACACTTAACCGACTGCGCTACACAGGCGCATGAATTTCATTTCTTTTTAAGGCTGAATAATCTTCCATTGTGTTATATGCCACGTTTTGTTTATCCATTCATCAGTAGATGGATATTTGGATTGTTTCCACCGTTTGGCTATTGTGTATGTTACTGCTCTGAACATGAGTGTACAGGTATCTGTTTGAGTCCCCGCTTTCAATTATTTTTCAATTCCACTTAGAGGTGGAATTGCTGGATCCTCTGGTCATTCTATATTGAACTTTTTGAGGAAATCAGACTTTTCCTCCACAGCTGCACCCTTTTATATTCTCACCAGGATTGTGTTAAGGTTCCGGTTCTCCCTGTTTTTGACGGCACTTGTTATTTTCTGTTTTTGATAATATTCATCCTAATGGGTGCAGAGTGGCGCCTCATTGTAGTTGGATTTGTATCTCCCCAATGACTAGTGAGCGGAACATCTCTTCATGTGCTCTTGGACATTTGAATATCTTCTTTGGAGAAATGTTTATTCAAGTCCGTTGCACATTTAATTGGGTCATTTGGGCTTTTTGCTGTTGAGTTGTGGGATTTCTTTATGCATTCTGGATATTTATGCATTATGGATAATTCCATATCAAATGTATGAGTTGCAAATATCTTCTCCCATTCTCTGGATTGTCTTTTCACTCTCTTGGTAGTGTTCTTTGATACACAAACATTTTAATTTTGATAAAGTCCTATTTGTTTTTTCTTTTGTTGTCATAATTTAATTTTTGGTGTTAACATTTGACGAGTAAAATTGCCATCAGTATGGCATGGTATTTCTTGAGATAAAAGATACAGTAGAATAAGCAGTAAATTTAAAATTAGACCTTTAGCTTCTTTGCAACTGAGTTTCTTCATTTGCTCGTGAGCATAGTATTACAGGGTTATCAGGCTTTAGGAGAAAATATCATAATATCTTATAGGGTATCAGGCTTTAGGAGAAAACATTATAAAGTCATTTTACAGTAAGAAGAGGTATCATTATTATTTTCATTAAATCTCTGGTGAAAAAAAAAATTTTTTCCTGTGAAATAGAGGTATTACTCATCTCCCAAACTTGTGAGACTTCGTAGACCATTAAATTTAGTTTTTGTAATGAAAATTTGGTTAGATTGTTTATGCTTAGTTAGACATAGTATTCATTTATAATAAAACATGCTTGGTGAGTAAGTGAGCATTTGCATTTTTGATTTTTTTTTTTTTAATTGCACTAATTTTTGTTCTTTCCTCAAGGCCTACATGAACCCAATAGCAATGGCCAGATCAAGGGGTCCAATCCAGTCTTCGGGGCCAACGATCCAAGATTATCTGAATCGACCAAGGCCTACCTGGTATTTGTGAAACAATTTAGACATTTTTAAGGTTTTTGTAAACTTTTTAAAGGTTGCTGTTACAACTCTTACTGCTTGCAAAGCAATTGTCACATACATAATTTTTTTTATGTATCACCTTTTTTTTCTTATAATAATATTTTTTTATTATGTTAGTCACCATACAGTACATCCCTGATTTCTGATGTAAAGTTCGATGATTCATTAGTTGCGTATAATACCCAGTGTACCATGCAATACGTGCCCTCCCCACCACCCATCACCAGCCTATCCCATTCCCCCACCCCCCTCCCCTCTGAAGCCTTCAGTTTGTTTTTTAAGCAATATTCATAGGTGCTTTCTTTTCAGTGTATGAAACACAAGCATCATGCATTGGTGTAAAGCAAATATTTGAGAACCCACCACCCTGTATAGCTACCAGATAATCTTTCATACCGTTCTCTTCTCTATCCCCTAGAGAGACCTTAGCCTTGCAGTGTTTTAAGCTCTTTAAAATGGTAGGTTTGACTAATCTTGCCCTTCATTGAGGTGTAACAAGGTGTTGGGAAGGATAATGTTAGGCCATATTTCTATTCTTATCTGGTGGCTTTTCAATAAGTTAGAATTGCCCATTGTAAAATTTTTGTTTTAAATTGTTTTATGGGTTTTTATTTGCCCTCGTTGCATAGCTCTGATCGTTTGTAAATAAAGCATCACAGCACTGGCCTTATTATTTTTTAGTATGTATTATTATTAAATGTCATAGTTGTGAGCTTCATAATCCTTCTAAGTGCCCCTAAGGGTTGGGCAACTGAAGCTGAAAGTTATATATAATAGGGGATCTTTCCTTTGAGTTAAATAGAAAGTAAGCCATGTCTACCTCTTAGAGTATTCATGAGTGCTGTTGTTGACTGTTGCAGCATACCAGAAAGTTATCCCGAAACAAAATCTATTTTACCTTTAAAATTGGGGAGAAGAAATGAACTTTAAAGAGGAAGTGCTCAAGCAAGTATATTATGTGTGTGTCAGAGTCCCCCAGGACAGCCCTCCGGTAGGCAATTTGCTAGAAGGACTCCCAGATAGATGTACTTTCGGATAACATTTATTACAAAGGGTACCAGCCACCATCGGTAAAGGGAAAAGATGCATGGGGTGAAGTCTGGGGGAGACTAGGCTCAGACTTGTACAGCTTCTTCTCTTGTAGAATCGCATAGGACACATTTAATCCCCTCAGCAATGAGTGGTCTTAACACATATTAGATGTTGCCAACGGCAGGAGTTCATTAGAAACTCCGTGTGCCCAGGGCTTTTATTGGGGACTCGTCAGCCTCTGCCTGTCAGGTGCCAAAATTCCAGACTCCCAGAAGCAATGCAGGCGTTCACCCTCAACAGTAGTATTTGTACACACCGGCCCCGTGAGCCTGTCTTATGAGGGAATGGTAAGGACCTTTCCAAAATCCAAGTTCCCAGATGCCAGCCAGGGCCAAGCTTGTAAGCAAGCCTTTCCAGGAATAAGCAGTCAGGCATGCTTTTACAACTCTCTTCTGTGCAATATGTGAGGTGCATTATAAAATAGATGTTTAGTAATAAAAATAGTAGTTGAAATAGACCTTAGCTCACCCTAAAACTACTAGCTTGGGACTTCAGGAAGATTTCTTACCCTCCTCAAGCCTCCCTTCTTTATCTGTAAATAGGGGTAGTGATACTGTGTTTTCTCACAGGATTTTAATGAGGATTAAAGAAAAATGTATTAAAAACAGTGCCACTTGTATGTAAGTGCTCAAATTGTTTGGTGTATTAGCTCTTAGAATCCATGCATAGAAAAGGAATGATCAGTGGTATCTGACAGACTGTATTCATGATAATTGATTTACAAGGATATGAACAAAAAAAAAATAGAAAATGTATCAACACTGAAATGGAGGTTTATTAGGATATTAAGAAAATTTTATTTAGAAATTTTTGTTTTGTTTGTAAGCATCCATCTCTAATTTGAATTGTTTGAAAACTTATTTGTATATTCTATTTTTTAAGGGAAGAAGTGAAAGAACAACTAGAAAAGAAAAAGAAAGGCTCCAAGGCATTGGCTGAATTTGAAGAAAAAATGAATGAGGTTTGTAAATAGTACCTGTTTGAAAAAATAGGCACCCCAAATGTACGATTTTTTTAAAGTAAGAAGAGGAAAACCGTATTGTAGTCATTTATGTCATCTAAGTTTTCTAAAATTGAGGTCTTCTCTTTATCTTCCCATGCTCCCATGTGCCCATTTTTACCCTGATATTTTCATGATGTTTGCCTGTTTTGTTTACAAACATGTATGTACTATTTCAGTACAATACAGATTAATTCAGGGTTGCCTATTTAGCTCAGTTGGTAGAGTGAGCAACTCTTGAACTCAAGGTAGTGAGTTCGAGCCCCATGTTGGGTAGAGAGATTACTTACAATGTTTACAAAATATATATGGTTGGATAGGTAGATAAATTCAGCTTTTACTGTCTGGAAAGAAAATCTAACCATTTTCATTAAAAAGAAAAAAGTTCTCAGCCTCAGTGATAATACTGACTCCTCCTCTCAGTATACAGTGGAGAACTCCCACTCTTTAATACCCCCTTTGAGAAGAGTTAGTGGGGCCAGACACCTGGGTGGCTCAGTCGGTTAAGTGGCCAGCTCTTGATTTCAGCTCAGGTCATGATCTCAGGGCCGTGGGATTGAGCCCCATGTCAGGCTCTAGCCTCAGCCGGGAGTCTGCCGGTCCATCTCCCTCTCTCTCTGTCCCTCTCCCTGCTCACATGCACAAGCACTCTCTCTCTCTCTCAAATAAATAAATAAAACCTTTTTTTTTTTTTTTTTTAAGGTACTAGTGTGGTGTCTGAGTGGCTCAGTGGATTAAGTGGCTGGCTCTTGATTTTGGCTCAGGTCACAATCTCAGGATTGTGAGATCGAGCCCCACGTCAGGCTCTGTGCAGAGTCTGCTTAAGATTCTCTCTCTCCAGGGGCGCCTGGGTGGCGCAGTCGTTAAGCGTCTGCCTTCGGCTCAGGGCGTGATCCCGGCGTTCTGGGATCGAGTCCCACATCAGGCTCCTCCGCTGGGAGCCTGCTTCTTCCTCTCCCACTCCCCCTGCTTGTGTTCCCTCTCTCGCTGGCTGTCTCTGTCAAATAAATAAAATCTTTAAAAAAAAAAAAAAAGATTCTCTCTCTCCCTCTCCTCAGCATTGCACGCCCCACCCCCACTCACGTATCTTGAAAGAAGGAAGGAAAGAAAAGAAAGGAAAGAGCTAGTAAAGGGTCCTTTGGTGACAGGGTTCTGGCACCTGGAGTACCTTTTCCCTGTACTTAGAGGCCAAGATGGTAAGAGTAGTAGAGGACAGAGAGGAGACAGTAGTGGCTGTCTATACCAGGTGTATAGAAGCAGATAGATAGCCTCTGATGGTGTTTATAACCTTTTTGCAGAACTGGAAGAAAGAACTAGAAAAACACAGGGAGAAACTATTAAGTGGAAGTGAGAGTTCATCCAAAAAAAGACAGGTAATACTCTTTCGAGCTTAATGCTGTTTCTAATGTCACATTTGGGTTTTCATAATCTGTGTACTACTATCAATAGATAATTTTAAAAACTCACATCAACTTACTTAGATTTATACTTTTATTTGTTTGCTTTTAGAGAAAGAAAAAAGAAAAGAAGAAATCTGGTAGGGTGAGCAAAAGTTTTCCATTTTTCTAAATATTACAAATAAGAGCCATAAGAAAAGTAAGAATAATTTATATGATTTGTATGCTAACTGTAAATGAGTCAAGGAGCCTTGAAGTCCTTCGGTCACTAGTTACGGGTGGGTTTTATTCTGTTCCAACCTCCTGATAATCTATTAACTCCTCTATTGCCGTCAGGGAGAGAAAGAGGGAAAATTAACTACCATTGGCATATCTATTGTTACTTCGTTGAGCCTTTTTCTTGTGTGTGAGGGAGTGTGGGGAGTGTGATATTTGACAGTTTAATAGTTAAGTCTTCTGAATATGATATCTCTCAGACACTAGATTGATTTTGTTAAGTATTTGAGAGACTTAGTGGTAAGAAAAAAATTCCTGCATCTCACAAGCTTTAATTGTTTTGTGCTTGGTCAAGTATTCATCTTCTTCTTCATCAAGCTCTGATTCTTCCAGCAGTTCTTCAGATTCTGAAGATGAGGTAAGGTTTGCCTGTAATGGTTCATGAAATAATAATCTCTAGTTTATTTAATGATAAGAGGAAATCCATTATGAAATATCTGTTAGAAACTTTGACTTCCAGGTTTTGGTTAATTATCCATAACTGAGAGCACCGACATGAATAAATAATTAGATGTTTAAATATTTTACATATAATATATATATATATATATTTTAGGTTCCTAAATTTGTCTTATTCTCATAAAAATATCAGTAGAAGAAATAGAGTTTAAAATGATGTCTGACTAGGTGCTAGAGGTTACATGTGACTCAAATTACTTTTTTTTTATAAAGCAGGAAAGGTAATATAAGTTACATGTTAAGCATGAATTATTAAGGGAGCACCTGGCTGGCTTAGTCAGTAGAGTGTATGACTTTTGATCTCAGGGTCGTGAGCTCGAGCCCCACATTGGGCATAGAGTTTACTTTAAAAAAAAAATTATTAAGTAAAATACGCATTTACAAGCTGGTTCTTTCATTTAAGCTTTGTTCATCGATAAAGGTTTGATATTAATAAAATGCATCAATTAATTTTGAAACAGAAAGGAAATGTTTCTAAAAATGTTTTATATAGGATAAAAAACAAGGAAAAAGGAAAAAGAAGAAGAAGAATCGTTCACATAAATCTTCTGAAAGCTCCATGTCAGAAACTGAATCGGACAGTAAGGTAAAATTACTGAAATTAGCAACATTTTGGATAGCAAACACATTTTTTTTCTTTTAAGTCATCCTGTTGTAAATTGCTGTCGGTTTAGAAATGAGATGCTCTTTTTTGTACTTTAATGGGCTGTGCCACTCAATTCATATACTTAATCATATCTTACATATGGCATTTTATTGTTCTCTAAATACTTCCACATATTCCTCCATGTCTCAGCATTTCCGTGACAGCTTTATAATAAACATGGCAGACATTATTTTTTTCCATTTTCATATAGAAGTGAGAGTTGAGAGGAAAAAATATACTCCACTATCTGGTCCAGTGTCCTTTCCATTGCACCTAAATCTGCTCTATATGTCCAGAATTATGAAACATAATTGGCCCTCAAACATTTGTGGTAATAAGAAATATGTGCAGGTTGCAATAAAAGTGTAGATTCCTGGGCCTCGTGTTGAGAGAGTTTGAGGTAGTGAGTCTGCTTAGGCTCAGAAGTCTACATTTTTAATAGATCTCCTCTGGGATTCTGATACAGGTGTGTCCTTGGACCACAGTTTCACAAACACTGTCCTAGAAGCCCAGGAGAGCAAGACAACTGGTTTTGGCGCAGATCTCTACTTGTCCTAGTGTGATTTCTTCTGACAAAATGCCTGGAGTCTAGAAAGTATTTAGTAAACGTTGTTTTTCTCTTTGTCTTTTAAGACAGAAGAGTCAATCTAATACTACTGATAGCTAATCTTTATCAAATGCCTACTCCGTGTGAGGCACAGTTCTAAGCACTTGACATGTTAGCTCAATTCTCTCAACAGCCCTCATCCACTTTATGGATGAGGAAGGCTCAGGGACGTTAATGGCTAGAACTGAAAGAATCAAAAGCAGAAATTCTCACCTCTCCTCCTTATAGGGAGAGTAAGAAAATCAGATTGGGGGATGTCTGAGGACTGTGTGAATGAGAACCCCAGTGCGTATTGACCACCACAGGCAAAAATAAGCAAATGGCTTAAGTCTTATTTTAAAAGAAACCATGTGGTTATTACAGACAATGTCTATCATTTTTGGTATAGATAGATTTGATATACAGCCAGAGGAAGAAGCCTCATTTCCTTACAAGCACATATATATGTGATGTACATTTCTCTTATTTTCAGAATAAAATTCTGGTATTGAAATAAACTTTTTTCTGTCATAGAGCAAATCATCTTTTTGCTGTTTTTGTTCGTATGCTCTTTTACATTTAAAATTGATATGTATATATATGTTTGTTTAGGATAGTTTAAAAAAGAAAAAGAAGTCAAAGGATGCAACTGAGAAAGAAAAGGTAATTATAATTTTACCTTAACCTGTCATACAGTACTTCATTTACTTCTAGAAATTAACAATGTGTTCCTCCTTTTAACTTAAGAGATTTCTTTTGCTTTTATAGCATTTTGTGTTGATTTAAGGCAGTTACTTATTGTATTCATTATAAAGGTTAAAAGATCAGAAAAGTAGTCCTGCGAGTTTGAATTTATACAGATTAATATATTATCTCAGACTAAAAATTGAAAATAATGGAGATTAAATATTTCCTTTGTTTCTTCAAGTCATTTTGAAAGAAGCCCTTTTAATAACAGAACATGGAGTTCTGTTTCAAATTGAGTGTATCATAGATAAGTTTTGAAAAAATTTTACTACTGTAAGTAGATGTTTTATCTTCATTTGCGCTTAACTATAATTGATGCTAAATTTATCCCTGTGTTTCTGATTTACATTTAAAAATCTGTTTCCGGGGGCACCTGGGTGGCTCAGTTAAGCGTCTGCCTTCAGCTCGGGTTATGATCGCAGGGTCCTGGGATTGAGCCCTGCGTCGGGTTCCCTGCTCAGCGGGGCTCAATCTCTCTGCCACTCCCCCTTCTTCTCGCTCTCTCTCTCAAATAAATAAAATCTTGGAGAAAAAAAATTTTTCTGGTTCTTAAAAATCTAAAGAAAGAAATTATTAATGAAAGAAAACTATAGATGAGAGTCACTATATTTTACTCAGTATTTTTATATATTTTGTAAATGGAGGTATAATTTACATAATATGCTGTTAGCCATTTTAAAATTACAATTTGGAGGAATATTGTGTATGTACAGTGTTGTGCAGTGACCACCTCTCCAGTTTCAATACTTTTTCAGCACCCCCTTAAAAACAACCCATACTTATTAACTAATTCCCATTCTTCCTTTCCCCGCGTCCCCTGGTAACTTCTAATCTGCTTTTTATCTCTGTGGATTTACATATTCTGGATATATCATTTGTTTTGTTTTGTTTCATATTTTAGATACACTCATCTTTTATACACATGATGAACATTTTTTGGTCCATGGCTTCTTTTAATCTTGATTGGGATATCCGTTATAGTCATAAAAGGATATAATTTTTCTTCTCCCTGGGCAGTGTTCTTTGTTTTTGTTTTTTTAAGTTTTTTATTTTAATTCCAGTATAGTTAATGTGGAGTGTTTAAAAAGGTGTAATTTTAAGGGGCACCTGGGTGACTCAGTCAGTTAAGCTGACTGAGTATGACTCTTGGCTCTGGTTCAGGTCATGATCTCAGGATCCTGGGATCAAGCCCGGCACCTGGCTCTGTGCTCAGCAGGGAGCCTGCTTGAGGATATTCTCTCTCCCCGTCTCTTGCTGCCCCTCCCCCTGCCCATGCTTTTGTGCTTTCTCTCTCTCTAAAATAAATAAATCTTTTTTTAAAAGGGTGTAATTGTAAGTCATATCAGTCATCATTTTCAGTTCATTTTTAAATTGTGAAAATGCAGTGTAATACCTAGTAATAGAAGAAAATATCCCATTTCTAGTAGTAACAAAGAATATATAAGAAAAATTTAAAGAACCGATCAGGACTTATTTGAAGAAAATTATGCAAATCTATTCAGAGAAGCACGTGAAGATTTAATAAATGTTCCTGGGTATAATTTACCTTACTTAGATGTTAAACATTTTTTAAATGCTTTGATTAAAACAGTGCAGTGTATGGTACAGGAATAGAAAAAAAAACAAACAGTGAAACAGTATAGAGCCCAAGTAAAAATTGATAAGTATTTGTGGGGTTTAATGTATGATAAAAGTGGCTTTTTTTGGGACAGAACGACTAGCCATTTGGCAGATATAAAGCTGGACCCTCCTTAAGGCCAAATCACAGGTAAGTCAGTTTTAAGTGTATGAAAGTATAATTAGAGAAAGACAAGGGCAAATATAATAATTGGGGTAGGGAAGGCCCATGCCTCAAAATTCAAAAACTTGACCGCATAATTCTAATTCTGAATGACAAAAAGAGACCACAAAAAAATAAACCATGAACAAAATTTAAATATAATGAACAGATTTAGGAAAAACTACTAGAAATACATAATTGAAAACTATAATCTTTAGTAATTAAAAATTGATACTTTACGTACACAGAAACAGTGGTAAGATGCATGTTTAGGCAATTCTGAAAGAAAATATGGATTGTATTCCAGTAATCTGAGATTGATACGATTGATAAAAGAGCCTGATGCAGAGGCTTCTTGGCAAAGTGTGATTCCTAAAGGAGTTAAATAAACAATTGGGGGAGGGGGGAGAGTGAGCAAATAATTTGGGTAAAAGCTACTTCAGTCTTTGATTTAGACATTATTATTAGGTAAAGATTTTGCATTCACATACCCTTCACTACATTTCAACTGTTTTTAATAGCAAATAACCCATATATATATGCCTGCCCTCCAAAAAGAGATGGGTTAAGTAAATTGTAGCATATGCTTTCAGTGAATGTCAAAGGCAGCCACAAATGATGATGTAGTTGGCATGGAAAGATTGGATGACAAGAGCACGTTCCAAACAGCAAGTATTTATGTAAAATTGTAAATGTACACAGAGTGAGATGTTTCCAAAAATCTTCATGATGTTTAATCCCTGGTAGTGGGATCTGGTTGAATTTGCTTACAGTGAGCATTTATCATTTCTATCAAAATAATAAAGCTGTTTGCAGAAACAGAATTAAATGACCTGTAATATAACACAGATCACTGTTAGTTTATTTTCTATGTGATTTTTTTTTTGTTTGTATAATAATCTTCAAAATTGGCTTCCTGGTATGTGAAGTTTTATATTGTTTTTTTTTTCTGTACAAGTAGGTAGTGAGCATTATTTTTCATTGTGTGATTTTGTTGTCTTGTTATGAACTATTCAGACATACAGAAAAAGCATATGGAAAATAGTAAAATGACAACCATAATACCCACTGTGAAGCTTTAATAAATCTTAACATTGGGGCGCCTGGGTGGCTCAGTTGGTTGAGTGTCCGACTCTTGGTTTTGTTTCGGCTCAGGTCATGATCTCAGGTTTCTGGGATCAAGCCCCACCTCAGGCTCCGCGCTTAGTGGGGAGTCTGCTGCCTCCTTTCTCTCTCTCCCTCTGCCCGTCCCCCCACTCGTTCTCTCTCTCTCTCTCAAATAAATAAATAATATCTTTTTTAAAAAAACCTTAACATTTTGCCATACTTGCTTCAGATGTTCTTGAAATTTTATTCCTCAAAATATATATTTAAGTCCCTCAGTATTCCTCTAGTCTCTCTTCTCCCTCCCTGGAGTTATATGTTTTCTCATCATTAAAAATACTTGGAGATGAAGATTTTTTTTAATGTGAATTTAACACTTGTTATGCATTAAAGGAATTATTACTGTTTAGAGATCTTTTTAGATCACAAATAATTACCCATTGCTTTTCTTCAGCACTAGGCCTGTCTGATCCAACACTGGGTAGACACAATTAGAATACAAGGGACTCGAATCTTACACCATCTATGGGGTTTCTTACAACTCTTTACAGTTCAATTAAAGAAAATAAGAGGACACCTGGCTGGCTCAGTTGGACGAGCATGCGACTCTTGATCTCATGCTCATGAGTTCAAGCCCCATGTTGGGTATACACATTACTTAAATAAATAAGTATTTTTTTTTTTAAAAGAAAGAAAAGGATATTGCATCTCAATAGACACATGATTCTTTCTTTTCAGGTTATTTAATAAAAGCATTACTTTATTGGAATTAAAGACTGAATATTGGTAAATGTCATCAATTTTAGACATTTCTAAAATGAAAATGGATAGTTTTTGTGATAACTGGAAAAATTATTAATTAGAAACATAAAACTTGTGTGGCATAGCCTTATACCTTTTTGAGTCAAGGTACATGTATTTATTTTTCTTAGGACATTAAAGGACTCAGCAAAAAAAGAAAGATGTATCCTGAAGATAAACCTTTATCATCTGAGTCCTTATCAGAATCGGATTATATTGAGGAGGTAAGTATATGTTCAAATTAATTTTCTTCACTTTAAAATGCTTAATTATTTGTTTTTAATAAATACAATTAGTAAAAAGAAATACTTCATGAATATTCATTTTACTCACTTTCTAGTATGTCATTGTGAAAAAGAAATGGAAGTTGTTCCATTTCAGAATGAGTTTTTTCATTTTCTAGAAGATGATTATAAAGCTAATATGGTAATTAACCATATTTACAAATCTCTACATTGAGCTATTTTATTTTTATTCTTCTAATATTTACTTTTTACTCTACTAGTATTTTGATTACATGACAGATGCTGTTTCATGTATTGTGTATCGAAACTCCGCATTCCCTTGTTTTTGTATGGAACTACTACTAGTGAAGGAGTAGAATGGTGATGAGGTGGAACAGAAGTGTCGGCATGATCTTTTTTCCTATCTACAAAGTGAGGAAGTAGAATTACATAGTTTCTATAGTCTCTGTAGTCCTTTTCAGCTCTGATATTCCTGTCTTGGGTTTTGTTTGTACTCTGTTCTTAATTAATTTTAGGTCTGCAAGTTATCTTTAAAGTATTTCTCTCTTGGACTTGGTTTCCTCATTTGTAATTTTGTAATACCCCCTGAAATGAAATTGAAATTGAAATGAATTGAATCAAAACTTGTAGTGTGTGTGTGTGTGTGTATAATGTATATAATCTACACATTTCATATTAATATCTCCTAACAAATTTTAAAAAGAAATATAGGAGCATATTAATGTATAATTTTACTAAATTACATTTCAGTACATAAATGAGTGTGATAACTAGAAGACATAAAATCTTAAGACATAACAAAATTCAAGCTGTACCAGGTACATTACATATGCCCTTCAAAAACTGTACAGTGGAATTGTCATCAGTGACATTTTCCAAAATGGTGAACAGTTCTCAGTAAAGCTCTGAATGAATGAAACAAAATACAGTCTTTTTTATATTATAATTGGGTTTATTATATGAATGTCTGGCAGGCTGTCTAGAAGTCATGTCAGGGCTATCTGGCTGTCTTGGACATCACATGACAGCATCCCCAGTTTTGGTCTTGCTAAATGTGGATGCAGCACAACTACCACCATCCCCAGTCATTGTTTTGACAAGAATAACAGTAAGAAACAATAATTTCCAAAGTGTCTTTAGAGTACTTAATATATGTTACACTTGGATTTAACATTAAATATACATGCGTTTTAGCAACTTTCAATTTAGTCTTAAATTCACACTTTTAAAAGGTTAAAATAAAACACTAATGGGGTAATGATTGTTACTTAAAAGGATTTTAATCACTTCGTTTATACTGAGTACACTATACGTATAGCTACCATTTATTGAACACCGTAGAGTAAGAGAAATACTTTATTCCAGACTCTTCCCTAGAGAGTGGATATTATCTCAATTTTAAGATGATGAAACTGAGGGTAGTACATAACAGAGGTAGGATTCAGAGCTTGGTCTGTTTTATTTCAGAGCTCATGCTTTTTATCTACTGTACCTCACTGCTTTTTTTTTAGGTGCTGAAAGAGAATATAAGGAAGCCCTTGAGAGATTAAAAATCTTAATTTTCTTTCCTTTAGATGTTTGTCATTGACTTGTCATATGATATAACAGGGGTTTGAGGTATCATCAAAATGTTTTTTACATATAAATTCTAAAGATGTAAGGTACATTAGGGAATGAAAAAAATGTCTTGAGTACAAGTTGCATATTTGTCTTCTCAACAAAAATTCAAACTTTTTAGGTACGAGCAAAAAAGAAGAAAAGCAGTGAAGAACGAGAAAAAGTAATAGCAAGTATCACTTATATTTTTTACGTGATGGTAGTGTAGCTCTGTTTGTTTAATATAAAATGAATCATGGTAAAGCATGACTTCATTTACTGGGGCCAAATAAATATTTATTGGGAAAAGTGTGGTGTTCAGCTTTCCTTAGTGGGTTGGAGCAAGTTAAATTGGCTCTGGAGAAAAGCAGAATATCCTGGTAGCAAACATCTCCTGTTTCCATTTCAGTATTTTATTCAGTATTTCATTTTATTCCATATTCAGTACTGTTAGAAATGTAAACTTGAACTTTTGTTTAACTTTTTTAAACTATAATATGAAATACTAGGTGTGGTGATTCCCTCCATCCTCAGTAGTAGTGACTTCCAGGTTGGCCAAACCTGGAAACATTAGCAGAAAAAGCCTCTCTAAGCATAGGCTGCAATGAAAAATAAGCAGGAATGCGACAGCATAAATGATTCGGTAGTAAGGATGATTCTTTTGACCATTTCTAAAGCCAGCTCTGCTATTATGCAGATGGACAAGTATAAAAGGAGAAAGAAGGAAGAGGAGAATAAGGAAAACGGCAGTGATATCCAAGTGAGAAGCAGACCAACCTAGGAAAAGTGGACAATGGATTATCAAAGAGTAATTGCAGACCGTAGCATTAAAGTCATTTAGGGGCATTCAGTATAAGCATGGGTGATGGCCTTTGAAGGCATTTTCTTAAGAACAGGTAAAAGAAAAATGAGAACAGCATCTTTTGTAGGTTTAAGGGTAACTTCCCCTTCCCAGAATTTCCCTTGCTTTTCAAATAAGGGTCCTTCTCTGATGGAAAGGTTCACCTGGTAACTCAGAAGTAGCATTTTATATACTTCAAGACCAAGGTGACATTTAAGAGACTTTTTTTCTGAATGGAAAAATAATTTGGGTGAAGACTGCTTTGGTCTTTGATTGTGATTAATTAAGACATAATATTAATTAATTTTGGATAATTCTGATTTGTACTTGCATACTCCACTGTTTCGTGCATTCAGCTAGCATGTGTTTATTAAGTGTCTCTGTGCAGGCACCATTGGTACTGGTGGTGCCGTTCTAATGGAATACAGGGTAGGTAAAAGGGTGACATGTGAGAGTGGCTTTGGGGAGGGAAAGCCTCTCTGAGGAAGTAAAATTAAGCTGAAATAGGATTTACCAGACAGAGCTAACCATGTCAAGAGCAAAGGAAGAATATCCTAGCAGGGAGAAGAGCTAAGGACCTGTGGTAGGAATGAGCTTGATTTGTTTGAGGAACTGGAAGGGTAAGCATGGCTTGTAGGTAAAGAGGAATAGCATACAGTGAGGTGGGGAAGTAAGCGGAGGCTGTATGTACACAAGCAAGGTGTTTGGGTTTTAATCAGAATGCTCTGGGAAGCTGTTTTGAGTGTTTCAAACGAAGAAGTGACCTGAACCAACTTAACATTTTTAGACTGCTTTGGCAGTGGAGGTGGAGTGGACAGAGGCGAGGGTGGTGTTCGTATCACAGTGGTCCTACCGGAGATGGATTAGCCTGATGGATTTGAGATACGTTGTGGACTTAGATGGTAGGGCTTGCTTGCTGCTTTGGGTGTAGAGAGAGGAGTTAAAGCAGAAAGTAGAGTCAAACATAGCTTGGATTCTTTGCCTTAAGTAAAAAGACGAATTAGAGGTGCCACTTACTAAGATGGCTGAGAGGATTTGGAGAGAAAAATGAAGCATTATTTATGGTAATTTTAGATATACAGGCTTGAGTTCAGAGCATAGGACTAGATATGAAGACTTGGTATGTAAGAGCTATTTAAAGCATGGGAGACAAGAGAGCCATGTGGAAAAGAAGGGAAGGAAGCCCTTGAAAGGTCCAGCAGAGGAGAAAGAATGAGCATGGGAGTTGGGGTCTTCATGATAGAAGAAAGCAGCAGACAGAGGTGTCATGGAAGCCAAGAAGAAAAGTATTTTAAAAAGAGAGTAGTCAACTGTTCTTTTATGAAAAAGTAACCTGTCTGCAAAACTTACATTTCAAAGGCCCAAATACAAGATTTGGGACTCTAAAATTCCATGTGTACTTGAGCTTGTCATGAAAAGAATGATGAAAGTTAGCTTAGAGCCACCAAGTGGTAGAGACCTTTGAGAGGGGCAGGGGAATTGTGGAAAGTTGTAATCAATAAGGAAGTAGATAGGAAGCTTTGCTTTTGCCGTCTTTACATGTCTCTTTTCTTGCTGAATATCAACGACTAGTCTGTCGTTTGATACCACCTTTCTAAGTACCCGTTTCGGAAAGGTTTGCCTTCTCTTCTACATCAGAAATACTACAAGAGTTAGAGTTCAGCAAAATTGTAGCTCTCTATCCAGTCACAATTTGATTACTTTTTCTAGGCTTCTAAAAATTAAGCATCTGGGTGCCTGGCTGGCTCAGTTGGTAGAGGATGTGACGCTTGATCTTGGGGTTTTGAGTTCAAGCCCCACGTTGGGCATAGAGCTTACATAAAATTTTTAAAAAAGAAAAAGCATCTGTTTTACTTAAAAACTAAGTAGACTTTTCAACCGTACATCAATATTTTGTTTATAGTTAGTTTGTTTTTTAGTTGTTAACTTAATAATTAAAATAGTGCTGCCAGTTTTGGCAGGACATAATAATTTGTATTTCTGTTTACTTAAAAAATATCAGATTTAATGTATCTGTTCCCAAAAACTGTCATTTTACAAAAAAAAAATTGTGTTTTGCTGTGATGTGAGAATTTCTTCATAGTAACTACAATTATTTCACCTTTAGAAATTAAACCGTATAAATACAGCAGTTGATATCATTATTCATAGAATTTATTTTCTACAGGAAATTTTGTTTAAAAGCTATATTTGTGTGCTAATGACTTAGAGTTTTTCCCTATCTTTTGAAAATCAATAAGCACTCTTAAGTCCTCATATGATATTGATTATTGAGACTTTTCAAGAAATGTTCTGAGTAGTTTCCTTGGTTGTCTGGATTGTTTGAAATAATTATATAGTAGCTTAGAAGGACCATGGTAAAGTTGTTTTTAATTTGAATATTTTCCTGTAGAAATGTCTAACAGGGAACTGTCTTTACAGGAAAAAACAAAAAAGAAAAAGAAGCATAAGAAACACAGTAAGAAGAAGAAAAAGAAGGCCGCTAGTTCAAGTCCTGACTCGCCGTAACATTAAGAAAAATCAGGATTCCCTTATAGAGAAAGTGCAATGTCTAAGGAAATTTCAACTGTGAAAATTATGACATAATTACTAAAATGCATGAATTTTCTTGTTTTTGGAATTATTCCTGGACTATTCAGTAGCCACTCGGATGCCGCTGTGTGAAAGGGCCATAACTGTTGCCTGCTGCTTGAACATCTGTTTTTTTCTCTTCCAGTGCTTAACAACTCTGGGAGATAATACATTGCAGTTGTGCTAGTGGTTAAGATATTTGGGGATAAAGTAATATTTTTGACTAGAAGTATCTAATGATAAATCAACAGAAATCAAATCTGGATACATTATTAAGATGTAATTAGCAATGACCAGATGATTCTAGTTAACATTTTTAAATAGGCATCACATTGATATTTCAAAATCCTTACTCTGTAGATAAGTGTATTTTAATTTTTTCCCCTTATATACTTTTATTTACCTGGGGAAGGAGCTTTTCGGGTGGGGGGTGGTTTGCTATCTCTTTAGCTAGCAGAATAGCGTGCCTTTTATCCTCACACATCCTATTTTTGTGGACATAGTAGCCATGCTTCATGGGGAGGTCAGAGCTGGGTACAGCAGTCTTGCCCCTAGACATCCCTGGACTCTGTCATTTGCTGCTTTAAGTGAACCAGAGAAACAGCCCTTTGCAGCATGACCGAGCCCCAGAAGCTCTGGGATTTACCTCCACTTCAATAATACTGAATGTTTTTTAGCATTAGAATGTGTTATAACATTTGAATTAATTTTGACTACACTTTGGCTTTGGAGAAGAATCATTTCAAATAGACACTGGTACTTTTTGAACTTGATAGCTGAAGATTTAAAATGCATGTTTTATACTGTTAAGTTTTAACCAGTCAGGAAAATTTTATGTAACCAGTAATAGTTATTTTATTTTTGTATGAATTTTGTTTAGGCTGCAATGTTTAGCTTTTATTAACTCCTTATTCTTGCTATCTTAAATTCCTTACTGTGTTTAATGGCATACTTGCCAAGATACTTAGCATGTAAACAAAGCAGGCTTTTGATTTTTTTTTTTTTTTTTTTTTCTTTAAACAGCTTCATATTGAAGTTGAGACTTACCATAAACAAGTTGAGTGGCAGGCCTGGTATGCTGTGTCTTGTTACATAAAGCTATTGCCAGAATCTTAGTAAATATAACATTTTAGAAATTTGTCTTTGTATATTCATAACAAATTATGACAAGTTAAGTGAAAATTACATTATTGCTCTTCCTGTGTCATATTTTACTAAGATTTTGTGCCTCATATCTACTGCTGAATTGTTTACTAGTAATGTTAAAAGGAATTGATAAAATCATTTTCACTTTACATTTTTATATAATCAGGTAACATGAAATATAATTTGATGTACAATTTTGCCTGTTACAGAGGGTGTGCTAATTATAGTGGTATATGCACAAAACATTTTGGCATGACAAGAGGCTGAATAAATAGCTATTTTACTTAAAAATAGCTGTGTTCTTATCAGCTCCCTTTGAGTCCCAAGTAAAGTTCAAAAGATCAAGAAACTCTACTAGATGGTAAGTGTAACGTTAAGATATGTCCCCAAGTTTTTAGCTGTAAAAATAATATATTTCTTAGTAAGCTTCCTTAAATTTTATGCTTAAAGCTTCATACTCTTTTTCCTAATAAAAGATATCTATATGCTCTTGAGTACCCAGGAAGTTTGAGGGACATTTTTTATCTGAAAGGAAGTTTCTTAGGATTGTTGTTCACAAAAATGCTAAAAGATAAGTTTATCAGGTTGTTTGGTGATCATTTTTGGCATGAACATAAAAGTGTTCCTTTGTAGACGCCCATACATGATGACTGTGTCCTACTACAAGCAGCTGTTACTAGACTGAGGAAGAAGGTGACCTGGCAGAAAGATTGTATTCTTTCCAGACTGTTGACTGTCTGGGAAACAGTTTTCTCATCCTGGTAGCCTTTTTTTTTTTTTTTTAATTCACATAATTAAGATATTACTAGTCTCAGAGGTGGAGTTCAGTGATTTGTCAGTTGTATATAACATCCTGTGCTCATTACATCATGTGCCCTGCTTAATGTCCATCAGCCAGTTATCCCTCCCCTCCGGTAACCCTCAGTTTGTTTTCTATAATTAAGAATCTCTTATGGTTTGTCTCCCTCTCTGATTTCATCTTGTTTTATTTTCCCCTCCCTTCCCCTATGTTCCTCTGTTTTGTTTCTTAAATTCCACACATGAGTGAGATCATATGATAATTGTCTTCCTCTGATTGACTTATTTCACTTAGCATAATAACCTCTAGTTCCATCTACGTCGTTGAAAATGGCAAGATTTCATTTTTTCGGTGGCTGAGTAGTACATCGTGTGTGTGTGTGTGTGTGTGTGTGTGTGTGTGTGTGTATTCTTTATCCATTCATCTGTCGATGGACATCTGGGCTCTTTCCATAGTTTGGCCATTGTGGACATTGCTGCTATAAACATTGGGGTGCCAGGTACTCCTTCAGATCACTACATTTGTATCTTTGGGGTAAATACCTAGTAGTGCAGTTGCTGAGTTGTCAGGTAGCTCTATTTTAACTTTTTGAGGAAACTCCATACTGTTTTCTGGAGTGGCTGCACCAGCTTGCATTCCCAGCAACAGTGTAAGAGGGTTCCCCTTTCTTCCTCTGCTGGTAGCCTTAACAGTCTTCTTTCTAATAAGGTATGGGAAGAAAATTTGACCAGGTAATGTTATATGCAGATCCTTTTTTTTTTTTTTTTTAAGATTTTATTTATTTATTTGATAGAGAGGCAGCCAGCGGGAGAGGGAACACAAACAGGGGCTGCTGGAGAGGAAGAAGCAGGCTCCCGGGGGGGGGGGGGGGCGGGCTCGATCCCAGGACTCTGGGATCACCCCTGGGCTGAAGGCAGACACTTAACAACTGAGCCACCCAGGCGCCCCATTATGTGCAAATTTCTAACATCTCTTAACTTCCTCCCTCCAGCAGACCACCCTTTTTCTTGAATAATTTTACCCCAGTTTTATAAACACAGGACATGTTATTTGGATAATGGTTCCAAGGTAAGGGCAACAAAATTGAAGAGTGTCTGAATCAAAAAATTGAATTTATACCGGTACTTCCTCTATCTGGTTGTTTTGGATTCATTTGGTTGCCCTTAGTATACTTAGGTGTTTTAAATACCATAAGAGTGTCCTGAATTTACTTTATCCAGAGTATAGGTTCATATTCCTTCAGTCAGGGTGTGTTAACAGCCTGTTGCCTAATATTCTTTCATTTCATGAAGAGCAGTAGACTAATCTCAGAGAAATTGAGAACAGTTACTCTTCAGACTTAAGTGACAGGTTTCATACTTTTAAAACATTGCCAGTTTTCAACTTAAAATCAATGAACACTCATCTGGTATTTCCTAAAGAAAAGTTCTGGGAAAGCTTTTTTGTTCCAGATGTGTTTGCCTTATTTTAAAATTCATTTTTATATTTTATTTAAAATTTATAAGAATGTAGTGTCCTAAATTCTAAAAATCATTTTAGTGCGTTTTCTTGCCTTGCCATAGTGAAAGCCAGCGAACATAGACTAGGAGGTGTTTGTTCTCTGTATTAGGATTTGACAGTAGACAAGAGTTAGCACAGTTGTCATGGTGGCCAGCTTTGGCATGGTCACAGTATGCTCTCTTACCAGTTAGATATAAGTTGGAGGGGTACAAGTGGTGTTTTACCTTTCTCTAGGGGCTCCCAGATTGAAGTGTCTCTTTGGAGATCATGAGAGGGTGCTTAGAGGTTTTATTTTTTAAAGATCATGTATTCATTTTAGAGTGCACACAAGCAGGGGGAGGGGCTTGGGGAAAGAATCTCAAGCAGACTCCCCACTGAGTGCGGAACCCATCGCAGGGCTCAGTCCTACAACCCCGAGATCATGACCTGAGCCGAAACCAAGAGCCAGAGGCCCAACCGACTGAGCCACCCAGGCACCCCTTAGTTAGAGTTTTTAAAGGAGGTTGTAATGTTTGAAGAAGGTATATATAGCCTGGAAAAATATTTTATTTCAGTGTAAAAATGAGGTCTTTATAATGTTATTTTTCAACTATGTGTTCAGATAGGAAGGAAATATTTTCAACTGCACCGTTTGTGCTGAGGAAAAATAAATGACAGTAATATCAAGTATCACTTTAAGTGGTATTTAGCCCTAAAAAAAACATTGAGGTTGGAATTGCTGTAATATTTCAGATCGCAATAACATTAATGAAATCACTGCATTTGTATTGAGTGGTAACAACCATTGCTGCATATTTTTCCCATCATTTGAGAACCTTCCATGTTTGATTGCTGGAATGTTGCCACGGTCACATTCTGTTGGGCATAGAGTAATGAACTGTGGAATCAGTGGCAACCAAAGACACGTAGGCTTGGAACTGGGTATCTGAGAATTGTGCAGTGTGTTGAAGCCACACTTGGCATGGACCAGAAGACTCTGAAGAAACTGGTGGAATCCATCAGTAACACTGTCAAGAACTGTAAGTACTGACCAGACATCCAACTCTGCCTGAACATCTTTATTCCATCAAGTAGAAATATTGATAGACCTATTTGACATTAACAAGTTCTTTGTAGCCCCCAAAATAGAGTTTCTCTGATTTCTGATATTTTGGCCATTTAAAAAAATAGATCACAAGTGAACTTACAAGATCCCTGCACTTACACTGAAAATATTTTAATCAGGTGTCCTACAATTTATTTGTATGTGGAAAGAGTAATTTGAGAACTTAGATGACGGCATAAGTGCTAAAGGATTATCTGCCAATCAAGTACTGATTCTGTTACAGTCTGAAATTTGGTAAGAGATTTCAACTCTAAAGGTTTACTCTGACCAGGTCCCTGAGTTTTCCAGCACAAAACCCGTAGAGGCCGGGGATTGATAGAGCTACAGAAGATATTTTAGATGTTGGAGACATAGCACATGGCAAGTGTTTTTTAAAATTAATGTTAACAGATTTGGGGGGATTCCTTGCCCTGATTGCCCTGACCTTAAAAAGTAATCGTCTATATTTTGTCTCTCGCGCATGACAACAAGCAGTCCTGACTGAGAATTCTGAGAATGTCTTTAGACTTTGAGGAAATTACTTTTAGTTCAGACACTAGTACAGCCTCATTGTTGGGCACTGCCATTTTTCCTTGTGACCTCAGTAGGACAGGCACCACCCTAAGAATCTTGTTGTAGACTTAATTCAATTTTCTCATACTCCAGGTGTATTTTAAACAATCTGAGTTCCTCAGGCACTGCTAGGGCCTATTTTTCTAATCCTGCTGTTAGACAACCTTTAAAATCCATCTGGCAGATTTAACCAATGTTCAATATACTGTCTTCTGTTATTTGCTGTTTTCTGAACAACCTGAGTTTTATAACATTCAAAAGGAAATTTTGTAGACTTTAAATATCTAGCTCCTCTCCCCATCCTAAAGGAACTATTTTCATTAATGTCCGCTACCCAAATGTGTGTTCAATACCATAATTTGTTATTTGGTAGGTTATGAATATGTAATACTAGATCAGACCCATATCCCATATAGTCTACAGAGAAGATACTTAACAATTATTTGAAAAGAGGAATGAGTTGCATTGCTTTCCAAAGCTTTGGTGCTAAATTATGGTCAAAAGTTCAGGCTATAGCTATTCACCAGTGTAACCAGATTACTATTTTACACTCAGATTACTAACAACTCATGTTTATTGAACTCTTCATTGGGAGGATGCTATGCTAAATGGTCTATGTTCATCTTCAATTCTCAAACCCAATGAGGTAGGTGATATTTTCCATGTTTTCAGATGAGGAAACCCAAGTCTTAGATTGTCTAAAATTACAGTGGACTTTTCTGTTGGAGGCAGAACTAGAACTCAGGTAAGTCTGATGCCAGAGCCTGCACTCAATCTTTATTTCTCAAATTAATGCTACTGATAAGCATTCTAGACTCATATGGTCATTCTGTATAGTACTGCCCCATAGTAAGTGCAGAATGAAAGTTGAATTTGGCTCACTTCTTAGGTCCTTCAGTTGAGACCAGGGTAGACTCTGGCCTCTCATGTCTGGAATTTAGTTTTGTTGTTGCTGTTGTTGTTTTAAGATTTTATTTTTAAGGGACACCCGGGTGGCTCAGTTGGTTAAGCATCTGCCTTCAGCTCAGGTTGTGATCCCAGGGTCTTGGGATTGAGTCCTGCATAGGAGCCTGCTTCTCCCTCTGCCTGCTGCTCCCCCTGCTTGTGCTCTCTTTCTCTCTTTCTCTGACAAATAAAAATCTTTAAAAAAAATGTTTATTTTTAAGTAATCTGTACACCCAACATGGGGCTCCATCCAGTTTACAACCCTGAGGTCAAGAGTCACATGCTCTACCAACTGAGCCAGCCAGGTGCTGCTGGAATTTGGTTCTTTATAGGTAGGCGTGGGGAGGGCTAACAACTAGTGATGTCTTGGCTGTCTCTCAAGACAGGACTGTCTTGGGGCAGCTGGCTGGAATAAAACATTCTAGAGCTAGAGCTGCATTGTCCAGTATAGTAACCACTAGCTATGTGTGGCTATTACTTCAAAAAAAATTTTAAGTACTCTGTACGCTCAAGGTGGGGCTTGATCTCATGATGCTGCGATGAAGAGTCATGCATGCTCTACCAACCGAGCCAGCCAGGTGCCCCATTTTTTTTTTAAGTATATGTGTGGCTATTTAAATGTAAATTAAAATTAAGTAGAATTTTTAAAACCTTTAATCTGGTGGGGGTGGGAGATCATTACCTCGGGGCATCATAAGTGGCTTCACGGGTATGCAACCTATGCATTGTCACAGGGCCCCATGCTTTAATACTCTGCTAACCCTGACCTAATGTTTTGAGTGGGGGACCCATGTTTTCTTTGCATTGGGCCCACAAATTCTGTAGTTTATCTTGACTGCATACCTCTTATTCATAGTATGGTAGGAGTATCTCCACCATCAGAATTACCTAAAGATTCATATTGAAAGTATAGATTCCTGGATACTACCCTAGGTACGTTTAAAAATTTGCGAGTGGGGGCCAAGCATCCAGATCATTCACTCCATGTTATTAGACACACTGAAGCTTAAGAATTCCTCATCAAAATTGTCTTTTCCAAGTGAGACTTCAGTTCCTTTTTTTAATATTTATGAGTTCAGTCTCTTTTTTTATTGTTTGTTCTACATTTATGCATTAAGTTGCATATTCACACATCCTTGGCAATCTGGTTTTGTGTATTTGTGGGCATGTATGTGTGTGTATATGTATTTATATCTTTGCTCTGGTCTCTGTGGAATTTGAAACCTAGCTAATTTATTGTCTTGGTATTATTTCTCACATTGGTGGTTAATTTTTTCCCTTAAGCCTTCAAAACTGTCATTTAGAAACAACTAATATACAGGGGTTTCAATGGCTTACTGCCTTTCCTAGTGCTTTAAACCCAGAAAATCGTACTTATTTCTTCCTTCTTTAGGGTCTTGAATACTATTGCTAACTACATGGTGGCTGTCTTCCCTTAGAATTTTTTTTTTTTAATTTAAAATTCAGTTAGCCAACATATATCGTTAGTTTCACGAAACTTCAGTTCTATCAGCCTAGGAGCAATCCCAGCTTCACTGATACTGAGTTAGGAATTGACCCAGTTTTTTCATACATACTGTTGTTTATCCACAATTTTTACACTTGCGTAGATTAAAACTTTTTTAAAGCTTAGTGAAGAATTTTAAAACTACCCAATAATTCCATGTTGTTTGATTTAAATGATTATTTTGCCATCAAGTAGTTACTTTAGATCCTGACTCATCCAGTATATTCCTTTATCTCTCCTGTTTACAAGGGGTTATCATTTATTTAGCAGACATTTATTTGAGAGCCTGCTGTTGTGCTTGGCACTACTGGATACTGAATAGGTAATTAATATAAGGATAAGAGATTTTTGTCATATGCCTTGCTAAAATCCAAATACTTTGTGAACATTTCTCCAATCCATTCCTACCAAAAGGAGGAAATAAGTTAAATCTAGTATGAATTCTTGTGAATTCATGAGCCCCTGGGTGTTCATGAATTTTTTAATACAACTGATCATCTCTTCTGGGACTTAGCCCAGGACCACCTCTAGACCCAGTAGCCCAATATTTGCCTTTTACTTAATTTGTGAGACATAACACGTGTTAATATGTATGCATACGTAGGTTAGTATACATAATATTTTCCAGCTATGTCTCCTGAGAGGGCTTAGAAATCTTAATACCCAGTAATAACAAGCACACCCAGTGCCTAGACCTTGGTGTCTAAAAACCAGTCTACAGTAAAAAGAACCAGGATTCCTTGAAGAAGTAGCTGTACAGAGTGGAAAAGAAAACCCACGCTGCACCTGTGTGTTTCTCTTTTACTCTGCCATTACTACTACGCTTATACTTCTGACACTTCCGGTCTCCAGCTGTGTGGTTTTTCCCAGCAAGCTATCTTCTGTGACATCCCAGCCATTTCTAGTCCTGACACTATCTGAGATGGCATCAGATCCCATAGGTTGAGTTCAGTTCCACAAGACTATCTCCCACTTCAGATGCCCGTCACAAGTCCAGGTTGTTATCTTTATTCCTGACTGACTGGCTGTAAATTGGAGGTCCAATTAATTTGTTAGAGCAGCTCACAGAACTGAGGAAAACAGTTTACTTAATAGATTACTGATTTATTATGAAAGGCTATAATCAGGAAGAGCCGGATGGAGGAGATGAATGGGGCAAGGTATGTGGGGAAGGGCATGGAGTGTCCACTCTCTCTCCCAGGACCTTCGTATGTCCACCAACCCAGAACCTCCCTGAACACTGTACTTTGGGGGTCTTCACAGAGGTTTCATCACATAGGCATCATAGATCATTAAATCAACATCCCCTCTGCAGAATAGGGGGTGGGACTGAAAGTTCCAAGCTTTCAATCAACGGTTTGGTCTTTCTGGTGACTAGCAGTCACCTCATTAGAACAAAAGATTCCTATCACCCCTGATGTTCTAAGGGATTTAGGAGCTTTGTGTTGAGAACCAGGGTCAACATAAATTGAACAAAAGGTACTCCTACAGCTCACATCAGGAAATCCCAAGAGTTTTGGGAGCTATGTGTCAGGAACCAGGGGCAGGGACTAATATATCCTGTTATCTCACACAGGGGTAATACGAGATCAGCCTGGCAAGTAGTGCCAGAAAGTAAAGAGGTGAAAAAGCCAATGGATTATGCTGTATGAAACATACAAGAGCCAACTCGAAAGCTCCCAGTGCCCCAAACTGGAACAAGTTGAGCAAGAAAATTAACAATTATTACAAAATAAGTATGTGTGACCCCCCCCCCATAGTGATATAAATAATTGAGTAAGTAAATGGGAAAAGACCTCTTCCTTTGAGGAGAACTCCGAATAATAGTATAGATACTCCTTCCCAAGAAGTGGGATTCCATTTTACTTGAGCAATTGGCTTCTAAAGAATAGATTGTGGAAAGGGAAAACTAACTACAGTGGAGAACCATGTAGACTAGCTTAACCAAGTGATCAAAGTTATCAGCAGTTAACCTTGTTAATATGTATCCCCCTGACATGTGAGGATAACATTAATTTATCTCCAGTATTTTCCCCCAAAACACCTAACCATGGTCTAATTGTGAGAAAAACATTAGGCAAACACAAATTGAGGAACATTATGCAAAATAAAATCTCAAGATCATGAAAGACTGAAAACTATCACAGATGTAAAGAGACATGACAACCAAGTATATCTTGGCTTGGATTCTGGAACCCCCCAAAAAAGGACAGTAGTAGGAAAAGTGGTAAAATCTGTAGTTTAGTTAATAATAATGTGTCAATTAGTTAGTGTATTTGTTTTGACAACTGTACCATGGTTCTGTAAGGTGTTAACAGGGACAGAGTGAAGATTTTATGCAAACTCTATCATCATTACTTCTCTTATGTGAATCTAAAATTATTCCAAAATAAAGTTAAGTAACATGGGTCAATCTCTAGCACCTCACCATTCTCATTACCTGTAATCTTTCACATGTCATTTTCAGTGGTTCCTTGACCTCATGAGTAAGGTCTTAAGATATAATGAAATGTGAGCTTACATGGATAAAACCAAGAAAGTTATTACCTGACAAAGATTGTGCCCCAAATCCTTGATAGCTGTGTTGAATGACTTTTTAATATTTGACTCATAGCATCTCCTGACTCTTAAAACCTCCCTCTCCTCAGGGATCCATTTTCACATTGTTGGTGCTAACATTGCCCCTCGCTGATAATTCTCTCCCTCAGAATTGAGCAGCACTACTTTCAGGTGATCATTAACATACTCTGCACTCCATAGAGTGCATCCACACCTGAGCTTCCTTTTTCTTCATATTCAAAAAAAGAAAAGAAGGCATTCCAAGTTTTATTCTCAGAGCAGCTGTATCCCCTTCTGTGACCTAGCCTTGAAGAGTCACATTGCCTCATTTCCACTGAGCTCTAGTGATTGAAACAGTCACACACACACACACACACACACACACACACACACACACACCCTGCCCCCTCCTAGTTTCAAGTAAAGGAGGGACCCTCCCATCTCTCAGAGGAAACTCAAAGTCATTGTACAAAGAGCATATGGGATGGGGTGGACTGTTAAAATTGGGAAGACAAACTTGTCCATCTAGGCTCACCACTCATAAGGTAGTTTCAAGAATCTCCTGCAAAAGTGTTCTCTCTTAAGTGCAAATATGATCCTGTTAACTTGGCAGCCAAAATTTTTCAGAAACTCCTCGTTGTAAAGTCAAGTTTGCCACCTAGCCGCACGAAACCATCTGCAGCCAGCTCTCGGAATATACCTCCAAGCTGTCTCCTCTGGCAAACGCTCACTTTGGCAGGCCTTAGCTCAAGTGACACCTCCGTGGGACTTTTAATTTCCTACCGCCTCCCTCAATTGATTATTCCTTCCTTTGGGTCACCGTCAAACACCATCAATCATAGTGCTTGTCATTCCTTGTTGCACTTTTTTATGTCTTAGCCAAAGTGTAACAACTTGGGCAGGAAGCGTGGTGTATTCATTGCCTGGTTCACAGGAGGCTCTTAATAAATGCTTATTGGATGGATAAAAATTAGCTTTATGTCATATTTCAGGGCTTATAGTCACACTGTGGAGCCTGAGAATCTAATTCAGTTCATAAAACAGTATTGTACTTGCTTATTCTTCAGATTTGTCAACCATTCCCCTAAGAACCAAATCATTTTGACCATTGTAAAACCCTAAGGTTGTGAACTGCATATGTGCTATGTGTTGTCATTGATTTCAGTTGGGCGACATGAAATCATCGCAAAGACAGCATCTAAAATTTCTCCCCACCTTCCCTATAAAAAGAAAAAAAGGGGGTTGGAGGAGAAAAAAGAAATAGTAACCAGCTCTCCTTCCTAACTCTTCTGGTTCTTTCAAATAATCTTTGATTCAGAGAATTGGGCTTTTAGAAACTGAAGGAATCTCAAAGATCATCTAGGATAATACCCAGTTTCATAGGTGAGGACTCTGAGCCATAAAGAAGCTGTATGACTTGTGTAAGGCTGCTGTTAAGTAAAAAACAGAAGTGGAATCTGGGCACTTTAGTACCCCCAACCCGCTAAATCTAATCCCTTAATTCTCAGTCCTGACAATGCATTAGAACCACCCATGCACTTATTTAAAAATACTCTTTTCCTAAGTCTAGAGTGAAATCTAGGTGTATGAATATTGGAAATTTTTGTTTGAAAATTAGTCACCAAGTCCTACTGATTTTCTCTAACATCTCAGGCCCCTTCCCACTTTTTGACCTCATTTCCACCTCCCTAATCAAAGCCCTATCTATCACTCCAAGTCTGGCTTTTATGCTTCCAGTTTTCCCCTTCAATATAATTTTGCTAGATGAATTTTCCTAAACCGCTTCTCAACCCTTAGGGCCTAGAAGAGTCAACCCAGCTCTTGTTTAAAAGCTAATTTCTGGGCTTCTGGGTGGCTCAGTTGGTTAAGCATCTGTCTTCAGCTCAGGTCATGATCCTGGAGTTCTGGGATCCAGCCCTGCATAGGGCTCCCTGCTCAGTGGGAAGTCTGCTCCTCTCTCTTCCTCTGCCCCTCCTCTCCACTTGTGCTCTCTCACAAATAAATAAATAAAACTCTTAAAATAAAAAATAAAAGCTAATTCCTGGGCCTGATGTTAGCGATTCTGACGTGGTAGGTCAGGAGCAAGACATAGATGGGAATCTGGATTAAACAAACAATGGAGAGGGGGTTGATTTTCTCTTACAGATGGTCCAAAGATGGTCCATGAGAAAATCACTGCTCCAGTATAATGCAGCTGATGTTTGAACAACCTGGAGGATACAAGCACCAACACCCACACAGTTGAAAATCCATGTTGGACTCCCCAAAACCTTAACTACCAATAGCCTATTGCTGACGTTACTTAAAAGTCAATTAACATATTTCGTATATTTTATGTGTTATATGCTTTAAGTAAGTAAAGAAAAGAAAATGTTACTGAGAAAGTCATAAAAGAATGGGGCACCTGGGTGGCTCAGTCAGTCAAGCCATCAACTCTTGATTTCAGGTCAGGTTATGATCACAGGGTCGTGAGATCGGCTGCTGCGCATGGAGCCTTAAGATTCTCTCCCTCTGTCTCCGCCCCTCCCCACTCTCTGTCTCGAAAAAGAAAGAAAGAAAATCATAAGAGAAAATACATTTACAGTACTGCACTATGTTTATTTTTTTAGAAATCACATTTAAGTGGACCCGCAGTTCAAACCTATGTGGTTCAAGTCAACTGTAAATGTTAATTTTCTAACTAGGTGTTCAAGGCGCTCTGCCATTAGCCCACCCTCTTCAATCTTGTTTTTCACTTCTCAATTTGCTGTGCTCCCAATAAAGCATATTCAAACCCAACTGCAATTCTACTTCTTTCCTTTACCCATGTTTTCTCTCCCTGGAATTTTCTATTGTACTACCCCCAACACATCCCTTCCTGTATAAGTACTATGCATTCTTCAAGTCTCTGTTCAAAGTCTGCTCCTATGAAAATGGCCCAACTCCTCTTTCCCACATTGATTTCTCTTTCTTTACGTGTCTATAATGGTGAGTGTTAATATGACATAATTTTTCATTTACGTACTATCTTATGAGACTTCTGGGTGACTCCCAGAAAGGTAAGCCCTCAAGTAACAAGTCATGTCATACTTTTTAATCACTAGAGCATCTAGCACCATAGGAACAAAAGAGCTGCTTAGTGAATTATTTTTTATTAGATTGGTATACTCAAGGACTAAGTCTAAGCCGTATTTATTTGTATTTTTATTTTGCAGTCAAAAAAAGTGAAGTAGAGTGTCTCCTAAGAGTTTTTCACAGCTTGGTGGAAAAAGCTAATGTAAGACTAAATAACTTTGGACTAGATCGTAATGCGTTTCGAGCGATCCTGCACAGCATATTTGGAATGACTGATGATATGCTAATGAATAGGGGTAAGAGTCTCAAGAAATTGAAATGGGCCAAGCTGAGATGGCAATATATATGGTATATGTGTTAATATGTGGTAAATATATATTTGTAATGACAGATTTTTATATTCAAATTTATTTTTATATATATGTATTCAGTTGTCATCAAAGAGTGAATTTTTTAAAAAGATTTATTTATTTATTTATTTATTTATTTATTTATTTATTTATTTATTTGGAAAGGGAGCGCAAGCCAGTGGGAGGGGCAGAGGAGAGGAAAAGGGACAAGAAGATTCTGTGCTGAGCAGGAGCCCATCACTGAGCACACGAGTCCCTCCAGGAGCTTGGGGGCTGATCTCACAACCCCCAGATCATGACCTGAGCCAAAATCAAGAGTTGGATGCTCAGGGGCACCTGGGCGGCACAGCAGTTAAGCGTCTGCCTTCGGCTCAGGGCATGATCCTGGCATTATGGGATCGAGCCCCACATCAGGCTCCTCTGCTATGAGCCTACTTCTTCCTCTCCCACTCCCCCTGCTTGTGTTCCCTCTCTCGCTGCCTGTCTCTATCTCTGTCAAATAAATAAGTAAAATCTTTAAAAAAAAAAAAAAAACAATTAAAAAAAAAAAAAAGAGTTGGATGCTCAGCTGACTGAGCCACCCAGGTGCCCCTTGAATTTTTCAATACCAAACTAGAAAGACATAATTGTGGTAAGACTGCCAATATAAAACAAAGGTTGATTTGATTGTGAGGATGGTTTTTAATAAAAACTCACTCAGAATTTCTTATCTCATAGCTGTACCACTTTGAGAAATAACGAGTAATGAACTAAATAAGCTGGCAGTATTGTTTTTTCTTTAAAGTTAAGCAAATGGCTTTCTATTCATGATGTCTTTGAATTCATATGCTGTAGACATGTAAACTATTAAATAACTTCTTTTTCCTCCTAAAAATACTGTACCAGTACAAAAAAAAAAGATACTCATTACACTGAAAAAAATAAAAGACAAGATCTTATATTTAAAATAGAAAATGATTTAGTGTGATCCAGTTTCACTAACAAATTTTTAGTGTTCAATTTAGTAAGTTTTGATATAGGTATATACCTTGAAACCATAATCATAATCAAAATAATTAACATCACCCCTAAAAGAGTCAATAACACTTTACTTTCTATAGGATTTTAAGATTTCTTGGTAAATTTAAAAATGTTTATTTTAGTAATTTATCTTTGGGTATTATAAAGACTGTTTAGAACAGAATTTTGCCACTCTTTTCAAATGCATTTTATTTGTATTATTATTTTTTAAAGTAATCTCTACACTCAGTGTGGGGTTTGAATTCACGACCCCAAGATAAGAGTCACATGCTCTACCAACTAAGCAAGTCAGGTGCCCCCTTTGCCATTCTTTTTATTTACGTATTTTTAAAAGATTTATTTATTTATTTTAGAGAGAGAGAGCATGAACGGGGGTGGGGGGGAGAGAATCTCAAGCAGACTCCCCACTGAGCATGGAGCCGATGTGGGGCTTGATCGCAGGACCCTGAGATCATGACCTGAGCCAAAATCAAGAGTTGGCTGCTCAACCGACTGAGCCACCCAGGCAGCCTGCTACTCTTTAGAATAAAAATTATCACCTTGATTAGCTCCACTGTTGCTCTTCTTGGCTCATAGTAACTGTACAAAACATCACAAGTGAAATTCATCATTGATCATGGAGAATTACTCTTTTCTTTCTATAAAAATCTGGGGAAAACATATTTCCGGTAATTTTGACTCTTTTAAGAAAGACTGTGCCAAAACCTTTTTTCCCCTCAATTTGGGAGGAAAGTTTTTCAGTGTGTTTTGTTTTTGTTTTTGTTTGAAAGAAAGTTTTAAAAACCTTTTTATATATACATACTTTTGAATTATAAAGTAGCTGTAAACTACAATATGCTTCTACGGTATTTTTCTTTCAGTATTTTTTGCATTTGACAAAGACAATGATAACTGCATAAATGCGAAAGAGTGGGTTAAAGGATTATCAGTGTTTCTTCGAGGGACTTTTGAAGAAAAGCTTAAGTGTAAGATTTCTGTATGTGATTACTGACTTAGTAATATACATTGTCAATTTCGTATTTAGTGAATGCTTAAACATTTTTTAAAAATATAAAATCCATGTTCTCTATAGCAACCTTTCAAAAATAGTTCATGACAGCTTTAAAAAAAATCAAAACATGAAATGGGTGACCTGTTTCATGGGAGAGTCCTTAGACCCAGGGTCCCCAAACACTTCCTTCACTGGTTCTGTAATGCCTCAGTGTCACCAGGACCACTCTTTTGCTTAAGGCCCAGGCCAAGACCAGCAAGTCAAGGTCAGGGCTTGTGCCAACTCTAATCAGCCAGCAAGGCCAAGGTTTTTGTGGCTGCCTCTGGGCTCAGCAGGAATTGGGCCTTGATATAGGGCAGTGTATAAGTCACAGTGAGGCTATTCCTTGTCTCTTGATCAAAGAAAATAAATGTGAAGGAATGACACAAAACAAGATGAAATGCTCATTAACCATCAGACATCAATACTCTAGTGTTAGAATTTGTGTAGATGAGTGAAGAGAGGGAAGAAGGTTGAGGACAAAGAATGCCCACAGGCCCATAGGGAGAAGGATTTTGGGAGTTTCCTACAGGACAGGAATGTTAGGAATTCCAAAGACAAAAATCTCCCTATTCACAATTTTGCCTAAAAATAAATAGCTCTGGCCTCACCTCACCTGTACCATTGATGTGATGTATATTTTCCATGTTTTATACCTCTGGGGCAAGGTTTTGGGGTGAGGATCCCTGGAAAGAGAATAGGAACAATTTTAAATGGCACTCTTCAAGGGAACAATTGCTTAAAAGTGTCAAAATGGCTTGAGAAAAGGCTGTGGAGTTCTGAGTAAGTAAACAAATTTTTGTCCCTTGCTCTTCCACTTGAACTTGGATTTGGGATGCAGAAAAGAAGACCCCTAAATTAAACACACATTTTTTAAACAATAGTGACCGTTTAAAAAACCACCAACTTTCTCTGACATTTACGATTTTTGTTTCTTTGTTTTGTGGAGTTTTTTTCTTATTTTTATTGAGGTGAAATTGACATACAACATTATGTGGGGTTTCTTTTTCAAGATTTTATTTTGAAGTAGTCTCTACACCCAACATAAGGCTCAAACCCACAACCCCAAGATCAAGCGTCGTATGCTCCACCGAGCCAGCCAGGTACCTCTGTGGGTTTGTTTTTTTTTTTTCCTTAACTTTTCTCAAGTCTAATTTTTCACAGGGGTAACATTTAAATATAGTTGCCACTTAAGTTTGTTGCTGCTTTCTTATGCAAAAGTCTCACTGAGAAAGGAAAAGCTAAATATTCATGGATGTAAATTCTTGTGGTGATAAGACAGGGAAAATGGCTGTGACCCTGAATGCAGTTACACATGAGTGAATAGCATCACACTGTAAAGAATTTTCCTCCTCTAATCCCTCTTCCTAAAAATGTTTCATATACATTTCAGGATATGTTAGGAAAAATACTATTTTTCATGGGGTTGTGCTGCAGGCGTGCTATGGATTGAAGAAACCACAAAAAGACACAGCTAATCCGTTACTCTGGAATTTTATACCTGGTTCTATTGCTTTTGCTAAAACATTTAACTAGATTACGAGCGCCCGAGTAAGGTCATCTGTGGCATGAATGAATGGATGCCAGTCATGGAAATCCCTCTCCAGGGAGAGAGTGATCATTTTGGGTAGTGCAGATAGGCAGGCTCCAAGGGGGTGACAGACTCACTACCCAAATACATTGAAAATGTTCTTTGTCAGTGATGTGATGAAGTTTGTACTTAGTTTTTATGCTCTATATAAGAAGAGAATCATAATATTGAGATACAAACACACATACATGTATGTGTACACGTGTATAAATGTATTGAATAACCACAGGTTCAAATATTTCTCTCCAGGGGCACCTGGCTGGCTCAGTCAGTAAAGCATGTAACTCTCGACCTCTGGGTTGTGAGTTTGAGCCCCACATTCAGTGTAGAGTTTACTTAAAAAATATTTATATATATCTCCTTTATTGCAGTTTCATCACATTTTTTTGAAGTCTATAAAATTCTTTTGTTTTACCTAAGTCCCAGGAAATCATTCTATTACAGGAAATGGTAGGTTCTGGGTCACATAATACATATAAACTAATAACCACAATATCATTTGATTACTTAGAAATCTATGTATTTTCAAAATACTATATGGGAGTGATGAGAAAGTTCTTTCTAGTGGATCTGGTGGATCAGAAGACACTTTCAACAGAATACTAGCCTTTTAATTGGTTCTTGTAAATCTTGAGCAGAAAGAAACTAGAAAGAAGACCATGCTAGACAGTAGGAACAGTATGAATAAAAGCATGGATGTCTTAACAGCATGTTGAGTTGGGCAAATTGATGTCGAGACATGAGGCTAATAAGGTAAGTTAAATGTGTATCATTAAGGTTGAATCTTAGCAAGAGGGATCAGTTTCCTCTCCCCAACACTCCCTAAGAGGACAGTTCTGAATCAACCATAATAAATAATGAAATATTGGATGGAGGCAGGGAAGTTTCTTAGATTGTTGAAGTTATCTAGGAAATAACAGTGAGAACAGAGAAGAGGAAAGGACTATTAATATTTACAAGTTGGAATTGATGGTATGTCTTTGAATACAGAAGGTATTATTTGTTTATAAATAGTTTCAAGTACCTAAATTAAGCTCGTTGATTTCAAAGTATTCCAGAAACAAGAAGTCACCAACTAAGATAATGTAATATATTTGAATATACTTCATAAATGCCAAGACAGAAAGCAAAATCTTAGGTATGTAAATTTCCAATGAACTGCTTTTTAAAGTATAGTTCATTGCAAAGTACCTATAGGACTGATTCTCCAATGTGGATTGAAGAATGGTTTCAACTGGCTATGTTAATTTTACCTGGGGAACATTTTAAAATACAGTTTTACCTGGGAACTTTTTAAAATAACATTCCCTGAGCTGCTATGACCAAGGAATCTGGACTCTTACTTTGTGCTGTATCAGTGAGGTGTTCTGTTTATTTGTTTTTTAATTATGAAGAATATCAAATGTTTCTTACAAAGTTCATTTTGATATCCAATCTGTAACTGTTTCCTCTCCAATCTAGATACACATGAATAGGATTCTGCATCTTTGTCAACCATTTTCCCCCCAAATTCTTTTACTTTTATGGTTTTATTAAGAAATAATTGATATACATCACCGTGTAAGTTCAAGGCAATACAGGTTGATTTGATTTACATATATTGTGAAAGGATTACCACAATGGGTTCAGCTTACATCTGTCTTCTCATGTAGATACAATAAGAAGACAAGAATATAGGGGGAAAAATTATCCCTGTGATGAGAGCTCTTAGGATTCAGTCTCTTAACAACTTTTCTCTGTATCATACTTCAGTGTTAGCTCTAATCATCATGTTGTACATTACGTCCCTAGTACTTATTTAACTTATACAGTAAGTTTATACATTTTGACCATCTTCCTCTAACTCCCCCTTCTTCAGCCCTCTCACCTCTGATCACCAGAAGGCTGATCTCTTTTTCTATGAGTTTGTTGTCGGGGTTTTTGTTTCTTCGATTTGGTTTGTTTTTGGTTTTTTGGATTACACATAGAAGGGAGATCATAGAGTATTGTCTTTCCCTGTCTTAATTATTTTACTTAACATATTGCCTTCAAGGTCCATCTGTGTTGTTGCAAATTATAGGATTTCCTCATTTTTAATGGCTGAATAATATTCCAGTGTGTGTGTGTGTGTGTGTGTGTGTGTGTGTGTGTATGTGTGTGTGTGTGTTTCACAACTCCTTTTCCATTCATTGACCTTTAGAAACTTAGATTGTTTTCAGACCTTGGCTATTGTACATAATGCTGCTATGAACGTGGGGGTGCAGATACCTTTTTGAGTTGGTGTTTTCATTACCTTTGGTTATATTCCCAGAAGTAGAATTGCTAGGTTATACAGTAGTTCTATTTTTAATTTTTTGAGGATCCTCTGTATGATGTTCCAGAGTGGCTGCACCAGTTTATAATCCCACCAACAGTAAACTAGGGCTCCCTTTTCTCCACATCCACACTAGCATTTGTTATCTCTCTCTCTCTCTCTCTGATGATGGCCGTTCTCACAGGCATGAGGTGATATCTCATTGTGGTTTTAATTCGCATTTCCCTAATGACTAGTGATGTTGAACATCTTTTCTTGTACCTGTTGGCTTTTCATTTATCTTCTTTGGAGAAATGTCTATTGAGGTCCTTTGCCCACTTTTTAATCAGGTTGGGTTTTTTGCTATTGAATTGTAGTTCTTTATATATTTTGGATATTAACACCTTATCTGACATTGTTTCCAAGTATTTTCTCCCATTCCACAGGTTGTCTTTTCATTTGTTGATGGTTTCTTTTACTGTGCAGAAGCTTTCTAGTTTGATAGAGTCCCATTTGTTTATTTTTTTTAATTTGGTTGCTTGTGCTTTTGGTGTCATAGCCATGAAACCATTATCAAGACCCATGTCAACGAGCTTTGTTCTTATGTTCTCTTCTAGGAATTTCATGGTTTCAGGTTTCATAACATTTTTTAACTCTCAATTTCAAAATCCACATCCCCAGAGGGATTTAATCCTGTGGAAAGAAGTATAATAAAGGGTGCTTTATTTTAAAATCTATCATATGGACCAATAATTATAGGTTGTGTGATTTGTTTTTATCTTTTAAAAAACTATATATTGAAATAACTAAGGAGAAAACTAGTGATATTTTAACTATTCTTATCCAAGTCTTTAAATTTCTTGTGCTTTGGACAGTCTGTTTTGAAGTTTACTATTTGAATAGTGATGGTTATATTTCTCGAGAAGAGATATTTGACATGTTGAAGAACAGTCTACACCAACAGTCATCTGAAGAAGAGACTGATGAAGGAATAAAAGAGTTGGTAGACATAACACTGAAGAAAATGGTAAGAATGAAAACCTATAACTTATTATATCCAATCAAGCAGATGTTGGAGAAAGCTAAAGACAAAGAAATGATTTATTTCCCTTTATAATGATGGCAACCTTTATGAGGGCAGAATTTTTTGTCCTCTTCTCTATCCATTGCCTAGAACAGTGCCTGGTTGATAGTGGGTGCTCAGTAAATACTTATGGAATGGCTCGGTGATTAAATGAATCACTGTACAAAATGAATGTTTATTAGTTTAAAATATTTTACTATCCGTAAAATCTCATTAATGTGTGGGTGGTAGTGCAGCAGATTCGGTTTGTGCAGAATGGGATGCTACACTTGTCTGTCTTCATGGCCCTCACCCTCCAATCCATCGAAACACTCATTATAACAAGACAACATAATAATTAAACTAGTTGTCCCTTATAGAGTACTTACTATATGCGAGGCCCTTCACAGAACTTTACTATATGGACTCATTTTAACCTCAAAACAACCCTATGGAGTAGAAATTATCTCTATTTTACAGATGAGAAAACTGAAGTACAAATAGGTTTACCACAAGTCACTCTAGAAAATGGGTTGCAGAATTCTCTCAATGAAACTAATAGTACCTCTTTATTATGGACATAGTCATTTCTCTCCTTCTCTTACTATGACCCTATCCTGGATACCCGTGAAAATTTGTGACTCTAAGACAGCCTGGACCCAGCTCACCTCCATTACTCTGCGGATGAGGAAGGGAATCGATGTTGGGGGCTGTTGAGTCTCACATTCAGCTAACACAGGCTCCAGCCTATCTTCTTCCTCTAGAGATACTCTCACTAGCTGCTGCTGGGGCTGAGGGTAGACTTCTTGAGAGACAGTATGTTCCCCAGTACTAAACCCGCTCCCTTCTTTTTTGAAAGGAAATATTATGGAGTGAATTTTTTCCTGATAATTATTCAAACCTTTCTCTAAGTTAGACTCTCCGCAACCCTGACTTAGTTATGCCCAGAAGTGAAAAAACAAGAGCCCATCAAATCAAACCCAAATTCAATTAAGTAGAGGCATTTCTAATTTACATACGTGGTCTCCCCATGATTGATCTCCCATGGTCCCTGTCATTAATGCTCCAGGCAGGTCTGTCTTCTTCCTGACTCACACTCCCTCATTTGTCAGAGTTCAGGTTGGGCCGTTCTTCTGCATTTGCTGCCTGTACCTCTCTGGCTACCTAAAGGCTGTCTCAGCCAACCCGAAAGACCTCCCGGTGGTCTGCAAGCATCTTGTCGTGATTCTAGTCCGTCCTGAACTGTTACTGCTCTCAGTGCCTTGCTTCTTACGTGAGCAACTTCACTTTTATCCTTTTTACACGACGGGCTCCAAGTCAGAAATCCTTTGAGGAACAAGTTCTACTACAAATTAAACTTGAAAATCTTTGCCCTATGGCACGGTTTTTATCACAAAAGTAGCAATATAATAATACACGTCCTCTAATTTTTTGTCTTATTCCCCCAATTAGAGTACAGGTCCTTTAGGGACAGGTCTATATTTTATGTATCTAAAGTAACTCAGTCGTCTTAGTCTGCTTGGACTGCTATAACAAAATACCAGGCTGGGTGACTTTAACAGGGATTCTTTTTTATAATAATTTTTTATTATATGATGTTAGTCACCATACAGTACATCCCTGGTTTTTGATGTAAAGTTCCATGATTCATTAGTTGCATATAACACCCAGTGCACCATGCAATATGTGCCCTCCTTACTACCCATCACCAGCCTATCCCAGTCCCCCACCCCCCGCCCCTCTGAAGCCCTCAGTTTGTTTTCCAGAGTCCATAGTCTCTCATGGTTTCTCAAAATCCTGACACTGGGGGGTGTCTGGCTGGCTCAGTTGGTAGAGCGTGTGACTCTTGATCTCAGGGTTGTGAGTTTGAGCTCCACGTTGGGTGTAGAGATTACTTAAAATTTAAAAAAAGATCCTGAGACTGGGAAATCCAAGATAAGGTGCCAGTCAATTTGCTTCCATGGTGGGGGCTCTCTTCCTGGCTTGTAGACAGCCACCACTTCGATGTGTCCTCACATGGCAAAGAGAGGGAGCTCTGGTCTCTCTCCACTTACAAGGACACTAATTAAATTTTGAGGGCTCCACCTTTGAGACATCCGAACCTAATAACCTCCCAAAGCCCCCACCTCCAAAATCATCACACTGGGGGCTTTAATATGTGAATTTGGAGCCAGGAGGGACACAAACATTCAGCCCATAATACCAGGTATTCCAAATAGACTTACAGAAATTAGGTAGCCTTGATAAATAAGTACCTTTTGATTTATGCAAGTAGTCCCCACACAAGTATAAACTAATGGTTTTAGTTGGCAAAGAGTTCTTTTTCATGCAAAATTAAAAACTCAGTTATCAAGAAATCACCTTCCTCTCTAGGATTTTGACAACGATGGCAAGATATCTTTTGCAGACTTTGAAAAAGCAGTAAAAGAAGAAAGACTTTTGTTGGAGGTGTTTGGACCATGTTTGCCAGAAGCAAAGGTACAGTGCCAATAGCTCAAATTGGTTAAGAGAAAATTTTAAGGGATCAGAAAGTAATACTTGCTAGACAGTTCGCCTCTCTAGGGGCTTTGGCCCGCTGCTGAAGTTCAGGCAACCATGAGGGTCTCAGCTCCGTCCTTGTTTTAGGGCCCAACAATAGTGACTATTTATTATATTCAACAGACTTTTTGAGCTTATAACTTCTTTAGCTATATACAATTCCTGATTTCTTATATGTTAATATTATTTTCCCAAAGAAACTAGGGTATATTGGCTTGCTTAAGGGATAGAACACTGAAAAGTGTATTCAGCAAATACCCACCATAAACTGCGAGGACAAACTTGGTCTCTTTCAACCCAAATATTGTCAAACAATGAGAATAATTAAGTTTCAAAAATCTTGGACACATTTAAAGTACTTTATAGTATTTGTGCTCATGAAGGTTTTTCATGTATGTATTTGACAAAAGTTTTCTGAGCCAGAAGAGCCAGCCTAATAACTGATTTGCCACATTAATATTTTCTTTAATTCTTCCTTTGATCAGCTGCTTTGCAAACCTGTAGAAACTTGTTATTCTCTGTAGTAATTTGGATGACAATTTTGTACATGAACGTGCATAATGTTAAGCTCTCCTGAGCTATCTCAGGTCATTTCTCTAACTTGTCCCCTTGTAGTTTATTCCCACATTTTAATTCTGCCTGGAACTATGTAGTAAAATGCAATGTGTGAAAGGCAGACTTCTCATTCTGAGACTGGGGTTGGGGGGCGGGGGGGAACAGGATAGAATGGACCGGAATGGAGTAACTACTTAGGTCAGATGAACACCAACAGCCCTTCAGTTGCTCCCAGAATTCAGTAGCCCAGTTATCGAGAGCCTTGCTACTCCGTGTAGTCTGTGCATGAGCGGCAATGGTGTCACCAGTAACTTGTGAGAAACATAGAATCTCGGGCCCCACCCCAAACCAAATGCCTCAGAATCTTTTCTTTTCTTCCTTCCCTTTCTTTTTTCCTTCCCCTCTTTTTCCTTTCCTTTTTCCTTCCCCATTTTTCCTTCCCCTCTCCCTTTCCTTTCCTCTCCTTTTTCCTCTTTTTCCCCTCCCCTTCTTTCCTTCTTTCGTTCCTTCCTTCTTTCCTTCCTCTCTACCCTTCCCCTTCCCTTCCTTTTGATGCTGACACAGCAAAGGTTCTTCTCTCTGTCATTGTGGTCAAATATTGTGCGTGTTGGTGGGGATGGGGAGGCACGCTAGCCTGCACAGTCACTGAAAAATCCTGAAAAGATCCAAAATCCATTTAACAATGCAGAATCCATTGAGCAGCTCCTCTTTAAGAATTGAAAAAGTCTCCCTCGGAGAGTTTTTTTCAATTGTGGTAAAATACATCTAACATAAAATGTATCATCTTAACCAATTATAAACATACAGTTCAGTAATGTCAGGTACATTCACAATGTTGTGCAATCTCTGGAACTCTTTTCATCTTGCAAAACTGAAACTCTATATCCATAAAATTCTGTATTCCCACCACCCACCAGCTCCTGGCCACTACCATCAGAATCTGCATTTTAATGAGACCCTGAGGTAGAGATTCATAGCATCTTAATGTCTGAGAAGTGTGTTTGAGGCAGTGACTTGCTCTTTCCAATTCTGTGTTTGGGTCTCTAATGTGTCTTTTACCTGGGAGTTCAGCAGAGAAACATATCTAATTACCTTACAAGGAAGTAAGGCCAAACCCCTTGCCTGCAGCTGCTTTTAATACCATCCACCACTGGGAGCCCTCCCAGCAAGTTTGAATCGGTAGGTCATAACTGATGATGAGCCTTCTGAACTAGTATATTCAAATTCAATCCAATGGGCAAGAGGTCTTTAGGTATAGAGAGAAAAGAAAAACAGACCACCATTTGGTGTGGGCCTTCTCAAGTTATTTTTATCCATTAAAAAAAAAAAAAAAAGGAAACAACCTGAACACACTTGTTCCGATTTCCAATTACGTGGTTCGCTGACAGGGAAAGCAACGTGGGTATGCTACAAGTAGTGGTTAGCGGGTCTAGCATTTATAATACAGATTCGTTTCTGCCACAGATGAGCAAATTCTTCTTAGAAGTTCACTGAAGAATGTAGACTTCTAATTTCAGCTTTGTTCTAATAGTTTACTTTTTTACTTTACAGAATTGCATTGATTTTGAAGCCCTGGCATTCAGACACATCCTGACTTCTAGTTTTTGAACGTGAATCACTCTATACTTGTATTAAAATCAGAAACAGATACTGACTGCCTGTCTTCATTTGCATTGTGAAGTTTTTATCTTTGCTTCACTTCATTTACATCTAACTACTGCGATGTGGGAAGTAATATTATAAGAACAGTTTCTGTAATTTTTTTTTAAGATTTTATTTATTTGTCAGAGAGAGAGAGTCCACAAGCAGGGGAAGCTGCAGGCAGAGGGAGAAGCAGGCTCCCCACGGAGCAGGGAGCCCTGGGGTCATGACCTGAGCCAAAGGCAGACGCTCAACCAACAGAGCCACCCAGGCATCTCCAGTTTCTGTAATATTAAGTACGATCAAAATAACCCGATAACAATAATGATACATTTTATTTTTTAAGTTAGCCAACAAGCTTGGTTCTTGTGGCAAATACTGTGAATAAGCCTTTCAAACCCTCTTTTCTCTTGCTTCCTCATCCACAGAAGTTGGAAACGTAAACATGCACCATGCCAGACCTCCCCAGTTAGGACCAGCCACAAGCCCACTTCCAGCCAATACGATGTAACCAAAGTCACTGGAGCTCCTGGAAAACTTTAGTTTTCTTTTTTTTAAGGAACATATTTGGCTGGCATGTATTTTGTCCATGATAAACTAATTTTAAAAGATGAAATTTTATTAGATAAGTAGCTTGAATATTACAAAGAGAAGTACATTAAAAAATACCAGCAGTACAATCTCTTCAACAATTAAAATGACAGGCTAAAAATAAAAAATAAATAGTCCCTTAGAACACATAATTTGCTGCTGGAAGTCTATATTCTTCTTCTTTGCTTTAATGGACGACTTGTACTCACATCCTCCAGCTTGCCTTCTGGAGGTTTTGGCACAGGTGAAATTACCTAGTGTAAAAAAAGAGAACCACCAAAACTTAGTTTTTATACTACAAGAATAAGTAAACTATTAGAAGGGGTAGGATATACATCTAGTAGTCCAAATCTTGCCATCACATTTGAGGAAGAGTGAGCCCAATTTCAGGGTACAGCCTACGATCTAGGCACAGAGCAAAGTTCTCTGTCCAAACACTGATGGGAGTAAAACTTCTAAAGCCATTTAACAAGAAAAAAAATTGGAAGGGAGAAAAGTAAATATATCCTCTGCTTTAACAATCCTTTATAGATCTGAAGTCACTTGCTATCTTATGGATACGGATAGACATCCTGATTCTGCGTAACTCAAAACATCTGATGTATTTAGAGATTAGACACATGGAGCCTTGAAGGGGGGGGAAGATGAGAAATTTGAAGAAATAAGCAGAAAATGGTATAATCCTCAATTTCCTAGGGAAGTGAAACCAAACACACCATCAGAAAAAGAGTGGACAAGGTGTTAAAGCAGAGTATGACAGTCTTCATTTAAATGCACAATTACTAGAAACTGTATTTAAGTTGTAGTTAGTATTTCTCAATTTTATTCTACTGTTTCCTTACCTAGGATTTGGACCTAACAACATTTTTTTTTGAGATTTTATTTATTTGTTTGTCATAGAGAGAGACAGCGTGCACGACAGGGGGAAGAGCAGGCAGAGAGAGAAGCAGAGTCCCTGCTGAGCAGGGAGCACCATGCGGGACCTGATCCCAGGACCCTGGGACCTGAGCTTAAGGCTAAGGCAAACGCTTAACCGACTGAGCCACCCAGACATCCCCTAACAACTTTTTTCTTGAAAATATAGTCAGCTCTGGCTGAGAGAGCTACGTATCTGTATCTATGCCTCAGTTCAACTGTATCTGAAGGAAGGAAGGGGGCCAGCACAAACTAAAAAATTTAAAGAGGCTTAAGCATGGAAATTGTTCATAGATTTTTGTTATTATAAAATAAGTCCTCACCCTTAATCAGATAATTTTCAGGTAAAAAAAAAATACACATAAATTAAGCCACCTTAGACTCCCTTCATCGCACTGTAAAATACATACACAACTGCATGAAAAGCACTTTCTGAATCTCAAAGTTAAAGTTTAGGAGAAAGGTCTTTCTTCCTCAGATTTCTAAAAGGCTTGCCCCATAAAAAGGTATCTTGCAAAAGTTAATTCAAATGTTAGCTTTCATTTGTGCTTAGAAAATGGAAAATGATCACATAAATAACGTGTTAAAAAAATTACTACTTAAGTAGCACAATCGAGTTGCAATCTATTTGAGAAGCTGACATTTTGAAATGCAGACCTTAGGGCCTAGTCTTTAGAAATCTCATTCTGTGGCTATTTTTATCAAAGAAGTAAAAAGCATTTTAATTTGATGTAATTTGTAATAACTCTGAACTTGAGAGAAATAAGTTGTAATAATTTTCCTTCAACACAGCAGTTCTGTACTTTGGCTCACAATAGAACCATCTGGGGAGCTTTAAAAAGGGAGGGCCTGGGCTCCACTCTCACAGGCTGCCCTCACTGATGAAACCACTGCTTTTATATTTCAGATCTAGAATGATCTAAAATATGATCTGTCACTGTTTAAAGGATTAATGACATCAAAGCACATATATTTCTGTTAGATTCAGTTAATTCAACAGAGAACTGTAGAAAACCACATCAAAAAGCTGAAAATGAAAAAAACCAATGACATTAGTTGCCACAAATCTCCATTTAGTTGTTAGTCCTATGACCAAATGGTCTCTTAAGACGGGTTTTTTAAAAACGATTTTACCTCTCGAAGTTTATTCCGAATTAAATTCGCTGTTGTGTTCAACGAGTCATCATGCATGTCCACTTTAGGTATGTCTGGTAACAGAGGCCCAATCATAACCTCATTACTACTCGTGCTTGTTTCAAGAAAAGTTCCAGTTTTACGATCATCTTCTCTTCTTCTTTTCCGCTCCTGCAGTTGTGTTGTCCTAGGCATAAATCTGTCAACTGCGTCGGAAGAAGTAATAGTCTTCTGTGCACCAGGGCAGGCCAACGAATTTTTTAAAGGTTTCATTTGTATCTTCTGCGAAGAGTCATTGTGCATACAATGCTCCGCTGTTTCAGCGTGGTTCCTACTGTCCTGAGGGAAGTTCGATGCCCTGTCCGTATGTTCCCCTGATGAACATGCACATTTTGAGGAAAAATAACATAAAGGCAATTCACAAGAATAAGGAAGACAAGGATCTGAGTTGCCAGAAGAAGTGTTCCGTGTGGCTGCACGAAATCCAGACGTCCCTGAATGGAAGTCCTGTCTAAAATCTTTTGTGTCTTTAAGCTCTGTAACCAGTTTCTTCTTTGTCATGTAATGATCTTTATATTACAATTTAAAAGGTAAGAGAAGAGGAAAAAGAAATGGTTCATTTATTGTTTTCTTCATTCAGAAATGTATAATTTTTAAAACAAACATTACTTTAAAATGTTAACAAATGCTACCCCGAAAAATTTATTTCTTGAGCAGGCAATACCTTCATGTGTTTAAAAGCTAAAAATTAGGATAAAGGGTATATTAGTGTCAAGCTTCACTCTTTCTATGCTCCCCATATGCCTGGTTTCCACTCCTCCATTAGTAATCCCTTTTCTTACTTATTTATCTGTCCACTATGTCTTACTTTTCCTCCTCCCACCTACTCCTCTTTTTCTCCCATAGTACCCATTTCTCTGCGCCTTTGCATTCTTCACTTAACTGTAGATCTTCGAGGTTTTTTCTAGGTCATTCCACAGAACGCTCTTTTTTTCACAGCTTCGGAGTATTCTACTATATGAATGTATCATGCTGCTTAGTTTGTGATTGTTAGTTTTTAAAGGCGGCAATATGCTGGACCCGTATTTTCTCATTTTATTTGCCAAACAACCATGAATGTTTTCCTGGAGCTATTCACATATCCCATAGGTTAATGTTCAGTGTCTACTAATGATCAGGGACTCTCAGTAGCTCTCTTGCCAAATTTTCAGGTGAGTTTTCCAAGAGTCTTCCCACCTTATTTCTCTCTTCACCTCTGCCACACGCCACTTCCCCAATCAGTCATAAACTCCTCATACTCAATAACTGTATGGACACTGACTTTGTCTTTCAACTAAAGGGTGGGAATTTGGCAATCTGAGCCTCCAGTATTATTCAGATTTCAGACCACACTATTTTAGTCCAATTCTGAGTGCTCTATTCCTACAATCCTTGTACTAGATCCCATGACCCTACACCAGGCACCTGGAATTCGTGTTTGGGGAAACTCAGCTGGGAATATGGGGCACATGGTTAAGTGCTGGTCAAAAGTGGAACTTTTCCATGTTTAGCAGTCTTAGATTAGCAGTTGGTAACTAGTCTGCAAATCATAATTGTTTCTCACTGCCTTTAGGTCAAGCCTTAATTCCTTAGCATGGGATACAAGGCCCTTAATGATTCAGTTCCTGTCCTCTTTCCTAATCTTATTTCTCACTGCAGCCTGTGTTGTGGATATGCTGTACTACTCATGTTCCTTCAAACGTATGATGCTCATTCATCCATGCTACTTGGCCTCCCTTCCCATCCTTTCCTCTCCCTTCCTCTCCCTTTCCTCTTCCATTACTCCCTTCTGAGTAATGTCTACTTATCCTTCAAAACTCAGCCACCTCTCTCATCCTGTAGGAACTCTTCCACAAACCATCATCTCTCCCTTTCCAGCCGAGACTACTTAAGAGTGCTGCACAGAATCCTGCAGTTCACAGCTACTCAGGATTGTGACCATTTATCTGCCTCTCTCCCCACTAGACTGGGGGCTCCTGATGATATACCTCGCAGAGGGCCTGACACATAGGAGGTGTTTAGTAACTGGCTTTCCATACCTTTATTTTTAGTAGTTCTTGCTATATAAGCCTTTCTCTCTTGTAATTTTTTTCTAGTTTCTTCAACTGTTTCAAATTCTGGAGCATAGCACACATGAAGCAATCCACCAAAGAAACTCTGTTCATCCATTTTTCTCTTGGCTGTCCTGAACAGAAATACGAGATAGTATGATTTATCAATCTTGATTTACTTAGGATGAAAGCTGAACTAGTATACAATGCACTGACCTAAAGAGCAAAGTTCAGGTTTTGCCATGTGTACATACATCCTATTGTTTGGGAGTTAAGATGTTCTGCTTGTGGATGGTACGGACTCTACTGATCTGGTGCATACTCTTCAAGCCTTTCATCCCCTCTCCCTTTAGTGCTACCAGGTTTTGAGCTAAGTTATCCACACATAACCTGACTCCCTTTAATTAACTTAGCAGCCAGCAGTTAACCTGAGGTATACAATCTGTGGTCATGAAATAGAGACTTCTCTGTGTTAAATGGCCCTTAAGAGTTAGCTCATACCCAAGAAAGAGTTAGCTCATACCCAATTTAGCCTTTTCAGTACAATGAGATTCATACATAAAAATTAATAAAAATATTGGGGCGCCTGGGTGGCTCAGTCGTTAAGCGTCTGCCTTGGGCTCAGGGCGAGATCCCGGCGTTATGGGATCGAGCCCCACATCAGGCTCCTCTGCTGGGAGCCTGCTTCTCCCTCTCCCACTCCCCCTGCTTGTGTTCCCTCTCGCTGGCTGTCTCTATCTCTGTCGAATAAATAAAATCTTTTTTAAAAAAATTAATAAAAATATCATAATCATAAAATCTTTAATAATTAAGTAAATATTGAATACATAACTAATCAATGAGAAAGGATGATATTCAACAAATACTTATTAAATATATATGAGTGGCCAGGCCTTATGCTATAATAAATATTTAAGTACTTCTTTGCCCAGGGATAATGATTAAAATACTGAGATTTTACCATGCACCAGGTAGTGCCCTAAGTGAATTAACATTTCATAAAAACCATATGATGACACTGAGGCCTAGGGAGATTTATAACTTAGCCACGTTCACACTAGTTTGTGGAGCTATGATTCAAATTGAGATGTTGACCTCCATAGCCTATTGTACTACGTGCTGTGGGAGATGCAAAAGCTCTAGAAAATATGCTTCCCTAACCATGAGGGGCAGGCAAGTTGGTTAGGCAAAGTGAGATTATATATGAGAGCAAAATGAGAACAATACATGACCCCACAAAATCAAGTGCTTTCATGGCAGACTGCAAGTGCTGTTCATAGTACAGAAAGACAACAAATGGTGGGGCGCCTGGCTAAGTTTGTAGGCCATTCTTGATCTCAGGGTTGAAAGTTTGAGCCCCACGTTGGGTGTAGAGATTACTTAAAAATAAAATCTTTAAAAAAAGAGAGACAAGGAAAATATGAATAGTAATAGCCAAGGAAGGATGGGTCTTGGAGCAAATTAGTGAAAAGAATGGGGTGCACATAAATCTACATAAGGTATTTCATACTTCAGCCTTATTGAAGCACAGAGTTTATGTTGTACAGAAAGCTGGAAAAGACTGGGTCAATTCACAATGATGCATAACATTAAGAACTTCAATAGCTAATGTTTACTGCATTCTGAACATAGGAGGCACTACATTTAGCCCCTTTACAGGGATTATTTTATACCATCCTCACACAACCCCCAAGGTAGGTCCTTTTACCATACAGATTTCACAGAATAGAAAAAAACAGGCTTGTTGAGGTTAAATAACTTGTGCAAAGTCATGATGTTGGTAAGCAGTGGAGTTCAAAAACTTACTCCAAACCCATTTTTTAATCTGCCACAATACATGACCAAAGACTGTTAAGCATGGGAATGACATTTAAGACTAGAGTAAGATAAAAATAATATAGGGCCATGTTAGGGTATTGAGTAATTCAGGTATGAATAAGGGACAACTGGGGTCAAAGTGATAGCAAAGGGAACGGAGGAAATGAAACATGCTTAACTTGCACATTACCTTGCACTTTGTAAATTCATAAATTTAATAAGATAAACTTCTGTAAAGTCTTCTGCTGGGTATTCATCTAGCGCATTATACTGTTCAATTGCACCATATAGAGCAAATCGCTCAACTAATTCCTTCATTGCTCCCACTGCAGGAACTCCTTGTATTAACAAGTACCGAGATTCCAGATTGATTGTATATACCTAAAAGAAATGCAAACACATAAAATGTACTTTCCAAATACGCCTAAGACATATCTTCCTTAAAACATAGCAAAACAACCACCTCTGGGGATTAAAGAGTACACTTATCATGCTGAGCACTAAGTAAAATATAGAATTGCTAAATCACTATATTGTACACCTGAAACTAATGTAACACTATGTTAACTATACTGGAACTAAAATTAAATCTTAAAAAGCTCTGAAAAGAAGAAACATTCTGTTCAGCCGGTCTGCAGAAAAAGTAAAGAATAAATTCAACCCCTCCGCTCGAGGGCCTCTAATTAAAACACAGCCTATCTTCAATCGACATACTTTGCAGAAGTTGGCTCAGAAGTAGTTTAACTAGAGAGAGGTAACAAAGATTTACCATGCGCCAAGCGCTACTCTAAACACGTAAGATACAATGACTAAAACAAAGCCCTGTCCTTTCGGAGCTGACGTTATAGCAGCTGACCAAAGGGTTCGTGAGAATCATGACTTTACAGCAGCTCATCCAAGGGGTCGTTGAGTACCAGTTTCTCATACCCATCTCCAATGACTGATGGATAGGACCGCAACCTTCAAGCCTTTATTTACATAAACTGGTCATGCGGCGCTAGAGTTAAGATAAAGCCATCCGGAATAGCGAATGAAACCAAAATCACTTTACCCTGACAGCACGAGGCCGCCGCCCCTCCCGATACTTGGCCCGCGTGTCGCATACAGCCCTCTGGACGTGGTGGTCAAATACACCTCCAAGCTGCCCGCCACTCGACGCCATCTTGTCTATTTGGGCCCTTGCAAAAACGACAACATCCGCCTCGTCGCATTCCCGTTCACCCAATAAGAGAGGGAGATGGGTCAAGGCGTGCCAGGATTGGCTGGGGAATCGACAGCGTCGGGCATCGTTTCCTGTGAGTGAGACCTCGGTGAACGAGGTGCCGCCCTCCAGCGGCCTGGCGGAGATACCTCCGAGAGCTGGAGCAGCTTGCTTGCCCCTCCTCGTTTGGACTCGCGAGGCGAGAGGGGCGTGGCCGCAGGGGGCGGGGCCGATCGATCTTCTCTGGCTCCGACGCCCTCGGTCTGTCCAGTGGCCAGCGTCCGCTCGAGTGGACGGCGGGGGATGGTCCTCGCTTGTAGATGATGTGGGGCAGCGATCGCTTGGCGGGTACAGAGGGTGGTGGGGTAGCGGTGACGGTGGTCTTCACCAACGCTCGCGACTGTTTCCTCCACTTGCCGCGGCGCCTCGTGGCCCAGCTGCACCTGCTCCAGGTAACGCGCCGGCCCTGGACGGGGGCTCCCGGCCCAGCCTCGGGACACCTGGTTGGCAGCTTGGGTTAGTTAGGACGTGGCCGAGACCTTTTAGGGACGCGGCGGCCCTCAAGCCTCTCCGGGCGGCGTGGCACGGGCTGCCGTCGTCGCCACCGAGCCGTTCAGAGGCCAGACTGAGGGTCCCTCGAGGGCAAGGCCGGCGGGGGGCAGGCTTGCAACCCACACCGCGTCTAGGCAGCCCTGGGCCTTTAGCTTGCCGTGTTCCAGGTGTTTTCACTCGGTGAGACTGGGCTTTGAAACATCCTAATAATCTACGCCTGCGTTCAGAATATTTTTCCAGTTTGGAAAAGCTCCTGGGGAGTCGCTAATTTTTATTTTTATTTTAAAAAATGTTTTTCTTGCGAGTGATTTCCAGCTGCCTGCACGGCTGCCGTCCCGGCCTCCAGAGGGAGGGGTAGGTTTGATTTGCAGAGTCCCTGTGGGTTAACAGGGTACGTTAACAGGGATTGAGCGCCATTGAGCGCCGTGTCCCCCGAGCGGGGTAGGTTAATAAAATAAGGTTCTTCCCTGTGTCGCCGATGCTCGAACAGTTCCGAGGTGTACCAGGAATGTGCAGTAGAATTATGCATATTTGGAAGTCCATAGGTAGGATTACTTGAACCTCTGCCGTCAGTTACCCTTTTAATTAATTAAAAAAGATACAGCCTCCGCATTTTCGTAACTAGAAATAGAGGCACACAGTCTATGAGTTTGAGTATGCTTATGCGGGCAAAGGGGTAGAGTATTTGAAATCCTGGATGCATGGTACCCATCACTGGCTAATTATGCAGGAAATACGTAAATATTTAAGTTAACGATAATTTTAGGTATCTTTCCACTTTACTTTTCTGGAGCTATTTTTCTAGATTTTTTTTTCCCTAGAATTATTGGTTTAGAGGGCATAGGTTATTAAAGTAGGAAGTCATGATTTGGGAGTTAACGTGTTGAATTCTTTTATTTGGGCTGAAGCATGGAGTACATAATACCTATAATGCTGTAATAGGAAGAGGGTCAGAAGAATAGTTTCCTGGCCTGTGTCAGGTTTACCTTTAAGCTCTTCAGAATATGAATGTTCTGGTCCTTCTCAGACCTATTGAATCAAAATCTTGGGGGGTGAGCTTCAGGCATCAGTAATTTTAAAAATATCTTTGGGCTACTTGGATGCATAAGAATTTAGACCGACTGTTATAGAATCATAGAATGTTGATGGTGAAAGGAACCTGGGGTATCTAGGTCATTTCTGTGCTTTCGCATGTTAGGAAACTAGCTCCTAGGTGGGTACCATTTCCAGGTAAGTTGTCCTCTAGTCTCTCACTTACTCTGCAGCATCCAGACTGGCCTTCTCACGGTTTCTTTCATAACCCAGCTCCTTTCCTACTTCTGTACTCTTACCTGTGCTATTCTTTCTCCCCAAAACGTTTTTCTTCATTTCATGCCTTCAAAAACTGAGCATAATCTTACCTCCTCCACCTAGCTTTCAAATTCTTGGTTGCTCACGTTTGTCTCCTTTCCAAAACTTCGCTGTCGTGTTTATGTGACACATCTCACTTGTACTCTACTGTGTGTTTCAGGTATCGTCTTGCTTATCCAAGTCCTTATTTCAGGACTGGATACCCAGTAGATGCTTTAACTCGGAATTTTTTTAACCTTGGCACTTTAGGCTGGATAAGTTTTTGTTGTGGGGGACTGTGGCGGGTATTAGGATATTTAACAGTATCTTTGACCTCCATCCACTAGATGCCAGTAGCACACTTCCTCTTCAGTAGTGATAGCCAAAAAAACAAAAACAAAAACACCACGTCTCCACCCTTGCCAGATGTCTCCTGGGGAACAAAAATCACCCCCAGTTGAGAACCATTGCTTTAACTCAGTTATTTTGTCTGTATGCTGGGCTCGGTGCTCGCTGTGATTGCTGAAATGGGGGAAAGGATTCACGTCCACACTGAAAGCAGACAAATAAACCTAAATTGCCGTCCAGAAATGGCCAGCTACAGACTTGTCATTTCTTTTGTGTTGGCAAAGGAGAACCCAGGCCTCGGATCTGGCCGGTCCTAAGGCCTGACAATCTGTGATTTCACCTGAAAGCTCCCCCCAGGTGATACCAGTACTACAGGTATAGGCAAAAGCAGGTAGTGAGTCATTTGTTGATTGACCTCCTGGGAAGCGGGCTCCTTTCTCTCCAGTCTGTTGGTTTCTCTTTACCCGAGGTTCTGTGGTTCAGGGGGAAAAGGTTTTACGTGAAAACGGATTCATATTAGTCTGCAAAGTTTACTAAATCCAACTGAACGTATATTATGGCTATGGAACTGGTTACTGCGTTTTGACCAAATGAATAATTAAAGTACTTTTGCTGCTTAATAAAGTTGATTTTCCCCTTTTTCGGTGAGTTGGTAGAATCCTCCTCTTTGACATTTCAGGGCGTATTTTGTATTTCCTTAATTAACATCTCTGGTTTTGAAAGTTTCTTCTTATGAAATAGAAGTTGATCTGGATTATATGCCACAGACTGTGATGAAAGAGTGTGGAAAGCACCCGAGGCGGGTCGGCGGGTCGGCGGGTGGGCCATCTTCGCCCCTGTGACCTCAGCTCACACACTTACAGCTGACATAGCTAATTTGGAATTTGACTCCAAATCCAGGGCTCTGTGTACTTTATCACACTGTGCGCGGTGGAAAAGTTTTGTCACCCTGAGCAGTTGGACTATCCTGTGAATTGTGGGAAAGATTATACAACTAAGTGATACACGATGACTTCTATACAAAGTTTTAATAACATTTTAATAACAGGGCTAATTTAAAGTACATTATATTGCCTCAGAAGTGGCTCCAACATCCTTTGAAATTTTTCCTATATAAAGAAACAATAAGTGGCCTATAACCAGTTTTGAGGTAGTAAAATTTGATGTAAATGAATGAATTTAATATTTAATAATTGAATGAATTTATTTAGATAGAAATAAATGACTTTAATAATACAAAAACTTCCTGAGATGGTAAGTTTTGTTGGCTGTTATTGAAGTCCTTTTTATTGAAAAAATGACATGTGTGCAAATGCTTATGATACAATGTTAAGTGGGGAAAAGGATACTAAAGCATGAGTATAAATATACAACTATTTAAAAATTTTTGCATAGAAAACAGGATTAGCTAGAAATAGACAAAATTGTTCATGTGGTTGTCTTGTTGTGGAGGGAATATCAGTAATTCCTTTTTTCCTTCCAAGTTTATATATTTTTTAAGGTTTCGATAATGAGTTTGTATTTCTTTAATCATAGAAAACATTGTTTTTTAGTCCTTAGCCACAAACTTCACGGATTTTATATAATTGCTCTTAATGAGAATGCATTTTATATTTTGATTATTTTTTTATTTATTTTTATTTATTTAATGATTTTTTATTATATTATGTCACCATACAGTACATCCCCAGTTTCCGATGTAAAGCTCGATGATTCATCAGTTGCGTATAACACCCAGTGCACTGTGCAATACGTGCCCTCCTTACTACCCATCACTGGTCTATCCCATTCCCCCACCCCCCTCCCCTCTGAGGCCCTCAGTTTGTTTCTCATAGTCCATAGTCTCTCATGTTTCATTCCCCCTTCTGATTACCCCCCCCTTTCTTTATCCCTTTCTTCCCCTATTGATCTCCCTAGTTCTTATGTTCCATAGATGAGAGAAATCATATGATAGTTGTCTTTCTCTGCTTGACTTATTTCACTTAGCATTATCTCCTCCAGTCCCCTCCATGTTGCAGCAAATGTTGAGAATTCGTTCTTTCTGATAGCTGAGTAATATTCCATTGTATATATGGACCACAACTTCTTAATCCAGTCATCTGTTGAAGGGCATCTCGGTTCCTTCCATGCTTTGGCTATTGTGGACAATGCTGCTATGAACATTGGGGTGCATATGGCCTTTCTCTTCACTACGTCTGTATCTTTGGGGTAAATACCCAGTAGTGCAATGGTTGGGTCATAGGGTAGCTCAATTTTTAACTTTTTAAGGGACCTCCACACTGTTTTCCAGAGTGGCTGTACCAACTTGCATTCCCACCAACAATGTAGGAGGGATCCCCTTTCTCCACATCCTCTCCAACAATTGTTGTCTCTTGCCTTGTCTATTTTTGCCATTCTAACTGGCGTAAGGTGGTATCTCAGTGTGGTTTTGATTTGAATTTCCCTGATGGCTAATGATTTTGAACATTTTTTCATGTGTCTGTTAGCCATTTGTATGTCTTCATTGGAAAAGTGTCTGTTCATATCTTCTGCCCATTTTTTGATTTGTTTGTTTCTCGTGTATTGAGTTTGAGAAGTTCTTTGTAGATCTTGGATACCAGTCTTTTATCTGTAGTGTCATTTGCAAATATATTCTCCCATTCTGTGGGCTGCCTCTTAGTTTTTTTGACTGTTTCCTTGGCTGTACAAAAGATTTTTATCTTGATGAAGTCCCACAAGTTCATTTTATCTTTTGTTTCTCTTGCCTTTGGAGATGTGTCATGAAAAAGGTTGCTTTGGCCGATGTCGTAGAGGTTGCTGCCTATGTTCTCCTCTAGGATTTTGATGGATTCCTGTCTCACATCGAGGTCTTTCATCCATTTGGAGTTTATTTTTGTGTATGGTGTGAGAGAGTGGTCAAGTTTCATTCTTTTGCATGTAGCTGTCCAATTTTCCCAGCACCATTTATTGAAGAGACTGTCTTTTTTCCACCGGATGTTTTTTCCTGCTTTATCAAAGATTACTTGCCCAAAGAGCCGAGGGTCCATTTCTGGGCTCTCTATTCTGTTCCATTGGTCTATGTGTCTGTTTTTGTGCCAGTACCATGCTGTCTTTGTGATCACAGCTTTGTAGTACAGCTTGAAATCAGGCAACGTGATGCCCCCAGCTTTGTTTTTCCTTTTCAACAGTTCCTTGGCGATTTGGGGCCTTTTCTGGTTCCATACAAATTTTAGGCTTGTTTGTTCCAGTTCTTTGAAAAATGTCATCGGTATTTTGATCGGGATAGCGTTGTAAGTGTAGATTGCTCTGGGTAGCATGGACATTTTAACTATGTTAATTCTTCCGATCCATGAGCATGGAATATTTTTCCATCTTTTTGTGTCTTCCTCAATGTCTTTCAAGAGTGATTTATAGTTTCTAGAATATAGGTCCTTTACGTCTCTGGTTAAGTTAATTCCAAGATAACGTATGGTTTTTGGTGCTATTGTAAATGGGATGGATTCCCTAATTTCTCTTTCTTCAGTCTCATTATTCGTGTATAGAAATGCAACTGATGGGGCACCTGGGTGGCTCAGTCATTAAGCGTCTGCCTTCGGCTCAGGGCGTGATCCCGGCTCAGGGCGTGATCCCGGCGTTCTGGGATTGAGCCCCACATCAGGCTTCTCTGCTGGGAGCCTGCTTCTTCCTCTCCCACTCCCCCTGCTTGTGTTCCCTCTCTCACTGGCTGTCTCTCTCTGTCAAATAAATAAATAAATAAAATCTTTAAAAAAAAAAAAAAAGAAATGCAACTGATTTCTGAGCATTGATTTTGTATCCCGCCACACTACTGAATTGCTCTATAACTTCTAATAGTTTGGGCGTGGCTTCTTTTGGGTTTTCCATATAGAGTATCATGTCATCTGCGAAGAGAGACAGTTTGACTTCTTCTTTGCCGATTTGGATACCTTTTATCCCTTTTTGTTGTCTGATTGCTGTTGCAAGGACTTCTAGTACTGTGTTGAATAATAGTGGCGAGAGTGGGCATCCTTGTCGTGTTCCTGATCTTAAGGGAAAGGCTTCCAGCTTTTCCCCATTGAGAATGATATTTGCTGTAGGCTTTTCATAGATGGTTTTTATGAAATTGAGGAATGTACCCTCTATCCCTACACTCTGAAGGGTTTTAATCAGGAAAGGATGCTGGATTTTGTCAAATGCTTTTTCTGCATCTATTGAGAGAATCATATGATTTTTGGCTTTTTCCTTCTAGATAAAATCTAAGACAACGATCGATTTGCGAATGTTGAACCACGCTTGCATCCCTGTTGGGGGCATATATATTTATAATTGTCATATCCACTTGTTGGATACATCCTTTAAGAATAATATAGTGCCCTTCTGTGTCTCTAACTGTAGTCTTTAGTTTAAAATGATGAATCCCACTTGGTCATGATCGATAATCCTTTTAATGTACTGTTGGATTCTATTAGCCAGGATCTTGTTGAGGATTTTGGCGTCCATATTCATTAGGGAAATTGGTCTGTAATTCTCCTTTTTGATGGGGTCTTTGCCTGGTTTGGGGATCAAGGTAATATTGGCCTCATAGAATGAGTTTGGTAGCTTTCCTTCTGTTTCTATGTTTTGAAATAGCTTTAGGAGAATAGGTATTATTTCTTCTTTGAATGTTTGGTACAGTTCCCCAGGAAAACCATCCGGGCCTGGAGTTTTGTTATTTGGAAGGTTGTTCATCACTGATTCAATCTTTTCATAATTAATTGGCCTGTTTAAAAAATCAATTTCTTCCTGTTTCAGTCTTGGTAGTTTATAGGTTTCCAGGAATGCCTCCATCTCTTCCAGATTGCTTAATTTATTGGCATATAGCTGTTGATAAAAGTTTCTAATAATCCTTTCAGTTGCATTGGTGTTGGTTGTAACCTTCCTTTTTCATTCATAATTTTATTAATTTGGGTCCTTTCTCTATTCTTTTGGATAAGCCTTGCCAGCGGTTTGTCAATTTTATTGATTCTCTCAAAGAACCAGCTTCTAGTCCTGTTGATCTGCTTACTGTACTTCTGGTTTTTAATTCATTGATTTCTGCTCTAATCTTGGTCAGCTGCTTCCTTGTGAGTGGATTAGGCCTGTCCCTCTGTTGCTGTTCCAGCTTCTTGAGGTGAGAATATAAAAACTGCATTTTAGATTTTTCTGTTCTTTTGAGTGAGGCTTGGATGGCTATGTATTTCCCCCTTAGGACTGCCTTTGCAGTATCCCATAGGTTTTGGACCGTTGTGTTTTCATTCTCGTTGGTCTCCATAAATTGCTTAAATTGATTTTTGATTTCCTGGTTTTTCGAGGCATTCTTGCAGGATGGTTCTTAGTCTCCAAGTGTTTGAGTTTCTTCCAAATTTTTCCTTGTGGTTGAGTTCCAATTTCAGAGCGTTGTGGTCTGAGAACATGCAGGGGATAATTTCAGTCTTTTGGTATCGGTTGAGACCTGTTTTGTGTCCCAGAACATGGTCTATTCTTGAGAATGTTCCATGGGCATTAGAATAGAATGAGTATTCTTTGGTTCTGGGGTGTAGTGTTCTATATATATCTATGAGGTCCAACTCGTCGAGTATGGCATTCAAAGCTCTTGTTTCTATGTTGGTTTTCTGCTCTGGTGCTCTATTGCTGATAGTGGAGTGTTGAGGTCCCCTACTATTAACATATTTTTATCTATATGTCTCTTTATTCTGGTTAAGAGTTGGCTTGTGTATCTTGCTGCTCCCCTGTTGGGGGCATATATATTTATAACTTGTTGGATACATCCTTTAAGAATAATATAGTGCCCTTCTGTGTCTCTAACTGTAGTCTTTAGTTTAAAATCCAATCTGTCTGATATGAGAATTGCTATCCCAGCTTTCTTTTGAGGTCCATTGGCGTGAAAGATGGTACTCCATCCCTTTACTTTCAGTCTGAATGTATCTTTAGGTTCAAAATGAGTCTCTTGTAGACAGCAAATGGATGGGTCATGTCTTTTTATCCAATCTGCAACCCTGTGGCACTTTATGGGAGCATTTAGGCCATTTACATTGAGACTGATTATAGAGAGATATGATTTTAATGATGCCATGTTGCCAGTAAAGTCTTTGTTTCTATAGATTGTGATTTTCTGTTCTGTATCACTCTTGGGGCCTTTTTACTTTTATCGAACTTTTATAGAATGGTTACGAAATTGGTCAGTGACTGGCGATTCTGGAAGGTCTTTATTTCTCCATCCATTCTGAATGACAGCCTTGCTGGATAGAGGATCCTTGGTTGCATGTTTTTCTCTGAAAGAGCTTTAAAAATGCCCCCCCAACCCTTTCTCTCATTCCAGGTCTGTGTAGACAGGTCTGACGTAATTCTGATGCCTTTGCCTTGGTACATGAGAAATTTCTTTGCCCTGGCCGCTTTCAATACTGTATCCTTGGATCTAATATTGGCGAATTGCACTATGACGTGACGTGGCGTAGGTTTGTCATGGTTGAGCTTGGGAGGGGTCCTCTCTGCCTCTTGGACACGAATGTTTGTTTCCCTTGCTAGATTAGGGAAGTTTTCAGCTACAATTTGTTCAAATATCTCTTCTAGACCTCTGTTTTTCTCCACCCCCTCGGGGATGCCGATGCCTCCCTCCCCCTTTCGTTTATCTTCCGATATCTGTGCTCGGTTTCACGGCTCCCTGCTTTGTACCCTGCTTCGTACCTCAGTACTCAGCGCTGGAGATGTTCATTTGTAGAGATCCAGATGTATCTTCCTGCGTCTCAGGCTGCTTCCGTGGATGTTCAGGCTGGTCTGGTACCTATCCAGCTCCACTCAGGGGACCGGCTGGAAAAGGGATCCCCTACTCCTCCGCCATCTTAACTCCCAGCCTTAAGTTTCCTATATTTTGATTTTTTGTACTTACAATTCCATAGTTGTATAACTATCAAAATTATTGCATATTATAAAATTTCTGGAAGTATACATAAGAAACTATTAACAGTAATTATGTCTGGGAACAGGAACCTGGCTTCTTGTTTTATGTTTTTGTAATTTTTGTGCTTTTACCAAGTACATTTATTCTCTTCTAATAAACAAATACTGTTACATTTTTAAAGTTCATGATATATTTCTACTTGACTCATTCTTTACTAAAATAGTAAATTTGTAGCTTATTTAATAATTTCCCCATTAATAGACATTGAAGACAGTCCTAACTTTTCACTGTTATAGAAGATACTGCAGACATATGTTCTGGTGTGGTTTTCTTCTTCTTTTGATCATTAATTCAGAATAAGTACTCAAATATATATATATATATATATATATATATATATATATATATATGGCTCAAAATTGAGGTCAATTCGTTGGCTACCTATTGCCATTTCGAATTTTGGAATGGTTGAATGAATTTGTAATGCCATCATAAGAAAACAAGGGTATTTTTTTTACTCATTGCATCACCAGCTTTGGGTATTGGAATTGATTATAGCTTTTTAAATGCTCTAATGAGAGCTATCACCCATCTATAGAACTCTTTTTGTATGTATGGGTTGCAGTAATAGTTTATCTTTTATGTTAATCGAGAAAAGCATATAAAAACTCTCACTCCCTCCTTTCTTATTTCTCCCCCCCCTTTCTTATTTCTTGAATAAATAGAATCAAGCTATAGAAGTAGCCTGGGGTCACCAGCCTGCATTCTTGAGCTGGGTAGAAGGCAGACATTTTAGTGATCAAGGCGAAAATGTGGCTGAAATTAACAGACAAGTTGGTCAGAAACTTGGACTCTCAAATGGGGACCAGGTAAGTACAAAATGTGATGACTGTGCTATATTATATGACTTTAAGGAGAAAGTCAATGGGGAAAAAAAAAGTTCAAATTAATTTTTTTAAGGAGGCAAGATGACACCTAACTTGCATGGTACTATAACCAGTCCAGGATATTCAGGTTAACTGTATACTGTTGTTAAGTCATTATCTTGTAGTCTGCTCCCTACTTGAATTTGTGTTCTATTTTACTCACTTTCCACATTTCCTAATTTTGTTTGTGTGCAGTTATTTTTGCTTTATGAGTTATTGCATTTTATTTACTGTTATCGAACTTCATTTGTTTCTGGCAAATCTTCTAACTTTCCAGGGTCATACTTGATTTTAAAAACTATCCAACAAAAGAATTGTTATTTTTCTATTTTTGTTTTGCCTATGAAATTAATATGCTTAGGTTGTAAACCCCAAAGCTAAAGGACTTATGTCTGTGTTTTCATTTTATTGTATTCACCAATTTACTCCCTTCTACATATTTTATTTATTTATTTATTTTTTAAAGATTTTATTTATTTGACAGAGATAGAGACAGGCAGCGAGAGAGGGAACACAAGCAGGGGGAGTGGGAGAGGAAGAAGCAGGCTCATAGCGGAGGAGCCTGATGTGGGGCTCGATCCCAGAACGCCGGGATCACGCCCTGAGCCGAAGGCAGACGCTTAACCACTGTGCCACCCAGGCGCCCCAGTTCCCTTCTGCATATTTTAAACTACAGAAGTAATACACATTCATTACAAATACTTTACAATTGAAAGTAAAAAAATATCTTTTCTCTAACCCCAGCCTCAAAATGAACGTGCACTGTATGTTGGGATTTCAGTACACTTTTAGGATTTAAAGAATGGGATCATATATATTTTCTGCAGTTTTCCCCCCACAAAATATATTAGAGATACCTTTCCATGTATTACAAACAATATGCATTGAACATCTCTGTATATAGATATGTAATGAAATACTACAAATGAATTGCAGAGTCTAGGGGGCTGCACATTTAGAATTTTGATAAATGGGACTACACGGCATTCTATTATCAGTTTCCCACGACAGTATCCAAGAGCATCACATCTTTTTAACTTGTTTTGAACACAGACTAATTTTGTTCATGCATGTTTTTGAGAATGAGAATAGGCCACTCATGAGAAGTCCATAGGCCTAGTATTAGTCCTTTGCTTACCCTAAATCTTTGGCAGAATCTTAAAACTTCAGCACCACAGCGACCCTCGATATCACTAACTTTGGTGCTTTGCTCTACAAACCTGGGGAGATAGAACATTTTGCCCAGGATTGCATAGAAAGTTAAAGTTCTGCTCTCTTCGAGTATGTGGTCCTTCCCTGTGGGAAACACCAGCTTCCTGTTCCCAAGCTTGGTGTCTTCACCAGCCTCACGACAGTGCTGTGTGTTTTTAATGCCTGTTTGCTTCAGAGTGAGCTGTTACCTGATTTTCTGCAGATCCTCCGGGTATTGTGCCTAAGGCACTATCGCCCAAGGAGTAGGAACAACGTGGACTGGCTCACCCAGGATTATAGCTTCTTGGTGGGCAGGAGCTGCTTTGTGCTTTCCCAGAATCACTCTTTCAAATAGGGTATTTGGGAGATGCTGATGGGAGCTTCACCGATGGTGAGGCATTGGGGGGAAATGCAGCTCCAGTCCACAAAAGCAGAGAAGGAAGGCTGGTTCAGTGGAGCACGTAGTACTTGGTGGCTTTGGGTTTTACTCTTCAGTCCCCAGAAATGCCTATAGAAAGGGGGAAAGGAAGTAAGGCAGTGGATTCCAGCTGCTTGAGACACACTAGCATTTCATGTATTTCCACAGACCGGAATGAGGGCACATTTGTTCTACTTTACTTCTAGCTGTGAATGTTTATACTTGTCAATAATGGGTTCTGATCTCTGTCTCTGTATTTTTTTCTTACTTTTCTAGAAGCACCATGGCTTGAGGATAGTTATGAAACTAACAGTCATAAAACTTTTAGAAATAATAGTGTGTATATATTAGATCAAGCCATGACTTGATGTCATTATTGTTTCTTCTTACATTTTAATTTACATTTTAAGTTAAATTTGTTAATGGTTATCTTTATTATCATTTTTTAAAGTAGGCTCCACGCCTAGCGGGGAGCCCAGTGTGGGGCCTGAACTCACAATCCTGAGATTGAGACCTGAACTGAGATCACGAGTTGGATGTTTAACTGACTCAGCCACCCAGGCACCCCACTTCTCTTTTTTTTTTATTTTTTAAAGATTTTATTTATTTGACAGAGCGAGCGAGAGAGCGCACAAGCAGGGGGAGCAGCAGGCAGAAGAAGAGGGAGAAGCAGGCTCCCTGCTGAGCAGGGAGCCTGATGCAGGACTCGATCCCAGGACCCCGGGATCCTGACCTGAGCTGAAAGCAGACACTTAACCTGCTAAGCCACCCAGGTGCCCCTTATTTTTTAAAAAATATGTTGTGCTAGGATATATTTTCCTTTTTTCTATCATTATTCGTGAGACAGTTTTTTCCTAAGATGTTGAGTGTATCAAGACCTAGCTAAGAATAAGTGCTTCCTATCTGTCCGATGGAGGTCTCCACGACGCACCCAGGCACACGTGCACACTCATTCACTCGCTCACACTTAATTACTTACCTAAAGAGAGAACTTCTTATTTCCTAGGGATACAAAAAGTCTTTTAAAAATAGTTTTACATTTTCCATTTTTTCCAGGTGTTTCTCAAGCTGTGCTCCCATGTGGTGTCTTGTCAGCAAGTCGAGGTGGAACCCCTCTCAGCAGATGACTGGGAGATACTGGTAAAGAAAACACAATGAGAACTAGCCCAGTTTGAGGTTAAACTACTTCAGCATAGTTCATTTACAGTGAAGTATAGTTGACACACGGTGTTACCTTAGTTTCAGGTGTGCGACCTAGTGATTGATTTCTTTTCTAGACATGGAACGACAAAAGGTAAAGTGAATACATCTTATCGTTTGTTGGTTGTAGGAGCTGCATGCTGCTTCCCTTGAACAGCATCTTCTGGATCAAATTCGAATAGTTTTCCCAAAAGCCATTTTTCCTGTCTGGGTTGATCAACAGACTTACATATTTATCCAAATCGGTAGGTGCTATTGTGTTTTCCATTGTGTTCTACACCAAAGTACTGATCCACAGCAGAGGTGAGCGTGTACTAATGAGCTTTCTTTTCCACACAGTCGCACTAATGCCAGCCGCTGCTTATGGAAGGCTGGAAACTGACACTAAACTCCTTATTCAGCCAAAGACCCGCCAAGCCAAGGAGAATACGTTTTCAAAAGCAGATAATGCACAGGGGGAATTTCGTAATTATGGAGGAGACCAAAAAGGATTGACAGTCACTGGGTCTAATAAGACAGATTCAGAGGTTACAGCTGACTCACCATCCGTGCCAAGCTTATGGACTATCATAGGAAGTATTTTTTCTTTTGGGTCTGAGAAGAAACCGGAGCTCTCCTGGGGTTTAACTGAAATGAATGCGTTCAAAACTATGCAGTCCAAAGTTGTTCCCCTGGACAATATTTTCAGAGTGTGCAAATCACAGCCTCCCAGTGTGTGTGATGCACCAGCAGCTTCGGAGTTTCACAAACACTGTGCCGTTCACGTATTTCCGTGGGACCAGGAATATTTTGGTATGGAGCCCAGCTTTACTGTGACCTACGGAAAGCTAATTAAACTGCTTTCTCCAAAGCAACAGCAAAGTAAAACAAAGCAAAACGTGCTGTCACCTGAAAAAGAGAAGCAGACCTTAGAACCACTAGGTCAAAAACCGACCACCTCGGACCGCAGTCAAGAAGCCGCCACGGCGTGTGTGCTACCGGTAGTCTGGAATGGACTGGAGGAGTTGAAGAATGCCACCAAATACGCCAAAACTGTAGAAGCTCTTCATCTTGGGAAAGTCTGGGTTAGTATAAAATGTACTATTAGGGAGAAAGCAATTTCGTGTTGCTTGAAATTCTCCAGATTATGAATTAGAATAACGTTTTGTATACAGTTTGCAAATCAGTATAATAGGAGTGTCGAAAGTCCCTGCAGGGACACATTTCTGATTGCAAGGTAAAGTCCTTGTTTGGGTGAAGATTGTGTGTATTTTCTGTTTAAGGAAACTTAAGCTATAAGATACAGGCGCAGAGAGGTCAGAATTACTTGCCCGAGGTTGCATAGTAAGTACAACTAGGATTCACACCCAGGCGGGCTGACTCTCGGGTTCTCACTTAGCATGGGGTGCCTTACGAAGCCTCACATCTTTAATACCTGCAGAAGGTTTGTTCCCCAGTTCCCGAAAGCCAAGGAAGGACTTGCTTTGTGTCGGGGGCAATGCCCACGTAGAGAGAGACCCATAGCGTGAGGGGGCACCTGGATTGGCGTGTACCCAGAAGCTGCTTACCCTGCTGGAATCTACTCTTTAACTGTGGGACTGTGAAGGGGAGGAGAGCAACCAGTGTCCACCTTCTCGTCCTGGCCTCAGATAGTAATGCTTATTTAGTTTATGTGGAACGAGTCATCAGCCCCTTTTATTTGAACTTAATCTGAGCCATTGTGAAGTGAGACTTCACAGTGAGAAAGGGAGGAAATTATTAGGACAAGGAAGAAAAATAGGAGAGGAAGGGAGTCTCTTTTGTAGATTTCTTCTATTGCCAGTTTCACCTCTGACCTCTGTGCTGGCTGCTTACAGAGTTTGCATCTCTTTGGCCTACATCCTTTTCTAAAATTTCAGACCATCAGCTCGTTATTTTCCATTAGTTCTTAACTCCTAGCTAAGGAGATCCTGCTGCATCTTCAAAATAAAAATGTCTAACACTGAGCTTGTTAGGATTTCTCTTTTCTGTTTATGGTTCTGCCATTTGACGAAATACTAGTTTTTTTGCTTGAAAACATGGTGAGGACAGGGTGAAGAGTGCCAGGTAGAGGCCTAGAGACCATGTGATATGGCAGCGAGGAGCCCGCACCTCCCGCTCCACGTGGGAGGTTGGCAGCCACGGGCACGGAGGAGTGGCAGTCCTCAAACAGCCTTGCCTGGAGAGACCCAGGTTGATGGATCTCATTCGGAAGAGGGTGTGGAAGAAAGAAAGCAAGGGGAAAGTGGAAATGTTTGTGATACAACAGGGCCTGATTATCCATCTGGTTACGCTTACAAATCGTGGTAACTCCCACCAATTTACCTGAGTTCATAGAGGTTAATAACAATATGTATGCTATGGAATGTTTTTAAATCAAGTTTTCACATATTTATTTCTATTTATTTTTCAGATTCCAGATGACCTGAGAAAGAGACTAAATATAGAAATGCATGCAGTAGTCAGAATAACTCCAGTGGAAATTACCCCTAAAATTCCAAGATCTCTAAAATTACAACCTAGAGAAAACTTAGTGAGTTCATATTTATGTTATATCACAGTTGTTTTACGTGTCATGTAAAATTTCTAGTTGCTTCGGCCAAGTAATAAGAATGTTGTATTCCTTTTTCCTAGAAGGGCAAAGAAGTCTGTTTTATTTTGTTGTGGTAAACTGTATCTAATGAAATGCTATTTAACCATTGTTAAGTGAACAATTCAGCATTAATTACATTCATTATAGGCAATCATCACCACCCCCTATTTCCAAAACTTTTCTAGCCCCCAAACAGAAATTCTGTGCCCATTAAGCAATAGTCCCCATCCCCTCCACTCCTGGCTCCTGGTAACCATTATGTAATCGATATTCTGTCTATGAATTTGCTTGTTCTGGATATTTCTTCTAAGTGGAATCCTATGATATTTGTCCCGTGCATCTGGCTTATTTCACTTAACCTGTTTTTAAGGCTCATCCAGGTTGTAGAATGTATTTGTTCCTATTTATGGCGAGATAATATCCCATTGTATACCTCATTTTGTGTATACCTCATTTCGTTTGTCCATCTGTGGATGAATGTCCATTCATCCTGTGGATGGACCCTTGGGTTGTTTCCACCTTTTTGGATATTGTGAATGTTGCTGCTGCGGACATTAGCATACAAGTCTCTGTTGAGTCCCTGCTTTGAGTTATTTTGGGTGTATACCTTGGAGTTGAGATGCTGTATCTTTTTTTTTTTTTTTTTAAGAGAAAGGAGAGTAGGGGGTGGGTAGGGCAGGGAAGGGAGAGAGAATCTTAAGCAGTCCCCACGCCCAGCACGCAGCCAGATGTGGGCTCAATCTCAAAACCCTGAGATCGTGACCTAAGCCCAAATCAAGAGCCAGACGCTTAACCGATTGAGCCACGTAGGCACCCTGAGTTGGTAATTCTGTTTAACTTTTTGAGAAACCAAGAAGTGTTTAGTAAGAAACACACATATTGTGTATATTATGCCAATGCAAATATGGATAGTTTGGCTTTTTTTTTTCTATTAAGTACGCTCTATGCCCAAAGTGGGGCTTGAACTCATGACCCCAATATCAAGACTTGCATGCTCCACTGACTGAGCCACCAGGTACCCTGATAACTTGGCTTTTAAAAGATAGATATTTTTCCTACTCCACGTAATTTAAAAAAAAATTTCCCCCATGTTGTTTCAGTATTGATACTGCAGCCTGAAAGTGCTAGACCGCTCATTAACAGGGTAGTGTCACCTGTGCCAGATTAGTTTACCGGTTCCCAGAGAACGGCGATACAGGAAAATTATTGTGTTACAGGTTTTAAAACTCCAGACAGGATTTTATTCTTCTGTGATTATTCAGAGGATACTTTCAGATCTTTCGGATCATGAGGGTCATTATGTCATGAAGAACCATTTTAACACAACTTTCTAGTTGATGAAACCCCAGATAACTTATATACTGGAAAAGTGGAAAACAAATAGAATAAATGCCATTTCCGTAACAGAATGTAACTGAACATTTAACACCCTGGCAGAATGGTGCACGGTGATTTCTAGGGTTAACTTTTTAGTTAATCTTGGTATTTTTCAAAAGTTAGGTCTCGTGGAAAAAAAACCACGACGTTTTTTGTCTCAGTAATAGGACATTACTACAGAATTCCTTTCTTAATCCTGAGTTGCTTAGTTTAGTGGGAGCTTTAGGACACTGGTAGGTTTCTCTGGGCTGGTTATATCTCTTAGGACATAAGAATGTTTGATTCTAGAGGAACTGTGAGTTGCTTCCTGATTCTTCAAGTCTTGATTTTAGGTATATCTTTTTGTTAAGTAAACTCTGCCTGGCATGTGGGGCTCAAACTCAGGACCCAGAGATCAAGAGCACCTTGCTCTACTGACCGAGCCAGCCAGGGGCCCTTCCTTAGGTCTTTAATCCCATTGCCCAGTAATATCCAAACAGACTGTTGCTGTGATCTTTAAGAGTATGAAAGCAATGCCTGTACTTAGGTCAGCCCGCTCTTTGTAGTGATCAGGTTCTAAACTGAGCTTAGTCGGCAGAGCTATGCTGGACTCTGAATGAAGAGAACAGAAATGGACAAGTTGAGAAGTGGTGGTATGAATAGAGGTTTATTTCTCTAAGCAGATAATGATCTTTTCTACATGAATTTTTGGGTGTTCCTGTTTTTAGCTTCAAATAGGTTTTAAAAACTTAATTCTGATTTTAAAACTTTAAAAATTAATAGTGTTTTTCTTAGAATTTCTTCATACGTTTTGAACAGTTTATTAACATTGTACTCATTGAGTATATCACCACTGTGGCCTGCTTAACTGAAAAAAAAGTGACTTTAGCATATAAAGGGCCTATTTTTCTCACGTACAAAGGAGTTTGGAGGAGCTCATAGCGGTTAAACTATGTCATCGGGGATCTAGGCTCCTTTGGTCTCTCCGCCATCCTTAGCCTGTAACTTTCCTCCTCTTAGATGCAAGGCATTTGCTGTACTAATAGGCATCACATCTGCATTCTTGGCAGCAGAAGGAGAGGCACAAAGTGAAAGCCTCTTCTTTGCAAGGTTTCTCTACCTTTTGACTAGGAGGAGAAGCCCTTCCCAACGATTGCTGATTGCACACCGTTGGTCAGAATGCAGGCACACGCACATATACACGTATGCACACACAGCTCCAGGCTGGGAAGGGAGTTTTCTTTCCCACCTCTGTAATGGAGGGAGGCAAGGGAGAATGGGATTGGAATGGTTATTCAGTGAGCCAAATCATGGTATGTGTATCACTGGTCATAGAGATAAGGAGTGTTTAAAATTTCACCACTTCTGTAAATTCTTTTTTTTTTTTTTTTTTTTTTTTTGGAGTGGGACTGAGGGTGGGTAGAGGGACAAAAGGAGAGGGAGAGAGAGAATCTTAATCAGGCTCCATGCCTGGCATGGAGCCCTATGTGGGGTTTGATCTCATGACCCTGAGATCGTGACCTGAGCCGAAATCAAGAGGTGGATGCTTAACCGACTGAGCCACCCAGGTGCCCCTGTAAATGTTTCTTCAGGCTTCACTGCCCTCCTTGTCCTGTAGTGTTAAATCCCAAATCTGTGCCTATAAATAGGAACATTCTTCCTGGTTTTGTTGGTAAGGTTTACTTAAAAAAAATTTGTTTTAATTATTTATTTTTAGTTGTTCCCATTTAATAGATTAATAAACTGCGGTTCAGACAGTTTTATTAATTTGCCCACAGTCACACAGATAATAAATGGTCATGCCAGGCTGATTGCATCTTGAACTAGCACATGTGATCACTTGTGCCGGCCTGTTGCCGAATGGGCATGCCGTGATCGACGTAATCGGCCAGTCCCTCCTAGGGACGCCATCTTACAGTTCTCGCATGAGGCGAGCAAGGCTCAGAGAGCTTCAGAGGCTTCTTGAAGGTGCATCAGCTGTCTCAAGGTGTACATAGTATTAGCAAGATAAGGTGTTAAGCTAACGATGTTAATATTCAGTTAGGTATTTGGATAATTCATTACTGTTCCTCCCTTTGCTCTGGCAGCCTAACGATGTAAGTGGAGAAGACGTAAGAGCTGTGTTCTCTTCGTGGCTGCAGCAGTGTTCTACCACCACGCTTCCTTTGGTAATATCAGAGGAAGAATACATTAAGCTGAGAATTAAAGATGGTGGGTAAATTTTGTTATTTTGATATTTTTCCTATTGAAGAAGTTTTCATTGTTTTTCCAACCTGTCGTACGTGTGAACAGGAAATATCATGATAAGTAAATGGTAGATTTTACATATCGAAGAATGCCTTTATTTAAATTTAAATAAATTTAAATCTTAAATTATTTCATCTCCGTTTCAGTGCTAACTCTACATTGATTACTTTTTTTTTTTTTTTGATAGGATTGAAGGAGGTTTCTCTAAGTGTAGTTCATTCTTGGGAAAAAGAAAAAGAAAACATTTTTTTGTTGAGTGCCAATCTGCTGCAGAAGACCACAATCCAAGTAATCACATAGTGTTGAATATTTAATGAAATAATATTTGTCACATGGGATCAATAATAAAGTATGAGTTTACCTGTAAGACTTTGCTTCCTGAAGTATGTTAGAAACGTGAATGATAAGAGTAAGGAATAACTTGATTTAAAATATTTTATTATATAGTCTCTTTAACTTATCTAAGCAAATTGATTTATCCTAAACTTAAAATCAATGCACAGTTAAGTTTCAAGAATAGAACTGATTGTGTTAACTGGCAGATGGGTCATGATTTCAAATTATTCTAGCATTGAAACAAAGGAAAACTTCGCTTTAGGAAGTTTTTTTTAAGCTCCTATTTTTACTTGTGCTTTGCTGTAACCAGTATTTGCAATAACCCATATTATTTTGGCAGTTCTTAAATTCTCAACTCTTCGCAAATATTATCAGATCACTTTTTTTCCAGAAGGATTTTATAAGTGGTCTTTTTAGAATATTAGGTTTTCGTGAGGATATTCACTGTTGTTGTTAGAGAATTGAAGATGCTGTAGTCGCTTAGAATTTGAATGGTCGGGAACCAGACATTGTCTGCTTTTGAGATAAAATTGAAGAAATACCGTTCAGAGGACATAGAAGTGTAAGAATTGTGAAGAGTAAATATGACACACATCAGAATTGCAAACAAAGACGTGTCCGTAAATGCATGAAGGAGACGACCTCCTTTACTGCTTGTTGACCATAAACATTTACGTTCCTTGGTTGAGTAAAGTATGTTGCGAACGCTATTTTGAGTAATGATCTTGCATGCACAATGTGTCTTTTCTCTCTGTGTAACAGAATCAGTGATTCAGTTTCCTGGGACCTGAGAAAAACAGGCCAAAGATAGAACTTTGAAATGTAAAACTGATTTTTCCTTGCTACTGTAGGTCCTTCTAGATCCTATGGTAAAAGAAGAAAACAGTGAGGACATTGACTTTATTCTTCCTTTTTTAAAGCTGAACTGCTTGGGGTAAGAAGTTCTGGCCAAACTAGTATGTTTACAGCCATGTTTGACATTATCTCTGGCAGGGCTTTTATATATGCACATTAAAGTAGATGTTAATGACATTGAATAATCTTAATAATGTCTTAGTAGATATTTTTTCAAGGATTGTTTCTGTTTTCACACCTTGCTTGGTAATTTGCCTTGTCTCAGGTAACTACATAAAAGGCTGAAGCTTATTAGAAATTTTGCTTTGAGTTTTGATTTGTGAGAAGGAAGCAACTGGATATGAATCAGATCATATGTGCTTAAATAAAACAATAATTCTTAAAGCTAATACCTTTATTTTAAATGTTAAATCCAAAAAGATTATTTGAATGTTTAAAAATATTTCAAATTAAGTTATTCCTTCAACTATCTTATTAATGTACTAATTGGGATTATTTGTGTTTTCCTCAACTTTTAAAACCAAACAAGTCTGAAAAGAACTTCTTCTTAATTTATCTCTTATGCAATATGAGAATCTCCTATAAACAGTACATCTTTGAATTCTTCACCGAGGCTTTTGGTAGTTGTAGTAGTAGTGATCTGATTTCCTGTAATAGTATAATCTGTAAATGTTCCAGTAAAAGGATTAAACTGTAAAGTAACAGTGCTTAAATACAGCATAATATTCATGTTGAAAGTAAAATCTCTTCAGACTCTGATTTTTAAGAATTTATATTATCTGAAAGTGCTAGAGTCAGGAAGTAGGTTGAAGTTCATGCTTGTATAATCTACAAATCGAAACTGGATTTCAAAGGCTGAGTTTAAGAGGAAATAAGTCTTCAATTATCCTAACACTTCAAATGCACTCATTTATGATTATGTTGATTACCAAACCAAAACTCATTTTGAGAGGAGTGTTCGTGAATGTTAGGACAAATTCCTAAAGATGTCCTGTTAAGACAAAACTTCTGTACATGTTTGAAAGTAATAAAACTAATTTTAAAAGCTATAACTCAGATTTGGCATTAATTCAATATACTTTCAAGTAAGGGAAAATTTCCACATATTACTCTTAAAAATCATTAACTGGCCTGGGAAGGAAAGTTTCAGAATTTTTCACAGCTGGATTTTATCCCGCTTCAGTGTGTTATCATGCAACAATGTATGTGTTTTGCAGAGGAGTGAATTCCTTGGGTGTCTCCTCCACGGAACACATCACTCATAGCCTCCTGGGACGCCCTTTGTCTCGACAGCTGATGTCCCTAGTGGCAGGACTTAGGAATGGAGCCCTTTTATTCACAGGAGGAAAGGTATGTGGTCAAAATGTGTCCATTTCACTAATCACTTCTGTTTTTCTCTCTTTGGGCTTTGATCATCTGTTACACAGGGCGGTTAATACAAGATATGGGAAGGCTTCATTTGCTTTGGAAATTTAGAAAGTGGTGATGGGTAAGATGAAAAAGGTAATGTGCTCCCTGCCTTTTTGTGTGCCAGTTGATAGGATTGTCTGAGTTTTGTTTTTTAGGGTGTTGCTGGGGTTGATTAATCTTCAAATATTGAACCAGCCTCACATATCTGTAATAAATTCCACTTGGTTGTGGTGTATTATTTTTTGTACACATTGCCGAGTTTGCTAATACCCTTTAAGTTTTGTGTTTTTTTGTTTTTTGTTTTTTTTTAAGATTACTTGAGAGAGAGAGAGAAAGCGTGCACACGTGCACAGGTGCAGGAAAGGGGAGAGGGGCAGAGGGAGAGGGAGAGAAACAGGCTCGGGAGCCCGACACGGAGCTCGGGCTCACAACCCTGAGACCATGACCTGAGCCAAAATCAAGAGTCGGACACTTAACCAACTGAGCCACCCAGGTGCCCCAGTTTCTTTTTTTATTTAAGTAATCTCTACACCCAACATGGGGTGCAAACTCACGACCCCAAGACCAAGAATTCCGTGCTCTTCTGACTGAGCCAACCAGGTGCTCCACTGTTTGCTAATATTTTGTTGAGGATTTTTACATCTAAATTCATGAGCGATATTAGCCTACAGTTTCCTGTTTTTGTACTGTCTTTGTCTAGTTTTGCTCTTGGGGTAATACTGGCCTCATAAAACGAGTTGAGAAGTATTCCTTCTGGAAGAGACTGTCTAATGTTGGTGTTCATTCTTGCTTAAATGTCTGGTAAAAATCTCCAGTGAAACCATCTGGGCACGGAGATTTCTTCACCTTTACCCTTTTTTTTTTTTTTTTTTTTTTAATTTATCAGAGAGAGAGAGAGAGGGAGAAGCAGGTTCTCCACTGGGGAGGGATACTGACGCAGGGCTCTATCCTGGGACCCTGGGATCATGACCTGAGCCGAAGGCAGACGCTTAACCGACTGAGCCACCCAGGTGCCCCTAACTTTTTAATTATAAATTGAATTTCCTTAATTGTCTATTTCACCTTGGCAGACATTTAGTAGTTTGTAATTTCAAGGAATTGGTCCATTTCTCCTAAGTTGTCAAATTTATGAGCATAAAGTTGTTGGTAGTCTTCCTTTTACTATCCTTTGAGTGGCTGTGGAATCTGTTGTGATGGGCCACTTCCTGATCTTGGTGATTTGTGTCTTCTCTTTAATCTTCATCAGTTTTCCTAGAGTTTCCCTGCCCTTTTAAGGGCTTACAGTTTTATTCTCTGCCAGTGCAATATTGTTCTCAGGGGTACAGTGTGGTCTTTGTGAGTCCTTGTTCTTTTGTTCATTTCAAAATTTTAAGGCTTTTTCAATTCCATTCACTTTTAACTCCAGTAAAACAACTTTTTTTCCTGTTACTGGCCCAGTTGCTTTCTTCTGATTCTTATTTAAAATGTAACAACTACTCTAATAACCGAAGTGCCCCTCCATAGGAAACCAGAAAAAGAAGAACAAATTAAATCCAATGTAAGCAGAAGAAAAGAAATAAGAATTCAAGCAGAAATCAGTGAATTGAAAACAGGAAATTAGTAGAGAAAATCAGTGAAACCAAAAGCTGGTTCTTTGAAAAGATTAATAAAATTGATAAGCCTCTAGCTAGTCTAAGAAAAAAAAGACACTAATTAGTAATATCAGAAATCAAAGAGGGGACATCACTACAGATTCTATAAACATTAAAAGGAAAATAAAGTAGTAATAGTCATGGACAACTCTATGCCCACAAATTTGATAAGCATCTTAAATGAATGGACCAATTCCTTGAAAGACACAAGTTCCCAAAACTCAACACAAGAAAAAACAGACAATATAAAAAGATCTGTATCTAGTGAAGAAATTGAATCAATAATTAATAGCCTCATAAAACAAGGCATCAGGCCCAGATGGGTGCACTGGTGTATACTATCAAACACATAAGGAAGGAATTACGCCATTTCCTATAATCTCTTTCAGAGGATAGAAGCAAAAGGAATACTTCCTAATTCATTCTTTGAGGCCAGCATCACCCTAATACCAAAACCAGACAAAGGCATTACAAGAAAACTACAGACCAATATCTCTCATGAACATAGATGCAGAAAGCCTCAGCAAAATATTAGCAAATCAAATCAATCAATGTATATAAAGAATTATATACCGGGGCGCCTGGGTGGCACAGCGGTTAAGCATCTGCCTTCGGCTCAGGGCGTGATCCCGGCGTTATGGAATCGAGCCCCACATCAGGCTCCTCTGCTATGAGCCTGCTTCTTCCTCTCCCACTCCCCCTGCTTGTGTTCCCTCTCTCACTGGCTGTCTCTATCTCTGTCGAATAAATAAATAAATAATCTTTAAAAAAAAAAAAGGAATTATATACCATGATCAAGTGGGATTTATCCCAGGTGTGCAAGGCTGGTGACATATAACAACTATTCCATGTGGTTTCTAGATTTTCTGTGTCAGATTTCAAAATGAGTCATCACTGTATTTATTTTGAAAAAGCAATATTCTATTGACTCAGAAACCAGACTGCCCCATGTCACCTAGGGGCAGCATGGTTAATGGGAAGAACAAGCAGAGAAGACCTGGATTTGAGTCCCACTTCTGTCATGTAACTTACTGGCTGTGACCTCAGGCAGGTTCTCAGTTTCTTATCTGCCTTCTTGGGATTAGCCTCACTTAAGGGAAACAATATAAGTGAAAGCAGTTTGTAAACTGAAAAGTGCTATTAAACAAATGTGAATTACTTTATGTGAGGAGAAGGCCCTCTGACTGAGCAAAATGATTACAACAGGGGACTTATATCCCCTAATTTCTTTATTCTTTGGAGAGCATTGACTTGATTTTTTTTATTTTTATTTTTTAGAGATTTTTAATTTATTTTTTAAAGATTTTATTTATTTGACAGAGAGAGAGACAGCCAGCGAGAGAGGGAACACAGCAGGGGGAGTGGGAGAGGAAGAAGCAGGCTCCCAGTGGAGGAGCCTGATGCGGGCTCGATCCTAGGACCCTGGGATCATGCCTGAGCCGAAGGCAGACGCTTAACGACTGAGCCCCCCAGGCGCCCCTAGAGATTTTTTATTTTTAAGTGATCTCTACCTCCACTGTGGGGCGTGAACTCATGACCCCAAGATCAAGAGTTGCGTGTTCAGCGACTGAGGCAGCGAGGCGCCCTGGAGCCCATTGATTTAAATGTACCTGCAATTCTGTAAGCTAGAAAGTTGGTACTATTTTTTGAGTGCCTGCCAAATTTCAGACTGTATAATAAGCTTGGACGTTTTTCTAGCCCGTGGTGCTGAAAAACAAAATACTAGAACTGGTGCAGGGCTCTTAAAGCTCGACAAAGCAACCAGGGTAAGAAATAATAGTGGGCTGAGGGAGAAAACCTGTATGAAAAGAATGATAAAAACCTACCAATGTTCAGCCTTTCTAGGGGACACTATAGCAATGTTCAGCAAAATTTTAAACGTGTACCTTTTGATATAGTAATTCCACTCCTAGAAATTTATTCTGAATGTAATCTGACAAATAAGTAAACAGGCATATGGATTTTTATTTTAGCTTTACTTGTAATAGTTAAAAACTGGAAGCACTAATGTGCATTAGGAAGGGGCGTATGGAACCTGTTACAGTCCCATATGTGTCAGAGCGGCGGTGTGCTGGGGAGCTGGTGTGGCTCTGTACGTGTCCATAGAGAGGACAGTGATGTGTCATAAACCCACATAAATAATCCCATCTTCATACATTTACGTAAAATGTGGGGAGTGTCTGGAAAGATGAAACATGAGAACGGTTGACTGTAGTTACTTCTGTGAGGTGGGATGATTACAGAAGATTTTTTACCTTTCTCTGCCAAGCATTTATAGTTATTTTGTATTTTTTGCATATTACTTTATAAACCAGGAAAAAAATAAAGCTTTTACTTGAAAAAATATGCACATTGGATCAAACCCTATATAGTCTGGAGTCACTTTATATAAAAACAAACAGTTCTGCCCACGTTAAGCGTCTCTGAGGGCTAGGGTACATGGTACACCAATTGGTGGTCACAGTGATACTGTAAATGACCAAGAAACTGCATTAAAATTACAGTTAATTTGGATAATAGGAAAGTGGGTAATAAATGCTTTCCATTAAAAATAGTTGAAATTAAATGGGAATGGGTTTCATTTCTCTAGAAAAATTATTTAATGTTCACATTTCTCCCTTCTAGTAAATAACGAAGCATTGCCTATTTTTAAAGGTAAAAAAAAATTAAGTATTAGTGATTGTTTTAACAAATTATAAAAACAAATTAGATGTTATTTTCTATCAATGCCCTATAATGAACATAGGATACATCCAGCTTCTAACAGCTTGAAACAAAAGTCATTTTAGTAGCACCTCCCTTTCTCACACACAGCAACTAAACTGGTATATAAATGTTTTACTTTCTCAAAGCAATTTATTATTTTTAGTGTCAGTACCAATTGAGGTTGGAATTGGAATGGGAAATGCCCCTTTTGGGGGGGCTTATATTCCTGAGATTGGGTTGTCCTCTGTTAACTTTGCCTGTGTTTCTGTACTCCTTGAATCCTTCTATGAAGGCTGGGAAGCTGGAGCCTTCTGGTTTCTTTGCAGGATATTATGTATTTTTCTTTGACTTGAATATGTATTTAGGAAATAATTCTTTCCCACTTACCCTGCAGTGCTCTTAAAACTTCTTGAGTCCAGATTTTCACTCCTTCCTGTTAGTTTACTTTATACTAAATGTCACCCACCGGAATGTGATCCTAGAGCTCCAGGCATGCGGGCTTTCTTTCTTTTCTTTTCTCCGTTTCCTTCCATTTCCCCTAGCTTTATTGAGATTTAACAGACAGAACATTGTGTAGTGCACACTTGATCAGTGAGGCTGAGTCCTGGTGGTTGCCACGGTAACAGAAGCTATTTCTGTGATCGAATGTATTGCTTATGAAGCAATTATTTTCTAGGGCACTGGAAAATCAACTTTAGCCAAGGCGGTCTGTAAAGAAGCATCTGACATATTGGATGCCCATGTGGAGATAGTTGACTGTAAAGCTTTACGAGGTATGAACACTCTACTTACAACCCTTTTTTTGCTAGAAGGACAGAAATGTTATTTAATGCTGTTCATCTAATAAATGGGAATATCTACTCTTTAATTTTTCTGTTAGTCATTGAAATTCCTTGGAAATTTGAAATCTTTGGCTTTCTAATATTTTCAGCAAAACTTTTTAAATTCTCCATACTTGATGGAGGCCCTCTCCTTTTTTTTCTAGCCAAAACTCTTTGTAGACTGGTCTAAGCTGGCATTTCCAGGAATACATTCTGAGAAAGTTAGGAGCTACGGTGTACTCTAATGGGTATAAATTATCCCTGAATTGCTAGAGAAACTCTGGGTGAGGCGGGGAACGGTGGCTGTGGACAGTGAAGAGGAGAGTTACAATTTACCATGTATACTTTTGTACTTTTTAAGTCTTTACCGCTTATTACCTATTTGTTTAAAAAACAAGATCGGAAAGATTTTATTTTGAATAACTTTTTTTCCCCTTGGCTACCTCTGCCATGTCATCCCAGTGCTCTGTGTGTGTTTGTGTATTTTATCTAGTATATGGTAAGAAACTAAGAAATAGCCTTCGAAAACCCACTACTTCGCATGCTGCAAAGGTGGCTTTAGAGAGACTGTCCATCTCTCAGAGTCCTACTAGAAGCTTCGTGTGAAAATTTTGTTGTAGACCTAAGTAAGAGGAACTCTTTATATTGGCTTATGAATTTGTGTGTTTTCTGCTCTTTGAAAATTAAAAGTTGGTAATTCACCAGGAAGTTTAAAGCCCATGTATGAGTCAAATATGGCACCTCTAGGCTCTCTGGACAGCTGCATTTACGTTTATCTGAATCTTGAGCCCCTACTCTCTCATTTATGTTTTCCACATCCTGCTTTTATTTTACTGTTTTGTCGTACGCCATCTGAAATTGTCTGTGGACTAAGGCCAGGTAGGAATACATACATACAGGACTTACAGTAGCATATTCCTTTTTTCTGTTTTATAAAATTCAGTACTTTACTGAGTCCGTTGAGGCTGTATTAATTGAAGCCATGTTAATGATTAACAGATTTTAGTGATTGGCATATTAACAAAATATGGCTCAAATTTTCATAGTTAAATCAATATTGAGCTTTTCTAATGCTCTCAAAAGGGCAGCCGGAACTTACCAGCCCTGAAATAACATTAAAACCATTTCATATCTTGCATATTAAGGAAAAAGGCTTGAAAACATACAAAAAACCCTGGAGCTGGCTTTCTCAGAGGCGGCATGGAGGCAGCCTTCTGTGATTCTGCTCGACGACCTTGACCTCGTTGCCGGCCTGCCTGCTGCCCCAGAACACGAGCGCAGCCCTGAGGCCGCGCAGAGCCAGCGGCTGGCACATGGTAATGGTAACGCGTCCCCTCGTGGCGGTGGGCCTTTTTCTTTGGTTAGCAACAGTTTTAGTCTCAATGACAAGTCTGCTCTCTTCTGAAAATGCTATGTTACGTGTTGCTTTTGAGGTTCTGTATTAGTAAACTTGGTAGACAAAGAGCAGTGTGAAAATTCTGCAACTTCACGATTAGTCTTTTGAGGTCTTTTCATTCTCCTGTGCTTATTAGAACTTGCTTCATTGGACAGATTTACTCTGGCCTTGTTCATTTGACAAATCTTTGTCTAATGCTTATGTATTATATGTATAATACATATATATATGTAATATATATATGTATTATATTATACAGTCTGTATTCTCAAAGTCTGGGAGCAGAAGGAAAAGTAAATGGACAATTTTCGTACAGAATACTGGTAATAATAATGGTAGCTACCATGCATTGAGTGCCTTGTCTGGGTTAGGGATTGTTTTATATTCTACATGCGGATAGTCTGCAAATGTTCTACAGGTGAATAAATGGAAATTCAGAGATTAAGTCATTTGGCGCAGGTGGCACAGCTCAGAAGTGGTGGGATCTGCTCTGCTAGGGGTGTACGCGGGGCACCTGCGGGAGCACGCACCCTCAGCTGGGACTGGGAGGGGTGGTAAGGAGTTAGCAGAGAAGGTGTTGGGGGGAGTTGATAACTGCAATTAACTGAATGTTGATGGAGGAGCAGAGATTAGCATGAAGCAGCTTCATGCTAATGAAGAAGCAGAGGAGTGTGATCCACAGGCAAGGGCGCAGAGGCACGAGAAGTGGTGGGATGTTGTGACCGCGGCGTGACTGGAGCTTGGAGGGGTGCTGGAGGATGTGCCTGCGGGCAGCAAGAACTCGGGTTCTTGAGAGCTGGAGCAGGTAGAAAATGCAGCCACAGTGCCTTGGGTTATTATGAACTCACGCTCACCTCCCAGCCTGAATCCTGTAGGAGCCGCAGAACTTGTTGGATGGAACGCGGCAAAGTTTTAGGTTAGGACTCAGATACACGTTATTAATGCCCGTGTCAGTTCAGACCTCCTCACAACCAAAGCTGGCAAGACCTGGGGTGGGAAGAGGTTGTTCAGGAAGTCAGAGGAGTAGGAACTGTGTTTTGCCTAATAAACAGAGCACAGTATGGAAATTTATCAGCCTTCTGTATTTATTTCAGAGACTCCTGTTCATTTACTTTCTAAGATCCAGAAGTAAGGCACCACCGAGGCATTGTTGGGAGTACACAGACTGAGTTTACAGTACTTCCTGTGCCTCCGTTAGATTGGTTAGAGTGCGGCTGCTGTTAGATCCTCAGTAAGTCAATCGATGAATGAGTGGCAGATGTAATTTTTAGAAGGTATGAATATGAAGGATCCATACTCTGTACTCCACTTAAAAGCTCGACTTTAGATTATCATTATTTTTAATGACTGTTTAACTTTTAAATTTCATGTTTCTATTTACTAAGCTTTTACACTGTATTGCTTTATTCTAGCTTTGAGTGATATGATGAAAGAGTTTATTTCCATGGGAAGTTTGGTTGCACTGATGGCCACGAGCCAGTCTCAGCATTCTCTGCAGCCTTCGCTCGTCTCTGCTCAAGGGACTCACATATTTCAGTGTATCCAACATATTCACCCTCCAGATCAGGTAATGCTATCTGTGAAGATTGTTCAGATATGCCCCTCTTCATATAAACCATTTTTCAGTTTTATTTATGTATTTATTTAATTAATTAAATTTATTTATAGTAGGCTCCACACCCAGCATGGAGCCAACGCAGGGCTTGAACTCACGACGCTGAGATCAAGACCTGAGCTGAGATCAAGAGTCAGCTGCTTAACTGACTGAGCCACCCGGGTGCCCCTCATTTTTAAATATTATTAATAATTTATGGCTTTAAATTTATGCTTAAGGATATTTGAAAGGCGACATTTGGTACATGTGTTCAGATGAACAATTTCCATTTATAACCATCTGAAATGTTACTATGTACTTTCCAAAGCTTTTTGAAAAACATTTTTTTTTAATTGTTGAAGTTTTGTTATTCCATTTAAAAGGAAACAAAAACCCTACAAATTCTTTTTTTTTTTTTTTTTTTTTATTAATAACGATTTTTTATTATATTATGTTAGTCACCATACAGTACATCCCCGGAAAAACCCTACAAATTCTGAACTGCTTCATTTCCCATTGGTGAAATCTATAAATACATCATGGACATTAGAATTTTTTTTCAGTTTATTGAGGTATAATTAACAAAGTTGTATATATTTAAAGTGTACAACATGATTTGCATATACATTATGAAATCTTTACCACAATCAAGTTAATTGAACACATCCATTACTTTACATAGTTACCTTTTTAAACATTGCTTTTTAATAAGAGCATTTAGTGAGAAATGCAAATAGATTTATGAATATGTGTGTGCATATATATATTTTTTTTCATCATGGTAAGTGTACTCTTTAATCCCCATCATGTATTTTACCCATCCCCCCACCCACTGTCCCTCTGGTCACCATCAGTTTCTTCTCTGTAGTTAAGAGTGTTTCTTGGTTTGTCTCTTTTTTTTTTCCTTTGCTCATTTGTTTCTTAAATTCCACGTATGAGTGAGATCATATGATGCTTTGCCTTTCTCTGATGTATTTTGCTTAGCATTATACTGTTCAGCTGTATCCATGTTGTTGCAGAGGGCAAGATCTCATTCTTTATTATGGCTGCACCATGTTCCAGTGTGTATGTATATACATATATAGAGAGAGCACATCTTCTTTATCCATTCATCTGTTGTTGGACACTTGGGCTGCTTCCATAATTTGGCTATTGTAAACAGTGCCGCCATAAACATAGGGGTACATGTACCCCTTTGAATTAGTGTTTTTGTATTTTGGGGGGTAAATACCCAGTAGTGTGATCACTGGATCATAGGGTAGTTCTAGTTTTAATTTTTTGAGGAACCTCACACTGTTTTCCACAGTGGTTGCACCAGTTTGCACTCCCACCAACAATGCAGGAGGGTTCCTTTTTCTTCACATCCTTGTCAGTACTTATTTTTTTCTTGTGTTTTTGATTTTAGCCATTCTGACAGGAGTGAGGTGATATCTCATTGTAGTTTTGATTTGCATTTCCCTGATGATTATTGATGTTGGGCATCTTTTCATGTCTGTTGGCCATCTGTGTGTCTTCTTTGGAGAAATGTGTGTTCATGTCTTCTGCCCATTTTTAAATTGGATTGTTTTTGGGGTATTGAGTTATATCAGTTCTTTATATATTTTGGATACTAACCCTTTATCAGATGTATCATTTGCAACTGTCTTCTCCCACTCAGTCGGTTGCCTTTTAGTTTTGTTGATTGTTTCCTTCACTCTGCAGAAGCTTTTTATTTTGATGTAGTTCCAATAGCTTATTTTTGCTTTTATTTTCCTTGCCTTGGGAGATACATGTAGAAAAATGTCGTATTAACCGATGGCAGAGAAATTACTGCCTGTGCTCTCTTTAAGGATTTTTCTTTTCTTTAAGGATTTTTATGGTTTTAGGTCTCACATTTAGGTCTTCAATCCATTTTGGGTTTATTTTTGTGTATGGTGAAAGAAAGTGGTCCAGTTTCATTCTTTTGCATGAGGCTGTCCAGTTTTCCCTATACCACTTGTTGAAGAGACCATCTTTTTTCCCAATGTATGTTCATTCGTCCTTTGTTGAAGATTAATTGGCCATATAATTCTGGGTTTATTTCTGGGTTTTTCTGTTCTAGTCCGTTGATCTCTGTATCTGTTTTTATGCCAGTACCATACTGTTTTAATTACTACCACTTTGTAATATAACTTGAAATCTGGAATTGTGATGTCTGCAGCTTTGCTTTTCTTTTTCAAGATTGCTTTGGCTATGCAGGGTCCTTTGTCGTTCCATACATATTTTAGAATTATTTATTTTAGTTCTGTGAAAAATGCTGATGGTATTTTGATAGGGATTGCATTAAATGTGTGGATTGCTTTGGGTAGCATAGACATCTTAATATTTATTCTTCCAGCCTGTGAGCATGGAATGTCTTTCCATTTCTTTGTGTTGTCTTGAATTTTTTTATCAGTATTTTATAGTTTTCAGAGTACAGGTGTTTCACCTCTTAGGTTTACTCATGGATATTTTATTGTTTTTGGTGCAATTGTGAATGGGATTGTTTTCTTAATTTCACTTTCTGCTGCTTCATTGTTAGTGTATAGGAACGCAACAGATTTCTGTGCGTCGATTTTGTATCCTGTGACCGTTGAATTCATTTATCAGTTCTAGTAGATTTTGCTGGAGTCTTTAGGGTTTCCTATATATAGTATCACGTCATGTGTAAGTAGTGAAAGTTTTACTTCTTTACCAGTTTGGACACCTTTTATTTCTTTTTGTTGTCTGATTGCTGTGGCTAGGACTCCAGTACTATGTTGAATTAAAGTGGTCAGAGTGGACATACTTGGGTTTTTTCATAAATGGCCTTTATTATGTTGAGGTATGTTCCCTGTTAGACGTACTTTGCAGAGGGTTTTTATCATGAATGGATGTTGTACTTTGTCAGATGCTTTTTCTGCATCTATTGAAATGATCATATGTGTTTTGGTTTTTTTTTAAGATTTTATTTATTATTTATTTGACAGAGACAGCCAGCAAGAGAGGGAACACAAGCAGGGGGAGTGGGAGAGGAAGCAGCAGGCTCCTAGCGGAGGAGCCTAATGTGGGGCTCGATCCCAGAACCCTGGGATCACGCCCTGAGCCGAAGGCAGATGCTTAACGACTGTGCCACCCAGGCGCCCCAGTTTTTTATCCTTTTTTATCCAAATAGGTGTTTTTTAAAATTTGATTAAACATTTGTTTCTTTACCAGCACCAGTATTCTTTATCCACTATGATTTTAGTACTCAATTCTAATGTGTGGGTTTTTCCTTCACACCGCCAAGCAATTCTCAGACAGCAGATGGGTGTGCTGGAATTCGACTTAATTCTGCTATCTACTCAGATAGCATCAGATTCCACAGATGAAGGGCTCAGTCCTGTAGGCTGCTTTCCACTTCAATGCCAATTGCAAGTCTAGCTTGTTACTGCTTCTGACCAACTAGCTATAAATCAGAGGTTCCCACGACCCCCTGCTTGGCTTTAATTTGCTAGAGCAGTTCACAGAACTAAGAAAGCTAATACACTCAGTAGATTACTGGTTTATTACAGAGGATATTAAAGGATACAAATCAGTAGCCAGAGGAAGAGATACAAAGGGTGAGGTTCTGTTCTCATAAAGCTGCTTCTGTCCTTGTGAAGTTTAGGGCCCAGCAAGATGGCACACAGAAGCTTTCTGGTTCACCAACCTGGAGGCTCTCTGAATCCTCTCCTTTTGGGTTTTTGTGGACTTTTCATTCCATAGGCATGATTGATTAAATCTTTGGCCCTTTGCAGTTGACTCAACCTTCAGCCCCTTTTCCCTTTCTGGAAATCGAAGTGTGGTACTGCAAGTTTCAACCCTCTGTTCATGGTTGGTTCCCTGGCAGCCAGCCCCCAGCTTAGGTGCTTTTTGGAAGTCCCCTCATTAACGTAAACTCTGGTGTGTTGGAAAGGGTGTGACTATCAGGACGCCTTTATCACTCTTATCACTTAAGAAATTCTAAGGGTTTGGGGCACCTGGGTGGCTCAGTCAGTTAAGTGTCTGCCTTCAGCTCAGGTCATGATCCCAGAATCCTGGGATCAAGTCCCTTGTCGGGCTCCCTGCTCAGTGGGGAGCCTGCTTCTCCCCACCTCCCCCTCCCCCCGGCTCATGCTCTCTCTCTCTCAAATACGTGAATAAAATCTTTTAAAAAAAGAGAAAGAAAGAAATTAATTTTAAGGGTTTTAGTAGATCTGGGCCAGAAACAGGGACAAAAAAACAAACATATATTTCTTATCATAAATCACAATATCACAAGCACGTATGGCCCATTGTCCCCATTTGGGGACTCATGGTCATGAAGGTTTTAGAGGCAGTGAGCAAAGGAGTATGTTCCAGGACTGACAAGCACATTTTAACCTCTTCTTTAAAAAAAAAATTTTTTAAAGATTTTATATATTTATTTTGAGAGCAAGAAAGAGCACAGAAGCCAGGGAGGGGGGTGGGCAAAGGGAGAGGGAGAGAAAATCTTTTTTTTTTTTTTTTTTTAAGATTTTATTTATTTATTCGACAGAGATAGAGACAGCCAGCGAGAGAGGGAACACAAGCAGGGGGAGTGGGAGAGGAAGAAGCAGGCTCATAGCGGAGGAGCCTGATGTGGGCCTCGATCCCAGATCGCCGGGATCACGCCCTGAGCCGAAGGCAGACGCTTAACCGCTGTGCCACCCAGGCGCCCCCAGGGAGAGAAAATCTTAAGCAGACTCCGTGCTAAGCACAGAGCTCAGAGTGGGACTCGATCTCACAACCATGAGATCATGACCTGAGCCAAAGTCAAGAGTCAGATGCTTTAACTGACTGAGCCACCCAGGAGCCCTTTAAAATTTAAGATTAAAATTCTTATCCTAAATATTCGTATCCCGTGGTAATTATCTATTAAAGAATGAAAGTATTAAACCTGGTAGTAAGCATAACAGAATGGTAGTGGTATTGGTTATTGAATATTTATATATACCTACCAATTTTTTTTTTTTAAGATTTTATTTAACAGAGACAGCCAGCGAGAGAGGGAACACAAGCAGGGGGAGTGGGAGAGGAAGAAGCAGGCTCCCAGCGGAGGAGCCTGATGTGGGACTCGATCCCAGAACGCCGGGGTCACGCCCTGAGCCGAAGGCAGACGCTTAACGACTGTGCCACCCAGGCGCCCCAACCTACCTATTTTTTAAGTAGGCTTCATGCTGAGCCCAACACAGGGCTTGAACTCACGACCCTGAGATCAAAACCTGAGCTGAGATCAAGAGTCAGATGCCCAACAGCCTGAGCCACCCAGGTGCCCCTGAATATCTTTTTAGATATAAGTTTTATAGGAACAACAACAAAAACCACTCTTAAAAGAAACCAAATGTTACTAATAAGGCTTCTTACTGGAGAAATAGCAGTCATTTTTCAATATGGTTTTTTTTTTACAACTTTATTGAGGCATAATTGAAGACAACAAATTCAGTATTTGAAGTGTACAATTTGATCAGTTTTAATGTGTATATTATATACTGTATATACTATTTAACATGTATATACCAAGAAGCCATCGCCACAATTAGGGTAGCGGGCATTTCCATCACTCCCAAAGTTTCCCAGTGCCCCTTCACAATCCATCCCTCCCCCACTGCATCCACAGAGGACTGCCAATTTCTTTGTCACTGTAGATTATGTCAACCTGGTTTTTCTGAAAATATATGTACTAAAGTTTATATTTGAGTAAAATTAGAAATTGAATTTTGTGTTTTTTCTTTAGGAGCAAAGGTGTGAAATTCTGCATAATGTGATAAAAAATAAACTGGACTGTGAAATAAGCAGGTTCACTAATCTTGACCTGAAACGTATAGCGAAAGAAACTGAAGGGTTTGTGGCTAGAGATTTTACGGTGCTTGTGGATCGAGCCATACATTCTCATCTCTCTCATCAGAGCGTATCCACCAGGGAAGGTACGTGTTCCTATTAAATCCAAAATTTGAAATCTTCCCATTGCAGAGAAAGTTAATGTAGTAAGAATTACATATATTCTATTTTAGTATTCAGAGAAGCAGGTGAGTAGGAAATCAGCATCTCCAGCTAAGATGATAGCATATTTTGAAGATTCATATAGATATGACTACCAATTCTGTTTATTTTTAAACAGAATTAGCTTTAACAACATTGGACTTCCAAAAGGCTCTCCAAGGATTTATTCCTGCGTCTCTGCGAAATGTCAACTTGCATAAACCTAGGGACCTGGGCTGGGATAAGATTGGTGGATTACATGAAGTTCGGCAGATACTCATGGATACTATCCAGTTACCAGCCAAGGTACTTAAAAAAAATCAAGTACTTCCAAAAGAACCACTGAATGGCTTTATGTGTGGGCTTGCCTAATCTCAGTTTGATTCAAGAAGTAGTTACTGAGTTACCGAGTAAATGCCACCCCTATTTTTTTTTATTTATGATATGTTAGTCACCATACAGTATATCCTTTGTTTTTGATGTAGTGTTCCATGATTCATGGTTTGCGTATAACACCCAGTGCTCCATGCAATATGTGCCCTCCTTACTACCCATCACCGGCCTATCCCAGTCCCCCACCCCCCTCCCATCTGAAGCCCTCAGTTTGTTTCCCAGAGTCCATAATCTCTCATGGTTCATTCCCCCTTGTGTTTACCCCCCCTTCATTCTTCCCTTCCTTCTCCTACCGATCTTCCTGCTATTCCTTATGTTCCACAAATGAGTGAAACCATAATTGTCTTTCTCTGCTTGACTTATTTCACTTAGCATAATCTCCAGTCCCGTCCATGTTGCTGCAAATGTGCCAGCACTATTTTTGATACGCTAACAGATTTTTTAAAAGTATTTGATATACTCCTTGCTTGTACATAACTTAAAAAGAAAGCTGGGGTGATATTTACAGTACATATATTTTGGTGTGAATTGCATAATTCTGGTGTTTTGCGTGAATCATTCAGATTGTACTAAAACAAAATGTACTGTCAGCTGGGATTTGAACAGGAGCCGGTAGGAATAAGCTGGAGGAATCATCTAGGTCCACAGAACTGAGGGATTAAGTCACATTCCAGACTCCGGGTCTCAGTCCTAGACAGAGTTAGAAGGCAGCATCAGCCACGCAGGTGGTAGGATAAAGGGGGCAGAGGTAGATGGGTCAGAAGATCGAAAGGTACAGTCTAGGCGGTAGTGCATTTGAACTGCAGACCTGCGAGGTAAGGATCATTGCGTGAGATCAGCAGCCCAGGCAAAGAGCCGAGACACGGGTGAGTTAAGGACCTCAGTTACATGTGAGTAGATGGCAAGTCCTGGAAACCATGGCCATTGAGTGCAGCCCAGGACTGCAGGCTAAAGCCTGAGAGAAGGTGGGCGTGGAAGCACTTGCCAGCAGGATCATGCCCCCTCATGCTGGGTCTGGGCGTTGGAATCCAGATGCGCAGAGGCGCCCTGCATAATGGCTGACTTTGGGGCCTCTTCAGATTAGAATGGGGAGAGAGATGGGGTTCGAATTTTGTCAGCAGGGGCAACTGAATAGGCATACCTAACAGAGACCGGGCTATTGCTGCCATTCCCCTGACGTTTGACTCACCTGTTCACGAAGTCTTCTTGCTCTCTGGTAATTTAGAAGCAGTCACCCGCTCGCCATGGAGGCTCTCGGGAGAGCTGTGATCATGATACATGCGTCTCTATTATTTTTCTTTCCTTGATTGAGTGTATTTGAATATACATAGCTATCATAACTTGCCCTGTGAACCATACAAGGGGAAGGCAGTACACTTGTTAAAAGGTTGATTTTTAATTTTCTAAATGTAGTAATTTTATAATTTTTTTAAAAACAGGACAAAATGGAAAGAAGTTCAGAGACAGTTATACACACTTTATGAAGAATGTATTCTGTGGTCCAGTTGGTAAAAAATCGGTGGTAGTCGCTTTGAACTCATGTATTGAGTAGGAACTTTATACAGTTAGTAAAGGGGGCAGTTACTCCCCTCTGAATACTTCTTGCTGTACATTGACTTTGGCGCTTAGTCCTTTGTTTAGACTTGAGTTCTTTGTATTTTTCAGTACCCAGAACTGTTTGCAAACTTGCCCATACGACAGAGAACAGGAGTACTGTTGTATGGTCCTCCCGGGACAGGAAAAACCTTACTAGCTGGAGTGATCGCCCGAGAGAGTGGAATGAATTTCATTAGCGTCAAGGTATGTCTTGCATTTATCTTTTCTCTTTTTTTTATGGAGGTAAATTTACATAACAAAGTGTACAATTCAGTGGCATGTAATGCATTCACAGTGCTATGTAACCACCCCCTCTCTCATTTCAAAACTTTTTCATCCTGTTCCCTGTCCCCCCAGCCACTGATGTGCTTTCTGTCTAGGGGTTTCCCTGTTCTGGACAGGTCCTGTAAAGGGAACCATGCAGTATGTCGTCTTTTGTGACTGGCTTCTTTGACTTAACATGTTTTCAAGGTCCATCCAAGTGGTAGCAGCTGTCAGTACTTGAGGTTTTTTTTTTTAAGATACTTTTTTTTTTTTTTAGATTTATTTGAGAGAGCACGGCATGGGGCGGGGGGGGGGGGGACAGAGGGAGAGACAGAGAGAATCTCCAGCAGACCCCATGCTCAGCACAGAGCCCAGTGCGGGGCTCCATCTCACGACCCTGAGATCATGACCTGAGCCGAAACCAAGAGTTGGATGCTTAACCGACCGAGCCACCCAGGCGCCTCAGTACTTCAGTTCTTTGAATATTTCATTGTGTGGGTGTCAGGTTTTTATCCATTCATCATTGGTGGATATTTGGGTTATTTCCACCTTTTGTCTTCTATGCATAATGTTGCTGTAAACATTTGTGTACACATTTCTGTGTGGACATGTTTTCATTTCTCTTGAATATGTACCTAGCAGTGTAGTTGCTGGGCCATATGATAATTCTACGTGTGACTTCTTGAGGCCCCGCCGATCTGTCACAGTGCATCATTTTATACCCCCCCAGCAGTGATGAGTGTACCTGTTTCTCCATATCCTTGCCCACACCATTTATATTTCGTGATTGTGGGTTAGTCTCATATTTGGAAAGCTGGTGGCAGCGATCCGTCTATTAGTTAAAGCTCTGTGGGAGGGGGCGCCTGGGTGGCTCAGTCAGTTAAGTGTCCAACTCTTGATCTCAGCTCAGGTCTTGATCTCAGGCTCATGAGTTCAAGCCCCTCTCTAGGCTCCACACTGGGCTGGGTGGGACATTGCATAATGAGCCACCTCTCTTGTAGGCTTATGCTGTTTTTGCTTAAGGTAAATCTTCATGCATTATCAAGTAGAATCATGCATAAATAGAAAAAAGAGCAAACTACACCTGAAGGGGGAAGAAAACCTAGAAGACTAGGGCTCGGAGGCCACACCGAGGTAGAAGTTGCGTTTTGCTAGCTCCATGCCTTGGTGGCTGTGTTTCACACCCGCGTGTGCCACACTGCGCCCGAGTGTCCTCAGAAGGTGCATCCGGGGACGACAGGACACGCCAGCAGGCGATGTTGGGGAGTGCCTCAGTCTGCCAGTGGCATGTCCTTACAGTCTGAGGTCCCGTATCTTGTACGTTTTCAGTAACCCCACAGTAGTTTACCAAAGAGTGATTAGATTTCAAGGGAAAGGAATCAGTAGATATTGTAGCCTTATTCAAAAGTGATTTATAATCTGAAAGCAGTTCAGTAATTTGCAGTCAGGTTATACCTACCCTTTTTTTTTAATGACATGTTTTTTCTGTGAGCTGGTTATATGGTTACCAGCTACCCTGGAAGTGATGGAGAAGCACTATAACTTCAGTTTTCCTGCCTTCTCTTTTTGGATTCTGGAATAACTGTGATTATACATACTCTTCTTTTTTGCTGGTCACTAAAATGTAGTTTCACTGTTTAAAAGAAAATCTTCCGGATTAAAGCTTATGCGTGTTGTATTTTAGATTGTTCCATTAGGGAGGACACCTTGTCCCTTTTAGTAAACTTTCAAATCATGGTTTGGGATGAATTCTCAAGAGAAAGGTTTCAGAAAAGAAAATTCTGGTGGGTCAGGGTGGATCCCAGGAGACATGCGTCAAAGACAGGGGCCTTCACTGACTCCGTTATGTTGCCTTGTTCGTAATATTTTGCCTTAGTTGTTTCTTATTCCGTTCTCTGTGGTTCTGTATGGACTAGGAAATCTAATTAAATCCTAGTGTATCAGTAGATATCTAGCTAGCTGAGTATTAGAAATTCTTTACTGGGGAGACATATTCTGATCAGTATTTGGTCTTTTTGAGGTAACGATTTTTCACTGGAGATCACGTTAGGGGCTATTCAGTTTTGTTTTTAAAAGATTTTATTTATTGGGGTGCCTGGGTGGCTCAGTCATTAAGCGTCTGCCTTCGGCTCGGGGTGATCCCTCCACTGGGAGCCTGCTTCTTCCTCTCCCATCCCCCCTGCCTGTCTCTCTCTGTGTCAAATAAAATCTTAAAAAAGATTTTATCTGAGAGAGCAAGTGTGCAAGCAGGGGGAGGGGCGGAGGGTGAGGGACAACCAGACTCCGTGCTGAGCACAGACCCTGACACAGGGCTCAATCCCACCATCCTGAGATCACGACCTGAGCTGAAACCAAGAGTTGGACACTCAACTAACTGAGCCACTCAGGCGCCCTGGGGCCTATTCAGTTTTTAAAAAGATCCCGATTTAAGGAAAGACTGTCCTCAAAAGGAATAGTTTTGAAAGTTTTTCAGTTGACTTTTAGAAAAGATGATCTATTCTTCACCTTCTGTCCAAATAAATTGGTTTCAGGAATTGAAGATGCTGATTAAAATAATCCATATCTCATTACACTTTTGAGATAGATGGAACATTGTTCAATACTTACGCGGCAGACACTGTTTTTGGCCCTGGGGACTCAGTAGTGAACAAAACTGCCTTTTTGGAGCTTACATGCTACTGATGGAGAGAGACAGACACACTCACTACAGAACATACTCTCAGGTGGGGCGGCAGCCAGGCCTTTCTGAGGATGTGGCATTCGGTCAGAGAGCTAAGCTCTGCAGCTGTCTGGGGACAAAGGTACTAGGCAGGGGAGACACAAGGTGTAGAACCTGTGACAGGATATTTATTCCAGCCATGTAATTTTTAAAATGTGTTTGAGACATCTGTTGTTTAATCATATTAAAAATCCCCCATGACTGCATTTGGTCTAAGTCATACAAAAAAATATTTTGTTTTTAAAGAATTTTATCTCAATTCTAATTTTATTTTACCCAAATAGGGGCCAGAGTTACTCAGCAAATATATTGGAGCAAGTGAACAAGCGGTTCGAGATATTTTTATAAGGTTGGTTCCCTATGACTATTTTTTTAAGTAACAGACACTATGATTTACCGGTCAGTGCTTTTTGGTCTTTTTCTTTTTTTGGAGAACTGATGTTTAAAATCTGTAATTTATGTGGATTAATAAGCTTGAGAATTCTCCAAATACACTTAAATACTTTTTATATTAAATTTTGGGAATTAGTTTTATATTTACAGTAGAAATATTCGTGAAATGCTGAAAGAAAATCAGAAGTGGTTATTCCAAGGAATCTCCAAGTAATACGAAGCACATAATTACTCCAGTTTAAGTTGGCCACATGCAAACTATTACGGCATTTATATAAAATACAGAAGTTAGTATTTAAGAACGAAAGTAAGATTTTAAATTCAAAAAGTACTTTGTGTCATTCTAGAATTACATTATAAAATAAGCAGGGGAATATAATGTCCATATATTTTTTAAATGAAATGAACTCTTGTATACCCACCACCCAATTTAAGCAACAGAACATTCCCAGGAAAGCATTATTACAGATAAAGGCAGTCACCACACGGTGACCGATTTACCAGGAAGATATTACAGTTCTAAAATTGTGTGTATTCAGTAAGGTAGCTTCAAAATATTTAAGGCAAAAATTGATAGAACTGCAAGGAGAAATGATAAACCCACCTTCATCGATTTTCATAGTTCTCAGTATGTACTTATATTGAGGTTTAAAAAAAACAGTAAAAATGTAGAAGATTTAAACAACATACTCAAGATCGATCTAAGCATCTGTAGAACACGTACCCAACAACTGGAGAAAACAGTCTCTTTAAGCACACGTGGATGTTTTTTGAAAATCGGCTCTGTGGGCCATCCACAGCAACAGTAACTTTCAAAGACCCGGTTTACTGAAAACAAGGATAATTACATAAGCTTTGCCTTCCTTAAGGATATCTACACTGTTATGACTTTGCAAACTCTGAAGCCTTATTCAAATAGGAAATATTGTTTGTTTTTCCCAGAGCACAGGCGGCCAAGCCCTGCATTCTTTTCTTTGATGAATTTGAATCCATTGCTCCTCGGCGCGGCCATGATAATACAGGAGTTACAGATCGCGTGGTTAACCAGTTGCTGACTCAGTTGGACGGAGTGGAAGGCTTACAGGGTAATAACTGTAAATATAGACTATCTTACTGTAACAGTAATTTCACCAGGATTTAAGTAAAGAATATTTCCCCCCCTCCAGGTGTTTATGTATTGGCTGCTACGAGTCGCCCTGACTTGATTGACCCTGCCCTGCTGAGGCCTGGCCGACTCGATAAATGTGTATACTGTCCTCCTCCTGATCAGGTGACAATTTCATACTTAGAGTCTAAAACCCAACACATGCCACACTCTTCCCTTGTGAACTTTACTTCTGCCTGGTAATAGCAGATGTCCTTAGAAGAGCAGCTTCAGGCAAGGCCTTAGTCACAGATTCCGAATTAGATACAAAGCCCAGCCATTTCCCTGCAAATCTGAAGACTCTGTAGTCTTTCATTGTTGGCCAGTTGGAGAAAAAGGAAGGAAACTTAAAGTGTCGCATGTCCATACCCCTCCTTATCCTGGCAAGACTCCAAGAAGCAAGCGTATGACTAGTGAGTGTCTAAGCAGGTTACAGAGAGGGAAGATTTTAACTGTTCCTGGTCTTTGTTTTCCCGCCTCTTGTCCCCAGATTTAGAAACCACTGAATAGATCACGTGTAGCTATTACTTACATTTTTTCTTTTGAAACACTTTCTCGGCTCATTTGCTGAAACCAAGCACCATCTGAGTAAGAAAGGACTTACACGGAAGGGTTAAGAATATTCATTGTCATTCCTTTTCCTCCGTCTCTTCTGTTAGGGAAAAAGCTCCAGAGGAGAGACGGTAGATTAGTGGTACATTTTTCAGCTTGTAATGCTGAGTAGAGATAATTTGTAAGAAAATCATAATACAGTTTAATATTTTTAATTTTGTTTTATTTGTTAAGTCAATTAGTTTTTCTCCCTTCAGGTGTCACGTCTTGAAATTTTAAACGTTCTCAGTGACTCTCTACCTCTGGCAGATGATGTGGACCTTCAGCACGTGGCGTCAGCGACCGACTCCTTCACGGGGGCAGATCTCAAAGCCTTACTTTACAACGCGCAGCTGGCGGCCTTACACGGACGGCTGCTGTCCTCGGGGCTGCAGGTAGGTCGAGGCAGGACAGCGTGCTGTGGTGCTTTAAGAGAATAAGAGCGGTTCAGTGTCAACATGTCAACCTTAAAAAAATCCTATTTCTTAGCCTTAGCAAAACTGTACAGAAATTTACTTGTAGTCAAATGGCCCATCGCTGGAACACTGGCTCTGCAGAGAATTTGGAATTAGGAAGTGTTCAGCGTCTGTCTTTAACGTTACCGTACTCCTGGCAAAGTGCTGGTGAATGGAAGGATATTATGAATTAGATAATATAAACAAAAATATTTTTAGTTTGTTTGTTTTATACTTTATGATATTTGGAAGCTCAAATTCTCCCAGCACTGGCCTGGAAGCCGCTTGGGGGGGGGGGGGCTTCTGTGTCCTTTTGATATGTCCTCCTCATTCTTTCATCACTTACTCTCTTCCTCATGGAACAAGGTTATTCTAGGTTTTTCTTACACTTTCTGTACCCCAGACCTAAAATCAGCCTTTTCCTCTCAGGATAGTATCTTGATTTTAATTTTTGCAGCAGATAATTTGACTTCTGCTACATTATAGCCTTTATATTTTCTAGGAAGGGTTTTCCTATGTACTCCTCCCCCCTACATTTGTTGGGAGATTCTTACAGGGCCTAACGTTCCTCAGTCAGATACTATCAAGTTTTTGCTATTTCTTTTGGCAGGCCACTGAAGTTCTCCACCCTCTTCACTAACAGAAAACGTGATCATTCCAGTGTTTTATAAATAAACATTTCGTAGTTGACAATTCATACAAATAAAATGCAGAGGTTTGAATCCTAGCTTTGTTAACAGTTTTGGGGAGACGGTAAATGATGTACGCATTGTTTTACTAAAATTTTATTATGTGCCTCAGAACCATTAGAAAATTAATCAGAGCTGAAGTTTGGCTCAGTGCACGTTTCCTGGGTGCTGGAGGTTTTTTCTGAGTGTCAGGCGCTGCTCATGGGCCGCCGCTGGTGAGGACGCGTCACACAGGCAGCCTACTCGTTTGTCAGAGTCCTGGTAACAATGGTTCATTCAGCGTTTGCACAGAAAGTGTCCAGTTGGTGCCTGGCTCGCAGGACTGTTGCCTTGTGTGCGTGGGAGAGCTGCGACACCTTTGCCATGTGCACCCTACGGACTGGTCTGAGGGGATCACAGAGGACACAGGGTGGACAAGACCCCTGCTCAGAAACAAAATTTTTGAAAAAGGCCTCTGGTACTGGTCTAGCAGGATGCCAACTGTGTTGTTTATTTCAGAGTTGTAGATGATTTCGATCTTTACACCTGTTGTCCTTGTGTGCGTTCCAGGATGGAAGTTCCAGCTCCGACAGTGACCTGAGTCTGTCTTCGATGGTTTTTCTTAACCACAGCAGTGGCTCTGACGACTCAGCTGGAGATGGGGAATGTGGCTTGGAGCAGTCCCTTGTTTCTCTAGAGCTGTCCGAGATGCTTCCAGATGAATCAAAATTCAACATGTACCGGCTCTACTTTGGAAGCTCTTATGAATCAGAACTCGGAAACGGAACCTCTTCTGATTTGGTATCTTGTGCGGTCGCCATTGTACGGTTCTGATATCTCAAGCCGTGGGTTGGTGTAGAACCTCCTGACCAGCCTGCCCTGTGCTCTCTGGTTGGTTCTTCAGTAAAATAGATCCCTTGGAGTGAGGACTGGGAGGCAGAGCTGGCAGCGCGGGGGAGCCAGAGGAGCGGGGGGGGGGGTGACCCTTCGGTTTCTTGTGGGTTTACTCCCTTTGTCAGTGGTTTTCAAACATCTTTAGTCACAGATCCATTTTCTATTACACTGTTATCATGAAGACAGTGGAAGGTAATGAGAAATTTGATGTACTGTTGCAATAAGGAAAACATTTAGATTTCGTATGGGCAATATCCTGCTTTTCTAAATTACAATAGCATTTAACACTATCCTCCCAAAATTAACAGTGATTCACTGTTATTAGTACATGTAACATTTTTATGTATATACAGATTTGGTTTTTACACATCTCCTTTATTCGGGTTTTTAATCTAAAAGTGAACCACTTTATTCCCAAGAAGTAAGCTGTTGTTTTAGCTCTAGTGTTTGTTTTCTGTTTCTTAACCTTATAGTCTAACTCACTCTGCTGAAAACAAAGAATAAGGCACATTTGGAACCTACCCCGAGGGCATCGGGGTGGCGGATTTACTAACAAAGCATTAAAAAGGTCTGGTGGCGGTTTTTACCCTGTGGTGGTTCAGCAGCCTATAGAATGAACAGATTTGAACTTATTTCAGTTACTCGAACGTAAGCTTATCCAGATGAAGGTTGTTAATGTGATCCTTGATACGTATATCCTTTTTCTCCCACTCTTTTCCTCCCTCTTCCCTTCTCTCCTGACTACACTTAACCACGCAGAGCTCACAGGGCCTGTCTGCACCGAGCTCCATGACGCAGGAGTTTTCTGGAGTTCCTGGGAGAGAGCAGTCGTTTTCACGACCTCCCGTGTTGCAAACAGCCTCGCAGGAGACTTACTCAGAACTCACCCAGGAACAGAGAGAGCAGCTGCGGGCAGAGATCAGTGTCATCAGGGGCAGATACCGGAGCCAAAGTGGAGTATGGCTGGTCTCCCCCCACCCCCGTGACAGTTGTAAAAATTGTTCTTCCTCTTTTGATGCGTACTTCGGTCAGTGAATGAGCTCTATAAAGAAGGGACGGAGGCACATTGATCAAATGGTTGTGTGCATCCTGCTTTGAAACAATTTTTAGTAATCTTAAGAGAAACGGAATGTGTGGTCTCCTGAAAAATGGGCTTCGGCTTTTCCCATTACAGCCCCAAGTTAACTTTGTGCTTTTTACTTCAGGAGGATGACTCCCTTCACCAGCCAGGACCAGTCAAAACCAGTCTGGCTATCAGCCAGTCGCATTTAATGGCTGCTCTCAGTCACACAAGACCATCCATTAGTGAAGACGACTGGAAGAATTTTGCTGAACTGTAAGTACCAGATTCTGAATCGGAATTAGAGAGATTACAGGTGATCATTCACTTAAACTGTTACTTATTTTGAATATGTAAAGGCCCCTTCAAAACAATAGCTCTGCTTTTAAACTCCCCAAAACTTCGAGTAGTGAAAAATGAATTTTTGTTATCTAGTTTACTTGCTATTTGATTTATAATGAACTGATTTAATTTTAAAAGCTTTGTTAAAAGCTCAAATAGTTTGCCAGACCTTTCTGAAAAATATAGTTGTTTTGCTTTCTTTTAAATATGTTCAAATTTATTCACTTGGGGACCACAGTTCACACAGATGTGGATTTACAGGCTTCTTGCAGTTGTCTCTCAGACCATAGATTGGGGACCATTCTAGGTCAAGGATTTAACTCAGTTGAATGCAAGAAATGTGTCTTCCTGGTCTTTAGGAGGTCTGGTCTCACCTGGCAGTACTCGAGGGGGGCAGGTCTGTGTACGTTGTAAGGGCAGAAGAATTTTCCCTTCTTCCCTCCTGTGTTCTTGGGCTGGTCTAATAATCGACAAAAAGACAATAACACAAAATTTCTTACGTACAGTAGCTCCACTAAAGTAGGAAACTCAGGCGGTTAAGGTGTAGCCACCGGCCTGCAACTGCGAGGGGCAGGAAGGAGGTCACAGAAGATGAGAAGAGCAGACGTTTGCCCTGCTCTGCAGGAAAAAAAAAAGTCCTCTCTGGTAAAATAGGGAACCTGTACTTGAAAGTTCACCTACGTGGTTAAGGGAGGTAAAAAGCTTTTCCCGAGTCTGCTGGGTCCTGATTCCCTTCAGCTCAGGATTTTGGGGTGGCATATTCTAACTCCCCAATAAGTACACGGTCCTTTGTATTTATTGTAGGAAAATCAGAAAACAAAGAATAAGAACAAATTCCCCTTATTTCCACCCCTGCTAAGGCATATATTTGTTTTTCCCACCCATGCAGCTACTCAGCACCTAGTGCTGTAGAGCCGTCCCTCTACATCTTGAACGTTGACATTTTAAATGTCCCTTTGTTCTTAATGTCATTTTATAGGATGGCTATGCCACTATTTCCAATATTTGGACTTTTAAGTTGCTTCCGGGTTTTCACTGTTACACCCATGTGCTAGTGAACACCCTTGGAGCTCAATGTCTGCACATGGCTAAGGCGGAGGTAGAATTGTTACATCGCAGGATGCCTCTTGCCTTCCAGACACACTGCACAGCACCGTGAACGTAGAGGCCGGGTTCGCCCCCAGCCTCGCTAACACCGGGCATAGTCACCTCTCTCCCAACCCGGCCAATGTGCTCAGAGAAAAATCTTGTTTAAAAATTTGCATCTTTGATTAAAACAAACAGCTTTTTTAATGTCACTACCATGTGTATTTTCTTTTCTAACTTGTCTCTTTTTCCCCCATTTATTTCCCTGTTTGCAAACAATTACCTGCCTTTTGTAATTTTAGCATTTCCATGTGTTAAATATTACCTGTCATTTCTTTAAGGTATGAAAACTTTCAAAATCCAAAGAAGAGAAAAAATCAAAGTGGAACAATGTTTCGACCTGGACAGAAAGTAACTCTAGCATAAAAGATGCTCCTGATTCTGTTTTTGCTGGTCTGTTCCTGTTGTAAGAGTAAAAATGGTGTCTGTAAAATTCTTTTTAACAAATCAATTTATAAAATCACAGATTGGTGTAAACCTCTGGTTATGTAATAATCAGGCTTACTTGAAATTAATATGGCAGAATTGGGATATTTATAATAGATTCTGTATCTTATTTCCTACAAATCTAAATTAAATCATTAGTGAAAGAATTCTGTCCAAATGGTGTAGCTACTTCTTTCCTTATCTGAACTGAAACACACTGCTTAGAACTCACATATGCAGCATCTTCCTTGCATTTGACAAATCTTGGGCTTAACAACTCTGACCATTTGGAAATATCATGTTCTATTCACTGATCCAGTGATCTGTTATTCTTCCAACAGAATGTGTAGACTTCACCACAATTGAAATCAATGAGATCACGTCCCCCCATTCTACGCCATGCGGCTCCCAGGCCAGGACCGTGAGTGCTGTCCATTCCTCCTCTGCTCCATCACGACACTGCCCAGATGTTCTTTAATTTATGGCTAAACCTAAAGTCAGCCACCATCAACACAAACCAGGTCTAGTAATGCGTAAGGGAAGAGAAAAAGGGAGAAAGGTGAAGTATATAAACACATGAAACACCAAAGAAAAATGTACAGGCAGCACCTGGCGCCGTGGCGGCAGCTAATCGGGAGGCTGGGGCAGGCCTTTCCGACTTGTCTTCTGTTACTTACTCCATGTTCCTTGAGTTCAGCCAGCACCTCCGTGGATTAGAGTCCTTTACTAGGGGGGATGGTCTAAACCTTCATTCCCATCTGAGCCACTGGTGGCCTCTTATCACAGAAATCTTCCATGAACTCTTACTGTATTCAGTACTACCCCCAGGTCCCATCCGTACGTCTCCCATCCTGTGTGGTGTAGCTGTAAGAATGTTCACTCAGCCAACGCGGTAACGCCCCCCAAACCACTGGCATCACCACTGTGTTCCTCTTGTGTTTCTCCTTTGCTTCCCTCTCGTCAGCAAAGCCCAGAATCACAGGGGATGGAGGTCAAGACTTGGGGTCAGTTATGTGTTGACTGAGAACTGCCCCCCTCACCCCTTAGCTCCCAGATCCTTGCTTCTGCTGAGGCCGTGGTCCCCAATACGCTGCATATACGAGACGGACCGTACCTCTTGCAACCTCACGAAGAGCCGTCACCCTAGCAAGCCAGCTGCGTCAGGGTGGTGAGTGTTTACAGTGAGTTCTACTCGAAGCCCACCACCTCACTCTCCAGGGTGAATTTCGTGATCAGAAAGCAAGGGTCTGGTGGGACAGCATAACAACATAAAAGCATGTCAGTAAGTCCTGGAAAGATGCTACTGGCAGAAATTTGAAGGACAAAGCAGACTGTGTCCCTTTCAGGGAAGACAAATCACCGCCTCCTCTGATAGAAGAGGGACACACATAATCAACCTTCCAGGAAGCTGCACACACACCCACGTGGTTGGTCACTGCTGTGGACGAGGGGGCGTCAGGACGAATGCTGGGTCAGCCTCGGTGTCCTACAGATGACATACAGACACCCCCCCAGCCTGGCCACCACAGCCACTTAGTTTGAGCCTACTAAATAAGCACTGGGGGGGTACGAGGTGAAAGCTGATAGACATCTGTAGAAAACTCATCTAGAGCTCCTGATGATTAAAAGCACTGAGGACTTTTAACTGAACGTTCACAAGGATCATGCCCATTCCTACTCTTCGAGCACATTGCGAGAACTCTGGCCGTCACTTCTCCCAGGCCTCCTCCTGGCCAGTTCTCTAGTCTGCTCTGTAAGTCTCTAACCACCTGGTTGTCAGCCGCTATGGATCTGCATGGACTTTTATATCAGATATCCCTACCTCCTGGCAAACTAGAAGAGACATGCTGCTCAAAAAAAATCTGCCTCCTTGAAGGATTTTTCTGTCTCCACTGGTTGTCAGGGCTACCCCCCCGGGTAGAGCAGTATTGCCTTCACTCTGACGGGTAGGTCATGGTGGAGCTCTGGGTCTCCAGGAATTAACATCAGTACAGACCCAGTGTTGCTCATAATCCCCAGAATGTCTGGTTACTTCTCAGGACACCTGGAGAATGCTCTGGTGAGTGGCTTCAGGTCCTCTGGGGAAGACTTGGAAGAAGCAAGACGCATCGCAAGTACTTGTGATGTTATCTCAGGGCTCTTTCCCTAGACACCTGGCTTCCTTTTTGTTGGACCTAGACCTGAGAACCGGCTGAGGGGCCATGACGACATTGTGATGACTTACATCAGACCTTTGTTTATTAACAGGGAGATTTTTAAGTTATAAACATCAAGTAGGATCTTTGACCATCTCTTTTGGTCTTAAAGGATCCCACAATTAGTTGGGCACCAAAGAACCCTGCAGATCAGATCCTTTTAACAAATGCACTGTCCGCTGGTTATGGTAGCCACAGCCACCAGCCTCTGTTAGGCTGGGAGCCACTCATCCCCAGTGAAATCAGAAAGCCCGTTTCTACTGCAACGTCTCCCTATCAACTGCGTCTCCCATCAATTGTCAGTGTCTGCAGACAGACTCCTTCAACCATGCCAACACTCTCCCTTGCCTTCCTCTGCTCCTGGGAAAGTGAACGACTGAGTCATACTCAGTCCATTACAGCCATGCACGGTATGTGACACAGTTCTAGACAGTGAGCGGAGGTAAGTAAAAGTCCCTGGCATGGGCTTTCTTCCTGAAATGAGGGCACAGCGTCTGGAGATGCAGAAACCATCTTGGAGATGTGAGGGTGAAAACCATAGGTGACTGATGGCAGGGCAAGAAGACAAGGAGCCGGCTTCCCTGATGGCATCACTGAAGGGACATACCAGCCCTGGATGTTCTACGCCTACGTTTTTTTATGCTGGAGACAAATAAACCTCTTGTTTACTTCTCTGAGTAGGATTCCTGTTATAGCCAAGATCAATCCTAACAATATACCAATGTATTTCTCAAGGACTTGTTAAAGGAGTATTTTCTGACACCCCCACTATCTTGGGGGACATGGGTGGTGGTAAGTTGGTGAGTTATACATGATTCATTCAACATGTTGTGGGGGGGGGAAGCAGCAAAGGAGGAGGGAAAGAGAGAATCTCAAGCAGATTCTCTGCTGAGTGCAGAGCCTAATGCGGGGCTCAATCTCAAAACCCTGAGATATGACCTGAGCCGAAACCAAGAGTTGGACGCTTAACCGACTGAACCACCCAGGCACCCCTCAGGTGCCTTGGTAAATATCTGTTTTGCCAGATTCCCTATTCTGGACTAGCAAGTCCAGATACAAACGCAGTATGGTCCTAAATGGGGGTGGCTGTGCACATCCCAAAGGACTCTCCCCTAGGGTGCTTCCTAGAGAATTGGGCACAATTTAAATTGGGCAATTTAAAGAGAAAAATATTGTAGTGCAATGAAATCTGACCTCGGTATCAACAGACCAAGAAGTCTGGCGTAAGAAAGGGTCCTTAAATTATAACACTGTCTTACAGCTTGATTTGTTTTGTAAGTGGGAGGAAATACCATATGTAATGGCCTTTGTGGCACTATATCAAGACCCAAAATGAAAGGAAAATTGTAGAATGTGCCCAGCTCTTTTTTCAGGATTGAAAAAAAAAAAAAAAAACTGATAGATTGGATGACCCCCTCCTTGTAGGCCCGCCCCCTAGAAGGAGGGTCCCTGTGTCTAATGAGACTTCAAATGCAAAGACCAGTCCTCCCGAGCCCCTTTCTGACCCAATGACGACTCCTTCATATTCAGAGGTGCCCCACCTTTATCAACCTTTGCCCCAGGACCGAAATCCTGCTGTTATTCACGGAGGCACTCATTATCAACCCACTGAACCCAAGGCCTCTCAACTTCCACTTAGGTTGCAGACAGAGGCACCATTTGGGTCCCATGCCATTCTCCATGAGTGATTTATCCTTATGTATGGAGAAGTTTGGCTAGTTTTCTGAGGACCCAGCCAAATTCTCTGAAGAATTTACTAGGTTAGCTCTGACCTTCAATTTGACCTGGGGGAATTTACAAATTTTGTTGTTGTCCCATTCTTGCACTGCAGAAGAGAAAGCTAGAATACTGAATGCTGCCTGGCAGTATGCCAATGAGGTGGCAGCTCATAATCAGGGACATGCAATATATCACATCAGAGGAGAAAGAATCCCAGAGGGGGATCCCCAACGGAATTACCAAAGGGGCCAAGAAGATCTAGATGAGAGAAATCATGATAACTTTAATTTTAATTGCAGGAATAACTTTAATTGCAGGATAACTTTAATTGCAGGAATGATGTAATGTGTAGTAAAACCCACTAACTATGCAAGGTGAGGGACATAACTCAAGGGAGGGATGAAAATCCAGCAGCTCTCTTCCAAGGGAGATTGGTTGAAGCCCTCAGGAAATACACGAATACCGACCCTAATTCTCCAGAGGGACAATCTCTTTTAGCTGTGCATTTTACCGTGCAAGCAGCCCCAGATGTCAGGAGGAAATTGCAAAAGGCAACCACAGTGCCTCAGACTCTTGTGAGCCAACTGTTGGACACGGCCTTTGCTGTATTTAATAGAAACAGGGCAGGGCACCTGGGTGGCCCAGCTGGTTAAACGTCTGACTTTGGCTCAGGTCATCATCCCAGGGTCCTGGGATGGAGCCCCACTCTTGGTGGGGAGTCTGCTTGTCCCTCTCCCTCTGCCCCTCCCCCAGCTCATACACTCACACACACGCGCTCTCTCAAATAAAGTCTTAAAAAAATAATAGGGGCGGGGCAAAAGAAGACGAGAAAAATCACTCGGAGCAGGTGGCAAGCCCAATTTATAGCAGCTGCCATGGGCTCTATGCCACCCCAGGGATACCTACTCCAGAGGATTGTGAAGCCAGAGATTGGTAAAGCCAGACTAGAGCCCCTCCCCCCATTTGCAAAGAGCTAGGTCCTGATCAATGTGCCTTCTGCAAGCAAGATGGCCACTGGAAAAAGAATTGTCCTCACCTCTGAAGGGAGAGGGGGCCAATCCCTAAGCCATTAGTAGTCAAAAAGGCTGAGGACTGAAGGGGCCCGAGCTCTCCTATGGCTCCTTCTGGACATCTCTAGGTATCATTCCAGGAGCCTCGGGTAATCCTTGATGTGACCAGTAAGAAGATTGAGGGTTTTTGTTTTTTTAAAGATTTATTTATGTATTTGAGAGTGAGATGGGAGTGGAGGGGTGCAGAGGGAGAGGTAGAGAGAATCGCAAGCAAACTCTCCACCGAGCACAGAGCCCCACACGGGGCTCAATCCCATGACCCCAAGATTACTATGGGAGCTGAAACCAAGAGTTGGACATTTAACTAACTACGTCACCCAGGCACCCCAAAAAGATTGAGTTTTTATTAGACACAGGAGCCACTCACTGTCCCAACCCAGCACAGTGGGCCTCTGTCTCGACAATCTTGTATTCTAACTGGAGTAAATGGGCAGCCACCAGTAAGGCAGTTCCCCTCCTTTTAACTTGCATACCGGGCTCTCCTTTGCCTTCACATAGTTTCCTCCTGGTGCCTGAATGCCCCGTCCCCCTGGTGGGAAGAAACTTGCTTTTTGAACTCAAGCTACACTTCATTTGGGAATGTTAGAGCTGAGAGAAGATGAAAAACATGCCATGTTAGCCAGTTTGGCTTTACGATTGGGAGGAGAAAATACTATAACTGATAAAATCCCTCCCCACATTCTCACTAAAATAAAGCCCACTGTATGGGAAATAGAAATCCCTGAAAGGGCTAAAAATGTCTCTCCATAACTATCTCCCTCAAGCCAAACATACAATAGCCTTGGGAAAGACAGTATCCTATAAGACCGGAGGCTCAAGAAGGCATTTGGATTCCGATCAAGAAGTTCTTAAAATATGGATTATTAATCCTTTGTCGGTCACCCTGCCACATCCCCACAGCAGTAACACTTGAAGGTTTCTCTGGTTGGGTTCACCCGTCTAGAAAATATTAATAGTAATTACAGCAGGAATTTTCCTTTGCTGTGGATGCTATTGTTGCTGCATGGTCTCCGAATCTAAATATCCTATTCTTATGATGAGGCCTCCTTTGCTTCTCCAAGCCAGACAACCTACAGCTAGACACCCTTTATTTAATCAGCTCAGGATTTTTACACCTCCCGATAGGCACACTCTACCATTCCTTTCAGCTTGAAGTTCAAGATGAGATTTTTGCTCTTCAACACTCCCTTAAGAATAAGGAGGATAAAAATCCCAGAGCAGGGAGATGAGGTAGGAAAGCTGAAGGGACTCCATCTTAGAAAGGCTCCGTCTCTGTTTTTCTTCTAGGCCCCTTTATTCACGTTCCATATTTTGCCTCTTAATACGCCAAAGAAGCCCTGTTCCCACTTCAAGAGGGAAGCAAGAAAGTTAATCCTTCTCTGAGTTTTGTCCAAGGCCCCAAACACCTGATGACATCCAAGAAGATCTGGATCCAAACCATGTTCCAGAATATCAGCTTCAAACAAACCTCGGCTGACACTGGTATCAATGCCCCATCTTCGGTAATTTATGGAATAACACCTATTGTTCACCTGACACCTGCCTTTGGTCGGAAGCTAGCCTGGATTCCCAGAGGAACATGCACCCTAGACTCCTTTCCAGTATAAACTCCCAACCCCAATGACAGTCTCATTCTCCTTTCCCTTCCCCGCGACGCTCCATCTGCTATTCTCTTCCTGTCATATACACTGTTCAATAAACTCTGTTTTCACTTTCTCTGCCTTAACTTGACAAAGAAATCAAAGCACATCTAATTAAAGGTCCAAACCTTCCCTACCACAAGCAAGGAGGAACCCTGTAGCGGAAGGACCAGTGGGAAAGAGCAGCCAAAACACAACAGAATGCACACATCACATACCAGAAACACTTCCTGAAGCTTCCGTTGTTGTTACTGCTGTTTTTCCTGTTTTTGTTTTGTTTTGTTTTGTTTTATTTTTATTTTCCTCCTTTCTTTTCTGGACACAATGACTAGAAGGAGAAATTCACCACACACACACACAAAGTAGCACTCTCTATCGTGGACTTAGTAGGAAGAACAGGAGGTAGTACTCTCTGCCAGGGATTTAATCGATATGGATATGAGTAAGATGTCTGAATTAGAATTTAAAATGACAATTATAAAGATACTAGTTGGTCTTGAAAAAAGCATAGATGACACTAGGGAACCCCTTACTGTAGAAATAAAAGAACCACATTCTAATCAGGCCAAAATTTAAAATGCTATTACTAAGATGCAGTCAAAAATGGAGGCTCTAACAGCTAGGATAAATGAAGCAGAAGAGAGAGTCAGTGACAGAAGACAAAAATGATGGAAAGTAAGGAAGCTGAGAAAAAGAGAAAAACAACTACTGGATCAGGAAGACACTTTGAAAAATCAGTGATACCATAAATTGAAATGATATTTGAATAATAGGGATCCCAGAAGATGAGGAGAGAGAGAAAGGCCAGAAGGTTTATTTGAACAAATTATAGCTGAGAGCTTCCCTAATCTGGGGGAAGGAAACAGGCAGTCAAGTCCAGGAGACACAGAGAACTACCCTTAAAAATCAATAGAAATAGGTCAACACCTCAACATATAACAGTGAAGCTTGCAAATCTCAGAGACAAAGAGAAAATCCTGAAAGCAGCTTGGGGACAAGAGATCCGTAACCTACAAGGGTAGAAATATTACACTGGCAGCAGACCTGTCCACAGAGACCTGGCAGGCCAGAAAGGACCAGCATGATATATTCAACATGCTAAATGGGAAAAATATGCAGCCAAGAATACATTATCTAGCAAGGCTGTCATTTAAAATAGAAGGAGAGATAAATAGTCTCCCGGAAAAACAAACAAACAAACAAACTAAACTAAAGGAATTCGTGAACCCTAAACCACCCTGCAAGAAATATGAAAGGGGATCGATCCTTTGAGTGGAGAGAGAGCCCCAAAGCAGCAAAGACCAGAAAGGTACAGAGACAATCTATAGAAACAGTGACTTTACAGTTAATACAATGGTCCTAACTTCGTATCTTTCAATAATTACTCTGAATGTAAATGGACTAAATGCTCCAATCAAAAGACACAGGATATAAGAGTGGGGAAAAAAAAAAAAAAGACCCTAGATACGCCGTCTACAGGAGATTCATTTTAGACCCAAAGACACCCCCAGATTGAAAGTGAGAGGGTGGTGAACCATTTATCATGCTAATGGACATCAAAAGAAAGCTGGAGTAGCAATCCTTTATAATAATAATAAGACATGAAGGACACTGTATAAGAAAACGCCCTATCCAACAAGAAAAAACTAACAACTGCAAATATTTATGCCCCTAACTTGGGAGCAGCCAATTATATAAACCAATTAATAGGAAAATTAAAGGAACGCATTGAAAATAATACAATAATAGTAGGGAACTTTAATATGCCACTCAAAGCAATGGACAGATCATTTAAGCAGAAGATCCACAAGGAAACAAGGGCTTTGAATAACACACTGCACCAGATGGACTCTACAGATATATTCAGAGTATCTCTTCCTAAAGCAGATTACACATTGTTCTTGAGTGCACATGGAACATTCTCCAGAAGAGATCACATACTGAGTCACAAATCAGTTCTCAACCGGTACCAAAAGATTGAGATTATTCTCTGCACTTTCACACCACAATGCTTTAAAACTTGAACTCAATCACAAGAGAAAATTTGGAAGGAAGACAAATATATGGAGGTTAAATAGCATCCTACTAAAGAATGAATGGGTCAACCCGGAAATTAAAGAAGAATTTTTTAAAAAATATATGGGAACAAATGAAAATGAAAACACAACTGTTCAGAACCTTTGGGATGAAGCAAAGGCAGTCCTAAGAGGGAAGTATATAGCAATACAGGCCTTCCTCAAGAAACAAAAAAAGTCATACACAACCTAACCTTACACCTAAAGGAGCTGGAGAAAGAACAGCAAATAAAGCCTAAATGCAGCAGGAGAAGAGAAATAATAAAGATTAGAGGAGAAATCAATGATACAGAAATCAAAAGAACAGAACAGATCAACGACTTTAGGAGCTTGTTCTTTGAAAGAATAAGATTAAGAAATCCCTGGTCTGTCTTCTCAAAAAGAAAAGAGAAAGGGCCCAAATAAAATCATGAATGTAAGAGGAGAGATCACAACCAACACTGCAGAAATACAAACAATTATAAGAACACATTATGAGCAATATATGCCAACAAATTAGGCAATCCAGAAGATGAATGCATTCCTGGGGACATATAAACTACCACAACTGAAACAGGAAGAAACAGAAAACATGAACAGACCCATAACCAGCAAGGAAATTGAAGCAGTCATCAAAAATCTCCCAACAAACAAGAGTCCAAGGCCAGATGGCTTCCCAGGGGAATTCTACCAAACATTTAAAGAAGAATTATTACCTATTCTCCTGAAGCTGTTTTTTAAAAAAAGAAAAACAAAAAGAAATGGAAGGAAAATTTCCAAACTCTATGAGGCCAGCATTAGGTTGATCCCAAAACCAGACAAAGACCCCACCAAAAAGGAGAATTACAGACCAATAATCCTGATGAACATGGATGCCAAAATTATCACCAAAATAGGAGCCAATAGGATCCAACAGTCTTTAAAGTATTGTTCACCATGACCAAGAGAGATTTATTCCTGGGCTGCAAGAGTGGTTCAACATCAACAAATCAATGTGATACACTACATAAATAAAAGAAAGGACAAGAACCAAATGATCCAGATGAGAAAAAGATGGCAGAGGAGTAGGGGACCATTTTTCTGCTGGTCCCCTGAATCGAGCTGGATATCTACCAGACCATCCTGAACACCCATGAAATCAGCCTGAGATGTAGGAAGACGCATCTGGGTCTCTACAAACGAACATCTCCAGCGCTGAGCATTGAAGTACGAAGCGGGGAGCCGTGAAACCACGCACAGATATTGGAAGATAAACGGAAGGGGGAGGGAGCCACTGTGCTCAGGCGCTGGGAAGCAGGAACCTCCTGCTCTGGGGAGCGGGCCAGACTCGCGGACCAGTAGCCTCGGAGAAACCAGATGGAAACCGGGAATTCCGGAGCACGCATGTGAACCAGTCTGAAACTGGGAGCGCGCGCACGCACAACCAGACTGCAATCCGGCGCTCCAGAGTGCGCGTGAACCACACTGAAACAGAGAGCTCGGGAGTGCATGCGGGAACCGGGGGCAGCTGGTGGTGTTAGAAACACAAAGGACAGACATGTGCCGGCGCTGGGAGCGAAGACTGGGAGAGTGGCTGTGGGGCGCACAACCCCGGACACTGCAGGGTTTTTAGCAGCACCGACAGAAACAGAGTTAGGGTAGCCAGGAGAGCTCAGTGGAGAGCAGACTGCGATCTCTCTGTACTGAGACAGAGGCTAGGATACAGCCACTGCTGCTCTGACTCTCAGAAGAGCCACAGAAAACTGCCAGGGAAAGCCGCCAGAGAACAAAAGCCCCAAAACTGGTTCTGAGCCCATCCCCCCCTCCACAGGGGACAGGGCAACTCTACCCAAATAGGGTTGCCTGAGTATCAGCAGGGCAGGCCCCTCCCCCAGAAGGCAGGCTGAAAAATCAAGAAGTCCACATCCCTAACGTCCCTATAAAACAAGTGCACACTGCCTGGGTCCTGGTCAATAATTTGGACTCTGTATATCCCTGCAACCTCTCATCAGAATGACAAGGAGGAGGAGCTCCCAACAAAGAAAAGAAATAGAGACTGTGGCCTGTGCCACAGAACTAATGGATATGGATATAACCAAATTGTCAGAAATGGAGTTCAGAGTAACAATGGTCAAGATGATGTGTAGGCTTGAAAAAAATATTAACGAAAATATTAATGAGAATATAGAATCTCTAAGGACGGAAATGAGAGTGAATCTGGCAGAAATTAAGAATGCTATGAATCAAATGCGGTCTAAACTGGATGCTCTGACAGCCAGGGTAAACGAGGCAGAAGAACGAATTAGTGAGTTGGAAGATGAGACGATAGGAAAGAAGGAAAAAGAGGGAACATAGCTTAAAGAACTCCAATTTCGAGAAATTAGAATATGGGAGATTACTGACTCAATGAAACATTCCAATGTCAGAATCATCAGCATCCCTGAGGGGGTGGAAAAAGAGAGAGGTCTAGAAGACATATTTGAACAAATTGTAGCTGAGAACTTCCCCAACCTGGTAAAGGAAACAAGCATTCGTGTCCAAGAGTCAGAAAGGACCCCTCCCAAGATCAATGAGGACAGACCTACACCACATCACATAATAGTACAATTTGCAAATCTTAGATCCAAGGAAAAAAATCTTGAAAGCGGCCAGGGGGAAGAGAATCCTTATGTACAGAGGGAGGAACATCAGAATAAAGTCAGACCTGTGTACAGAGACCTGGCAAGCCAGAAAAAGCTGGCAACTCATATTCAGAGCACTAAGTGAGAAGAACATGCAGCCAAGGATCCTTTACACAGCAAGGCTGTCATTCAGAATGGATGGAGAGACAAGGACCTTCCAAGACTGGCAGAAACTGAAAGAATATGTGACCACCAAGCCAGCCCTACAAGAAATATTAAGGGGGGGTTCTATAAAAGTAAAAAGACCCCAAGAGTGATACAGAACAGAAAGTCACAATCTATAGAAACAAAGACTTCACAGTCAACATGACATCATTAAAATCATATCTCTCAATAATCACTCTCAATGTGATTGGCCTAAATGCTCCCATAAACACCACAGGGTTGCAGATGGATAAAAAGACATGACCATCCATATGCTGTCTACAAGAGACTCATTTTGAACCTAAACATACATCCAGACTGAAAGTGAAGGGATGGAGAACAATTGTTCATGACAACGGACCTCAAAAGAAAGCTGGGGTAGCAATTCTCATATCAGACGGATTAGATTTTAAGCTAAGGACTGTAGTTAGAGATACAGAAGGACACTATATAATTCTTAAAGGGTGTATCCAACAAGAGGATCTAACAATTATAAATATCTATAACCCCAACAGGGGAGCAGCTAGATACACAAGACAACTCTTAACCAGAATAAAGAGACATATACATAGTAATACGTTAATAGTAGGGGACCTCAACACTCCGCTCTCAGCAATAGACAGATCACCTAAGCAGAAAATCAATAAAGAAACAAGAGCTTTGAATGACATACTGGACCAGATGGACCTCATAGATATATACAGAACACTACACCCCAGAACAACAGAATACTCATTCTTTTCAAATGTACATGGAACTTTCTCCAGAATAGACCATATACTGGGTCGCAAAACAGGTCTCAACTGACACCAAAAGACTGAGATTGCTCCCTGCATATTCTCAGACCACAACGCTTTGAAACTGGAACTCAATCACAAGGGAAAATTTGGAAGAAACCCAAACACTTGGAAACTAAGAACCATCCTGCTTAAGAATGATTGGGTAAACTGGGGAACTAAAGAAGAACTTAAGCAATTTATGGAAACCAATGAGAACGAAAACACATCAGTCCAAAACCTATGGGACACTGCAAAGGCAGTCCTAAGGGGAAAATACATAGCCATTCAAGCCTCACTCAAAATATAAAAATCTAAAATGCAGTTTTTATATTCTCACCTTAAGAAGCTGGAGTTGGAACAGAAGAACAGACCTAACCCATGCACAAGAAGGCAGTTGATCAAGATTAGAGCAGAGATCAATGAATTAGAAACCAGCAGCACGGTACAGCAGATCAACAGAACTAGAAGCTGGTTCTTTGAAAGAATAAATAAGATCGATAAGCCACTGACCAGACTTATTCAAAAGAATAGAGAAAGGACCCAAATTAATAAAATTATGAATGAAAGGGGAGAGATCATGACCACCACCAAGGAAATAGAAACAATCATTAGAAACTATTATCAACAGCTATACGCCAATAAATTAAACAACCTGGAAGAAATGGATGCCTTCCTGGAAACCTATAAACTACCAAGACTGAAACAGGAAGAAATTGATTATCTAAACAGACCAATTAATCATGAAAAGATTGATGCAGTGATCAAAAACCTTCCAAAACACAAAAGTCCAGGGCCTAACGGATTCCCTGGGGAATTCTACATTCAAAGAAGAAATAATACCTATTCTCCTGAAGCTGTTTCAAAACATAGAAACAGAAGGAAAACTGCCGAACTCATTCTATGAGGCCAGTATTACCTTGATCCTCAAACCAGGCAAAGACCCCATCAAAAAAGGAGAATTACAGACCGATATCCCTGATGAATATGGACGCCAAAATTCTCAACAAGATCCTAGCTAATAGGATCCAACAGTACATTAAAAGGATTATCCATAACAACCAAGTGGGATTCATCCCTGGGATGCAAGGATGGTTCAACTTTCGCAAATCGATCAGTGTGATAGGTCACATTAATAAGAGAAGAGACAAGAACCATATGATCCTTTCAATCGATGCAGAAAAAGCATTTGACAAAATACAGCATCCTTTCCTGATTAAAACCATTCAGAGTGTAGGGATAGAGGGTACATTCTTCAATTTCAAAAAAACCATCTATGAAAAGCTTAAAGTGAATATCATTCTCAATGGGGGAAAGCGGAAAGCCTTTCCCTTAAGATCAGGAACATGACAAGGATGCTCACTCTCGCCATTATTGTTCAACATAGTACTAGAAGTCCTAGCAACAGCAATCAGACAACAAAAAAGAATAAATGTACTCAAATTGGCAAAGAAGAAGTCAAACTCTCCCTTCGCAGATGGCCTGATACTTTATAAGGAAAACCCAAAAGACTCCACCCCCAAATTACTAGAACTCATAGAACAATTCAGTAATGTGGCAGGATACAAAAATCAATGCTCAGAAATCAGTTGCATCTCTATACACAAACAATGAGACTGAAGAAAGAGAAATTAGGGAATCGATTCCATTTACAATAGCACCAAAAATCATAAAGATATCTCGGAATAAACTTAACTGGAGAGGTAAAGGATCTATACTCTAGAAACTACAGAACACTGATGAAAGACACTGAAGAAGACACAAAAAGATGGAAAAAACATTCCATGCTCATGGACTGGAAGAATTAGCATAGTTAAATGTCTATGCTATCCAGAGAAATCTACAATTTCAATGCCATCCTGATCAAATTACCAATGACATTTTTCAAAGAGCTGGAACAAACAAGCCTAAAATTTCTGTGGAACCAGAAATGACCCTGAATCATCAAGGAAATGTTGAAAAAGAACAACAAAGCTGGGGGCATCACGTTGCCTGATTTCAAGCTATACTACAAAGCTGTGATCACCAAGACAGCATGGTACTGGCACAAAAACAGACACATAGACCAATGGAACAGAATAGAAACTCCAGAAATGGACCCTTGGCTCTATGGTCAACTAATCTTTGACAAAGCAGGAAAAAAACATCCAGTGGAAAAAAGACAGTCTCTTCAATAAATGGTGCTGGGAAAATTGGACAGCTATATACAAAAGAATGAAACTTGACCACTCTCTCACACCATACACAAAGACAAACTCCAAATGGATGAAAGACCTCGATGTGAGACAGGAATCCATCAAAATCCTAGAGGAGAACATAGGCTGTAACCTCTTTGACATCGGCCACGGCAACTTCTTTCATGACACATCTCCAAAGGCGAGAGAAACAAAAGAAAAAATGAACTTCTGGGACTTCATCAAGATAAAAAGTTTCTGCACAGCCAAGGAAACAGTCATCAAAACATAGAGGCAACCCACAGAATGGAAGAAGATACTTCCAAATGAAACTACAGATAAAAGGCTGGTATCCAAGATCTATAGAGAACTTCTCAAACTCGATACACGAGAAACAATCAAATCAAGAAATGGGCAGAAGATATGAACAGACACTTTTCCAATGAAGACATACAAATGGCTAATAGACACATGAAAAAATGTTCAAAATCATTAGCCATCAGGGAAATTCAAATCAAAACCACACTGAGATACCACCTTATACCAGTTAGAATGGCAAAAATTGACAAGGCAAGAAACAACAATTGTTGGAGAGGATGTGGAGAAAGGGGATCCCTCTTACACTGTTGGTGGGAATGCAAGGTGGTACAGCCACTTTGGAAAACAGTGTGGAGGTCCCTCAAAAAGTTAAAAATAGAGCTATCCTATGACCCAGCAATTGCACTACTGGGTATTTACCCCAAAGATACAGGTGTAGTGAAGAGAAGGGCCATATGCACCCCAATGTTCATAGCAGCATTGTCCACAATAGCTAAATTGTGGAAGGAGCCAAGATGCCCTTCAACAGATGACTGGATAAAGAAGATGTGGTCCATATATACAATGGAATATTACTCAGCCATCAGAAAGAATCATTACCCAACATTTGCAGCAACATGGACGGGACTGGAGGAGATTATGCTAAGTGAAATAAGTCAAGCAGAGAAAGACAATTACCATAAGGTTTCACTCATTTATGGAACATAAGGAATAACAGGGAGATCGGTAGGAGAAGGAAGGAAAGAATGAAAGGGGTGGTAAACAGAAGGGGGAAAGAACCACGAGAGACTATGGACCCTGAGAAACAAACTGAGGGTTTCGGAGGGGAGGGGGTGGGGGACTGGGATAGGCCGGTGACAGGTATTAAGGAAGGCACGTATTGAATGGAGCACTGGGTGTATATGCGAATAATGAATCATGGAACACTACATCAAAAACTAATGATGTACTGTATGGTGACTAACATTACATAATAAAAAATTAAAAAAAAAACATATGATCCTCTCAACAGATGCAGAAAAGGCATTTGACAAAGTACAGCATCCTTTCTTGATTAAAACTCTTCACAGTGTAGGGACAGAGGGAACATACCTCAATATCATAAAAACCATATACAAAAACTCCTCAGTGAATATCATTCTCAGCGGGGAAAAACTGAGAACATTTCCCCTAAGGTCAGGAACATGGCAGGGATGTCCGCTATCACCACTGCTGTTCAATATAATACTAGAAGTCCTAGTCTTAGCAATCAGACAACAAAAAGAAATAAAAGGCATCAGAATGAGCAAAAAAGAAGTCAAACTCTCACTCTTCCCAGATGACATGATACTCTACGTAGAAAACCCAAAAGACCCCACCCCAAAAGTGCTAGAATTCATACAGGAATTCAGCAAAGTGGCAGGATATAAAATCAATGAACAGAAGTCAGTTGCACTTCTATACACTAACAATGAAACAGAAGAAAGTGAAATTAAGGAGTCAATCCCATTTACAACTGCACCAAAACCATCAGATACAGAGGAATAAACCTAACAAAAGAGGCAAAGGATCTGTACTCAGAAAACTATAGAACACTCATGAAAGAAATTGAGGAAAACACAAAGAAATGGAAAAACACTCCATGCTCATGGATTGGAAGAACAAATATTGTTAAAATGTATACGTCTCCCAGAGAAATCTATACATTCAGTGCAATCCCTATAAATATATCATCAATTTTTTCACAGAGCTGGAACAAGCAATCCTAAAATTTGTATGGAACCAGAAAAGACCCTGAATAGCCAGAGGAATGTTGCAAAAGAAAAGCAAAGCTGGTGCCATCACAATTCCAGACTTAAGCTCTATTACAAAGCTGTAATGATCAAGACAGTATGGTACTGGCACAAAAACAGACACATAGATCAATGAAACAGAATAGGGAACCCAGAAATGGGCCCTCAACTCTACATATGGTCAACTAATCATCAACAAAGCAGGAAAGAATATCCAATGGAGAAAAGATAGTCTCCTCAACAAATGGTGTTGGCAAGATCAGACAGCCACATGCAGAAGAATGAAACCGGACCACTTCCTTACACCATACACAAAAACAAATTCAAAATGGATGAAAGACCTAAACGTGAGACAGGAATCCATCAAAATCCTAGAGGAGAAAAGAGGCAGCAAGCTCTTGGACCTCGGCCTCAGCAACTTCTTGCTAGACACATCTCCAAAGGCAAGGGAAACAAAAGCAAAAATGAACTACTGGCATTTCATCAAGATAGAAAGCTTTTGCCCAGCAAAGGAAACAGTCGAAAAAACCAAAAGACAACCTACCAAATGGGAGAAGATATTTGCAAATGTCTTATCAGATAAAGGGTAAGTATCCAAAATCTATGAAGAACTTGCCAAATTAAACACCCAAAGAAAAAATAATCCAATCAAGAAGTGGGCAGATGACATGAACAGACATTTTTCCAAAGAAGACATACAAATGGCCAAAAGACACATGAAAAAATGCTCTACATCACTCGGCATCAGGAAAATACAAAACAAAACCACAATGAGATACTACCTCACACCGGTCAGAATGGCTAAAATTAACAAGTCAGCAAATGACAGATGTTGGCGAGAATGTGGAGAAAGAGGAACCCTCTTAGACTGCTGGTGGGAATGAAAGCTGGTGCAGCCCCTCTGGAAAACAGTAAGGAGGTTCCTCAAAAAGTTGAAAATAGAGCTACCCTATGGCCCAGCAGTTGCACTACTAGATATTTACACCAAAGCTAGAAATGTAGGGATCTGAAGGGGTACCTGTACCCCAACGTTTATAGCAGCAATGTTCACAATAGTCAAACTATGGAAAGAGTCCAGATGTCCATCGGCAGGTGAATGGATAAAGAGGTGGCATATATATATACAACGGAATATTACTCAGCCATCAAAAAAATGAAATCTTGCCATTTGCAACACTGTGGGTGGAACTAGAGGGTATTATACTAAGTGAAACAAGTCAGTCAGACAGATAAATATATGATTTCACTCACATGTGGACGAAACAAAACAGAAGAATAGAGGGGAAGGGAAGGAAAAATAAAATAAGACGAAATTAGAGAGGGAGACAAACCATAAGAGACTCTTAACTCTAGGAAACCAACTGAGAGTTGCTGGAGGGAAGGTGGGTGGGGGGATGTGGTAACTGGGTGATGGACATTAAGGAGGGCATGTGAAGTAATGAACCCTGGGTATTATATAAGATTGATGAATCACTGACCTCTATCTCTGAAACTAATAATACACTATATGTTAATTGATTTTAAATAAAATAAAAATAAATTAAAATTTTAAAAGATGCAGCAGCCCCTGGCAGAGAGCTTATGCTAAGGATATAACAGGAAAACATGTTTGTGACCTTGCGGGCTTTAGCGTAAAGGTCAGAGCACAGCAGCCGGGAACGCTGCCCTCAGATAACGACCGGCCAGGAACACCTGGTCCGCTAAAGGGCGGAACATGAACGCTGCCCCAGCCGAAACTTGATTGCTTTCACAATAACCCACGGGGTCCATAGAAACATGTTTAAGGGGGGGCGCCTGGGTAGCAGAGCGGTTGAGCGTCTGCCTTCGGCTCAGGGCGTGATCCTGGCGTTGTGGGATCGAGCCCCACATCAGGCTCCTCCACTATGAGCCTGCTTCTTCCTCTCCCACTCCCCCTGCTTGTGTTCCCTCTCTCGCTGGCTGTCTCTATCTCTGTCGAATAAATAAATAAAATCTTAAAAAAAAAAAAAAGAAACATGTTTAAGAATAGGCCTCACTTGCTGAACGTTACATCATCTAATCGCATGACCTTCCCCGTGATGTACTACTATTCACTAGGATGTAATATGGATCATTCCCTTGATTGTCTTTGATTGTTTATTGCCAATAAATACATGAGGTTGCAGCTGTTTGGGGCAATCGCACTCTTGGCGGTGGCGCGCCTGGCGGTCGTCCCCTGCACCCACGCTCTCTTTCGCAAGCTAACCTGTCTGTGTCTCATCCTTCTCCCGAATCAACGTCGCAGCTCCGAGGCAAGTGGCGCCCAAACAGGGACCTGAAACTGCAGCAGAGAAGGAGCCCTGACGGATAAAGACGCAAGGCTTCGGTCATTGCCCGCTGGTGAATCGGGGAACCTTCAGCAGGGTATGGGTAATTCTCAGAGCACAGATAATTATCGCCCTTACGTCTGTCTTTTGAAGCAACTCCTAAGAGCGGGAGGAGTTAAGGTTAGTGAGGGCAAACTTCTGGACTTACTAAAAGTCATAGAAGAATACTGTTCATGGTTTCCCACTCTGGGGACCTTAGATCTGCAAGCATGGGAAAAAGTAGGACACGAGCTTAAGCAACAGCATGCTCGAGGAAAGCCAATTCCCATCACTATTTGGCCTACGTGGTCTCTGATTCGTTCTATCCTGGAACCACTTCAAAGCCCGGACTCAGAGAGGGATACTGAACTTGAGAGTCCTAATGCCAAAGATAGTCCTCCACAAGACCTGAACGCACTGACCCAGAAGGAGGAAAAGTAAAACCTGTTCCCCCTCCTCCTCCCATAGAAATGGACGGCTTTCTACCACCACCTTCACTTACAAAGAGGAATAGTGGTTTCCTCTCACCAAAACTGGCAACAGCCTCATCCTATAAGGAGCAATATCAGTCGCCGCTTTCGGCGGTTCAGAAAGGCTTGCTCCTGGCCAAACAGCAAGGAGATTTAGATGCTCTACAATTTGCGTTCCCAGTAACTATAAGGGAGCATTTGCCTCCTGGGGTAGATCCCAACCACCCAGGAGGAATATACGAAGCCACGCATGAACCATTTCCCTTTAAAGCTCTCAAAGAGTTAAAACAGGCAGTTCAAAACTGGTACTAATTCGCCCTTCACTATGGGCCTTATTCAGGGCATTGCAGAAGGCGACCAATTAATTCCCATGGACTGGTCTTTGTTAGCAACGACTGTCCTGGCCCCTGGGGAATTCTAACAATTTCGTACGTGGTGGCAAGACCGTGCAGAAACTGCTGCAAATTATAATCGAGCTCATAACATCCCTCTCTCTCTAGAACAATTGATGGGGATGGGACCTTGGAGTCAAGTGCAGGAAGAAGTGCAGATGACCAACCAAGCTATAGAACAGCTTCGCAGAGGTTGCCTACGTGCTTGGGAGAAAACTGAATCTAAATCTACTGCTAATGTCTCTTTTCAAAAGATCATTCAAGGTGCTAGGGAGCCTTATACTGAATTCGTAGGAAGATTACAGGAAGCTATTAAAAGACAGATCAATAATGTAGAAGCTGCTGACACTTTATTACAACTATTGGCCTATGAAAATGCAAACACGGATTGTAAGAAAGTTATCGTTCCTTTTAAAGGAAAAGGTACGCTCACTGATGACATCAAATTGTGCCAAGGTGTAGGCACTGAGACCTACAAAGCTGACTTGCTAGCTCAGGCCATGGCAGCCTTAACAACAAATACTTCCAAGGGACAATGCTTCGATTGTGGAAAAAACGGGCATACTCGCACCCAATGCCATCTTAAGAATAGAAATATGATGGGAAAAAACAATCGAAATAATTTCCCTAGTCTTTGTTCCCGAAGCAAAAAGGGGAATCATTGGGCCAGTCAGTGCCACTCTAAAGTTCACGAAGATGGTACTGCTCTACAGGGAAATGGGTTACGGGCAAGCCCTCAGCCCTGAACCAAAAGGGGGCACCCCCCAACCTCAACCGCGGACAATTTTAGATTTGTTACATGCCACGACAGGAAGCGCTGGACTTGATCTCCCGTGTAGAGAAAACTTTTTATTCCTCCCAAATCAGACTCCTCAGAAGGTTCCTACAGGCTGTTTTGGCCCTTTGCCAAACGATACTGTAGGACTAATTTTAGGACGATCTACTTTGACCAAAGAAGGTGTTTTAGTTCTTACAGGAGTCATTGACTCAGATTATACTGGAGAAATCATGGTTTTAATGTCTTCAAATACCCCATATAAATTTTTAAAGGGAGACCGAATAGCGCAGTTACTATTGCTGCCATATATTAAGGGAAAATTTAAAAGTCAAACGTGTGGTGACGCAGGCTTTGGAAGTACCGGTCAGTCGGGAGTGTATTTGACTGAAACAGTTTTCAAAGAAAAACCGACCTGCTATATAAAGATACAGGGAAAGTCCTTTCAGGGACTTAATAATACTGGAGCAGATGTGTCCATTATTGGAACTGATAACTGGCTGAAGAAATGGCCTCAGGGCCCCACGACAATGACTATTTCATGTTTAGGACAAGCAGAAAATGTAAACCAAAGTCTTCGTATTCACCCATGCAAGGGTCCTGAGGGACAAAAAGGATATATTCAGCCATATATAATAGACATTCCCATCAATCTATGGGGTCGAGATTTACTCCAACAATGGAAAGTGTATATAATGATACCACCTCCTACAAAAGAGACGGATGCCAATCCGCCTTTTTTGTAGGGGCCACTGCTCAGCCTCCAATGGGTCCTTCAGAGCCAATTCCACTAACGTGGAAGGATGAACGCCCCATTTGGATCGAGCAGTGGCCATTAAACAAAGAAAAATTAGAGGCTCTGCAAAGTTTGGTTCAAGAGCAGCTTCAAAAAGGACATATACAGGGGCGCCTGGGTAGCGCAGTCGTTAAAGCGTCTGCCTTCGGCTCAGGGCGTGATCCTGGCGTTCTGGGATCGAGTCCCACATCAGGCTCCTCCGCTATGAGCCTGCTTCTTCCTCTCCCACTCCCTCTGCTGTGTTCCCTCTCTCGCTGGCTGTCTCTCTGTCACATAAATAAATAAAATCTTTAAAAAAAAAATTTGTAAAAAAAGGACATATACAAGAATCCTTTAGTCCTTGGAATTCACCTGTTTTTGTAATCAAAAAGAAATCTGGAAGATGGCCTTTACTTACTGACTTAAGAGCAGTTAATGCAGCAATTCAACCTATGGGACCGCTCCAACCAGGACTCCCTTCCCCCAATATGGTACCTTTTAATTGGCCTCTTACTATTATTGATTTACAGGACTGCTTCTATACAATTCTACTTGCACAACAAGATTGTCCCTGCTTTGCTTTAACAATCCCGAATGTTAATTTCACAGAACCTTCCAGGCGCTTTCAGTGGAAGGTGCTCCCACGGGGAATGCTTAATAGTCCAAACCATATGTCAAAGTTATGTGGCCCGAATTCTTGAACCAATTCGGGTCCAACATCCACAAGCTTATTTAATCCGTGATATAGGGATGACATTTTATGTGCAGCAAAAACGGAAGAAGAATTAGCTACTGTTTTCAGTTTTCTCAAATATCAATTTGATCTTCACAAACTTGTCATTGCTCCTGAAAAAATCCAGACCTCAACCCCTTATTCTTACTTAGGTTATATAATGGATCATACCACAATATGCACCCAAAAGGTACAAATTCTCGCAAGATGCCATTAAAACTTTAAATGATATGTGATATGCAAAAATTATTAGGAGACATTAACTGGATTAGACCCAAGATAGGAGTTCCTACCTATGCATCACAAAATCTCTGTTTTTTTAATAATATTTTTTATTATATTATGTTAGTCACCATACAGTATCTCTTTGAATTATTAAAAGGTGATCTGGACTTAAACAGCCCCCGGACCCTCAATGAAGCAGCCACTTCAGAATTGCAACTTGTAGAAGAACAAATTCATAAGATGCAAACTCAGAGAGTTATACCAAGTATGCCTTTAACATTCCTTATTTTTCATACACCCCATTCACCTACTGGTCTCTTAATCCAGCATGAACCCCTTGTGGAATGGCTATTTTTACCAAACCATACCACAAGAACACTAACGGTTTACTTGGATCGTATTGGAACTCTCTTGCAGATGGGACAGAAACGCGCTCAACAATTAACTGGCTTGGCTCCTTTGACAATCATTTTTCCTCTTACTAAGGCACAGATCAAAACTGCTCTGCAAAATAATATGTCTTGGCAAATTGCGCTTAGTCAATTTGTGGAAAATTTATCCTCCCACTACCCCTCTATTCCTTTATTGTCTTTTCTAAAGCGAACTTCCTTTATATTACCCAAAGTCATAGCCTCTTCACCTTTACCTAATGCTTTGACCTTTTTCACAGATGGATCCGCAAGAGGAAAAGCCTGTTGCTATGGGCCTCGAACTAAAATAATTGAGACCCCTCATCTATCTGCTCAGAGGTCTGAATTAATGGCTGTTATTACTCTTTTTCAGGATGTCTCCGATCCCTTTAATTTACTTTCATTCTTTATACCCAGTCTACGTCGTTAGCCACATCGAGATGCCCTCCATTTCAACATCGGATACTCAGCTTATGAGCTTTTTTCAACAGTTGCAGCAGCTTATACGTTCCCGCGCTTCGCCATTTTATATTACTCATATTCGCAGTCATAATAATCTTCCAGGTCCCCTCTCTGAAGGAAATGCCACTGCTGATGCTCTTTTACATCTGGCATTTCAAGATGCCTCCCACTTCCATACACTGACTCACGTTAATGCTCGAGGGAACAAGCTAAAACCATTATAGGATCCTGTCCGGCCTGTGCCACGTTGAATGCACAATCTCAAACTGGGGTTAATCCCCATGGTTTACAAGCCAAGGAAATCTGGCAGATGGATGTCACCCATTATTCTCCATTTGGCAAATTATCTTTCATTCACGTCACCATCGATACATTCTCCCGATTTATTTGGGCTACTGCTCAAACTGGAGAATCAGCCTCTCATGTCATCCGACATTTAACCAGTGCTTTTGCTGTTATGGGACTTCCTAAAAATATCAAAACAGATAATGCTCCTGCTTATACCTCTGCCAAACTACGAGAATTTTTTGATGCCTGGAATATATCACACTCCACGGGGATCCCGTATAATCCCCAAGGACAGGGTATTGTGGAAAGAGCCAACCAACTCCTTAAATTATAATTACAACAACAAAAAGGGGGAGTACATGTAAGTCCCATGGAAACTTTGGCAAAAACCTTATTTACTTTAAATGTTTTGAATCGAGATGAGAATGACTCTACTGCTGTTGACACACATTTTCATAACTCTCACCTGGAAACACGTTCTCAGCCCCCTCCTGTCTGGTGGAAGGACGTACAATCTAATCAATGGTTTCCTGGCACTTTGTTTGGGGAAAAGGCTATGCTTGTGTGATGCCTGACGATGCTATCAAGCCTGTTTGGGTCCCTTCTTGTTTATTAAAGGTTCAGCATGAGCAAGCGGAAGAGATTCGCGTTCGATCCAGTCCCTCCGATAATCAATTTCAAGGGCTTTACCCTACAGACCACCAAGATCACGCTGCCAGGAACCAAGACGGCGAAGATGCCCACATGGGGTCAGATCAAGAAGCTGACCCAGAAAGCAGAAGTGCTGCGTAATGAACAGCGCCCCTTTACCCCTAGCAATACCCCAACTATGACGGTAGCCCTAAGTATCCCACTCTGTCACACGGCACCAGCCACCAATTTTACTTATTGGGCCTATGTACCCAGTCCCCTCTTACCAGGCCAGCTGAATGGGATGATGATGCTGTCCCTGTACACATTAATGGATCTAAATGGATCCCAGGGATAGCAGACCCTAGGCTCCCGATTTTCCCTAAAGAAGGACAAGAAATTAATATCACATTGGGCTTTAATACGAGACCTACATGTACTGGCCGTTATGAAAATTGCTTAAGACCATTAAACCAAGGATGGCTGGTGACCTCTCCTGGAGACGTTAATTCCTCTGGAATGCAACTTTATTTGATATTTACTGTGGGCTTTGCCTACAATTTACTGAAGAAAACATTGAAATCCCACCAATACCTAAATGTAAAACGGCCAGAGTGTGGTCGGATGAAGGGATTCAGCCCAATTGGGAGGAACGTAGAGCAAATCATCCCAGTATACTAATTAATGATTCCTATGGAGTATGGGACTGGTCCCCTAAGGGGTTTGCAGTCTCTAATTGCACTGGGAGACAATGCTCTCATCATTGAACCTTACAATGGTATGTACTTAATCATACCTCCATTTATACTATCTCCAACGGTCCTATAATGTGGCATGGAGACAGATTAGCCGCCCCCTCTCCTTTTATGGACTACCGCAAAAGACAAAAACATTTATGGAAACTTGCTGCGGCTAAGTCCCCTATTAAGATCTGGAATGGGACCTATCTTAAAGATGAAAACTATACTTTAAGCTTTCAGACAGTTGATAAGGACTATATTCAAGCTTGTGTGAGAGACCCATATGTGTTGGTGGTAGGATCCCCTAAATTGGACATGTTCCAAAAAGAGCTTTGCACAAATTGCAGGTTATATACCTGCCTAAATTGTAACATAAATACCGACCAATCATCTTACTAGCACAAAGGAGAGTTGGAGTATGGATACCCGTTGAACATCCCCATCCATGGGAGAGTTCTCCGGACATGCATGCCTTGCTAACAGTCCTACAGAAGTGGGTCCGGGGGCGCCTGGGTGGCACAGCGGTTAAGCGCCTGCCTTCAGCTCAGGGCGTGATCCTGGCGTTATGGGATCGAGCCCCATATCAGGCTCTTCCGCTATGAGCCTGCTTCTTCCTCTCCCACTCCCCCTGCTTGTGTTCCCTCTCTCGCTGGCTGTCTCTATCTCTGTCGAATAAATAAATAAAATCTTTAAAAAAAAAAAAAAAAAAGAAGTGGGTCCGACGCTCAAAAAGGTTTATAGGACTCCCTTATTATGACCGTTCTCGGCATTACTGCCATCACCTCCACAGCTGCGGTGGCAGGAACAGCATTGCACCAAACAGTACAAACAACAAGATTTGTGCAAGACTGGCATCACAATGCCAGCACGGCATGGAGTCAACAAACTATTATTGATCAAAAAATAAGTGAATGGCTCTCAGATCTAGAATATACTATGACATATCTGGGAGATGAAATACAAAATATTAAACTACACACGCACCTTCTTTATGACTGGAACGTCACAACATTCTGTGTTACTCCTTTTCCTTATAATGCAACTGAGATTCCTTGGGAGAAAGTTCGAAGACATCTATCTAATCATTATGGTAACAATTTAACTCTTAATATTAAACAGCTACAAGCTACCATTCAAGGCATCACTCATGCCGACTTACAAAATGTACCAGGCTTAAGCTTGGTGGAAAATATTGATAGGACACTGTCCCCCTCAAATCCTTTCCAGTAGCTTAACAAGAACGGTACTAGCCTTCTAGGAGCTCTACTATAACTTTTTATTTCTTTGTAATATGCTTAGTCCTCAGATGTGAAAGAAAAGCCTTCCAATGAGTGATGGAATGCGAAGTGGCCAAGTCTGCTTCCTGCTTCTGCAAAAAGAAAAAGGGGGAAATGCAGCAGCCCCTGGCGGGAGAGCTTATCCTAAGAATATAATGGGAAAACATGTTTGTGACCTTCCTGGCTTTAGCGTAAAGGTCAGAGCACAGCAGCCGGGAACGCCTGGCTTGCCCAGCGCCCTGAACGCTGCCCCAACCGAAACTTGATTGCTTCCACAATAGCCCAAGGGGTCCATAGAAACATGTTTAAGAATAGGCCTCACTTGCTGAACGTTACATCATCTAATCGCATGACCTTCCCCGTGATGTACTACTATTCACTAGGATGTAATATGGATCATTCCCTTGATTGTCTTTGATTGTTTATTGCCAATAAATACATGAGGTTGCAGCTGTTTGGGGCAATCGCACTCTTGGTGGTAGTGCGCCTGGCAGTCGTCCCCTGCACCCACGCTCTCTTTCGCAAGCTAACCTGTCTGTGCCTCGTCCCTCTCCTGAATCAACGCCGTGGCTCAGCGGGCGGTGTCGTGGCAAAAAGACCAGCAGTCTACTCTACTAAGGGAGACTGGGCATGGCCAGCAGGGTGCAGGGAAACTATAGTAAGCAAAACATTCAGTTTTGTATTTTTTATTTCAGATATTAAGTGGTGGTATCATCATCCTATGATATTTCCCTAATCAGTATAGTAACTCATAACCTGAAATCTAGTCATCTATTAAGAGTCTGACTGGGAGAACACTGAACATGAGTACCGACTATAAATTCGTAGATTTTTAAATACCATACCCAGTTGTCACTACACTATCTTGGAAATTCCAAAAAGGGTTGGGTTTTTGTGCACATTGTTCACTGCTGTAAATTTAGAACAGTGCTGGTGATCAGTCAAGAATAATAAATATTTGTGAATGAATCGTTCTTATTTCTCAACTGAAATTGGGATAATCCTCCTTTGAATAAAGAGGGAAAAGAAAAAGTCTAATATTTTAGCCTTTAACTTTTTTTTTTAATTAGAGCATATATGATTGATTAGGAATCAGTTTTGATTATAAAAGCAATGGGAAAATGGACATCTACAATAGTTTCAGGAGATACTAGCAGCATTGATTCTTAAATGGGCATTTTACATTCCCATAGTAAAATATTCAGTGTTCCTAAGTATAAAAGAAAAATAAAGAAGGAAAAATAAAAATATAAAATGTGAAACACCAGAGGCCTTATGCCATGGAGTTTACTTATTTCCTAGACAACTTGACATTTTTTCATAAACCCGATTTAGGACTCAACCTCTCAGGACGTTTCCAAGAATCAAATCAACTAAAAGCCAAGGAATATTCCAGGGTAACAATTACCATCAGCCATGTATTGACAGAGAAATTTTGCCTAGGATTCTTCAAGTAAGCTCTGTCTATGCCTAACATGGGGCTTGAACTCGTGACCTGAATATCAAGAGTCTCACACTCTACTGACTGAGCCAGTCAGGTGCCCCTTGTCTACTGTTTTAGGCATAAAATTGAAATGATGCATTTTGGCCCTAGACATTTGTTCTGGCTTATTACTCAGATATTTTGTAGGAATTCGTGTCTGTTAAAGGGAATGCTACAGCTTCTTCACAGAAGTAAAAATGCTGAGATATAAACACTGAGGCAAAATACTTTAACCACAACCCAGAGTAACATTTTACATCAATATCAGGACCATATACACTCAATGATGAAACAATTTATAAAATACCTACTCTTAGTACATGTGATGTTCTCTGATACTTTCTATTCCCTTTTATTCTATTCTGTTTCATACAAATAATGTTAGTTTTGACCCATACATGGGTTAAACCTTGCAAATTGAAAAATATTGCCCCCCAAAGGAAAAAAGTACTGGTAAATAGAACTGCTTTGTATTTTATGAGTTTATATATGTATCACACACACAAAACACCACTTTAAATATACCGCTTTCTTGGCAAAGTACAACCCATCTACGTAGAAGCATACCCTAGTATTACAAAGGTGTTATAAAATTTACAATTTGGTAAAAATAAAATTTTTTATTAACTCTACCCCCATTGTGGGCATTGTGGGGCTCAAACTCATGATCCTGAGATCTAGAGGCACATGCTCTACTGACTGAGCCAGTCGGGCACCCCAAATCTTTTTGTCATTGATGCAAATTTATTCAGCAGCACTTGGAAAACTTTCATAATCTTCTGTATATACAGATAAGTGCATTCATCATTAAATCAATTCCACCATACAAATTATTTGGATTATCCAGTGAGTTCACCTTCCCCAATTTTGAAGGGCTTACAGCTTTTTAAAATCATCTCACATGTGGGGCACCTGGGGGTCTCAGGATCAGCCTCATACGCATCGGGGGGTCGGCTTCAGATTTTCTCTCTCCCCTCATCCCCTCCTACACGGGTGTGTGTGGGTGCGCACGTGCGCGCACCCACACACACACACACACACTCTCTCTCTCTCTCTAATAAATAAACAAATCTTTTAAAAAATCATCCCACATGTAAATTAAGCAAACAGTCCTTAACTTTTTGAGTTGATGCCCTTTCCCTTCCAAGGAAACTGTGACAAACCATACAAGTACAGTCAGGTGACAATGTCGGAAGATGGATCAGTCAGTTCAGCTGATGAGTAAAACATTACTTAAGTTTTACTACAATCTGAGAATAGTGACAACCTTAACCACATATCCAAAGATTTAGGGCAGGGCCTCAGTTAGTTGGATATGGATCCACCTGTACCATGGTCTCTGATCACTGCCTCCTCCTGGAAGCTTAGGAGCATTCGCAGTGGTGACTGGCAGTGCCAGAAGCTTTGGTTTCAAAAAGGGAATGAGCCCAGAGGCCAATGGTGCAGCACACCGCAGGTGGGGTTCTCTGGCACCCTGCCGGTATGTGATGGGGAGGGAGGCCAGAGGCTGTAAGCACATCCTCTTATATCTTATAATATGATCAATGCACATTGATCCAAAGGGAGAGTGGGGAAAAAGTGAGATTGACATTGCAGCCCATCAGAAAAAAACCCACAAAACTAACCCATGGAGAGTAGCAGAGTTCCCTATTTTACCTCCTCCCCTTCATCTGTGGGTAATAAGCACAGGGCCAGCCTAACTGGAATGGTCACCAACTGAATTGAATGGCATCACCAAACATCTGTTCTCTACTTAAAATCCATTCTTCATGTTACACTTAAGTGGACTTCTTAGGACGTTAAACAGTAGCATTATTGAGCATATATTATGTACCAGACACTGCGCCTAAGCACTTTAGATGTATAATTACATTTAACCTCAACTGCCTGAGAAGGTATGTAACTTGTCCAAGATTATTTCAATGACATTGTACTTGACTCTGTCAGGGTCCAAATCCCATGGCCTTACAGTGTTCTACCCTTTTCACTTAGTTCCATTTCTGCATTTGTCAAGGAGAACATTCTAAGACCAACTTCACATGCAAGATTTCTGAAAACCTCCATGGTGTTAAACTCAGTTAAGATAGTACCTTGAGAAGTCACGAATAAATGGAAAAATATATGTTTATGGATTGGAAGGATGGATATTGTTAAAATGTCTGTATACTCAAAGCAATCTACAGATTCAGTGCAATCCCTATCATAAGATCAATGGCATTTCAGAGAAATAGAACAAAGAATCTTAATAGAGACCTCAAGGTCCCTTTTTTGAAACTATATTACAAAACTGTATTCATCAAACAGTATGGTATTGACATAAAAATAGACACATAGATCAGTGGAACAGAGAGCCTAGAAATAAATTCACGCATATACGGTCAATTTAGACAAAGGAGCCAGGAATATACAATGGGAAAAGGGCAATCACTTCAATAAATGGTGCTGGGAAAATTGGACAGCTGTGTGCAAAAGGACACTCAACTGCTAGCTTATACCATATACAAAAATTAACTCAAAATAGATAATAGACTTGAATATAAGACCTGAAACTGTAAAACTCCTAGGAGAAAACATACACCATGTGAAAATTAATAAAAGGAAACCTCATTTAAAATGGAGTTGGGAGGTCAGAGCCAGAAGCTCTCACACCCTACCACTCATCAACTGCAGATCCCAAAAGGAAAAAAACCTCTATTTAACTACTACACCTACAGGAAGAAAGATTTTCTCCTTACCTGGCAACAGCCTAGCCAATCAGAGACTGTCACAGCTCAGCCAATGAAAAGCTGCTGTACTCCCAACGTTTGTTCCATTTACTCAAATAGATTTTTTGTTTGTAACAGTCCCTCCCAACTCCCCTCTCCTCTATACATGAGCTTTCCCATCCTTTGTTCTTCAGGCTTGCCTATGGTTTTACGTAACTTGATTGTCCTGAATTTTAATTCTCTGCTATTCCCGAATAAACCCATTTTTTTTTTCATGGCAAAATAGCTGAGTTTTATTTTTAAGGTTGACATCAGTCTTGGCAATGATTTTTTGGATTTGATCCCAAAAGCAAAGGCACCAAAAGCAAAAGTAAACAAGTTGGACTACATTAAACTAAAAAGCTTTAGCATAGCAAAGGAAACCATCCACAAAATTAAAAGCCAACCTATACCGCAGGAGGAAGTATTTACAAATCATTTATCTGATAAAGGGATAATATCCAAAATATATGAAACTCATACAATTCAACAGCAAAAAATCCAAATTATCCAAATTTAGAAATGGGCACAGGATTTGAATAGACATCCTTCCAAGGAAGAAATACAAATGGCCAACAGGGAGATGAAAATGTGCCTAACACCACTAACCATTAAGGAATTACAAATCAAAACCATAATGAGATAACCTCACACCTGTTAGAATGGCTATTATTAAAAAAACAAAAAAACCAAAAAATCCCAAGAAATAAGTATTGGCGAGGATGTGGAGAAAAGGGAACCCTTGTGCACTCTTGGTGGGAATGTAAATGGATGCAGCCATTATGGAAAAGTTCAAGGGTTCCTCAAAAAATTAAAAACAGAACTACCTTATGTTCCAACAATTCTACTTCTGGGTATTTATCCAAAGAAAACAAAAATGCTAACTTGTAAAGATACCTGCACCCCCGTATTCATTGCAGCATTTACAATAACCAAGATATGGAAACAACCTAAATGTCCATCAATGGATAAATGAAATGTGACATATAATGGAATAAAATCTTGCCACTTGCAACATGGGTGGTCATTAAGTACATTATGCCACGTGAAACAAATCAAACACCAACTGTATGATCTCACATGTGGAATCTAAACAAACACCATGAGCTCACAACATAAAACAAATTAGCGGTCGTCGGAGGCAGGGTGGGGGATGTTGGCAAAATAGGTGAAGAGGGTCAAAAGGTACAAACTTGCAGTTAGGAAATAAGTCCTGGGGATGTAATGTACGGCATGGTGGCTATAGTTAACACTCTATTGTGTATTTGAAAGTTGCTGAAAGAGTAAATCTTTAAATTTCTCATCACAGAAAAAAAAAAAAAGCACTTACCTTGTAGATGAGGTCAACGGCAAACCAAATGTCTTCGCCCATGAGCTCTCACTGTGAAGCATTTGCGTCTCTCACACACGGATTTTCCGCCCAGAAGGATCAGGACAAACTCAAAGAGCTCAGAATTCAAAACAACCTAAGCTCAAGAAAAGCTCCCTGCAGACTCCGGAGAGCAGCAGGGAAGGCAGTGAGCCAAGAGAGCTCCGCGCGTGCCTTCAACCGCTCCCAGGGGAGGCCGCCCCAGAATCTTCAACTGCCGTCTTTGGGTTGCATTTTGTTACTAAAACGGTCAAAGGACACAACTAAAATAATTTAGTAACGAGTTTGATATCCTTATTCTGGGTAAAGAACCCAGGGTTGGGGGAAGCACAACGCCTCACAAGCGGAACACGCTCCTCAGCGACGGTGGGCAAGACCGTTTTTATAGACGCAGCACGGAAGCAGGGCGTGATTGGCTAGGAGGTCGGCATCGCCTTACGAGGCTAGCAGTCCTGTTTTCCAGGGCAAGCAAACCAGCTCCAGCTGAGCTGGAGGACTGTGCGTGGCGGGTGTGGTGGCTGGTGGGTGGCTTTCCCTCACAGGTGTTGCCCCTCGTGCAAGCTGACTTAGCTTTAGATTTGTGATATGGGCCAGCCTCCATTTTGTGGGTCCTGATATATTAACTTTACCAGGAATCATTGGTAGAAATAGGCCTATTGATTAATCTTCTTGAAATGCTCCCCAAACAGGATGCTATCAGATCTTGTTTTCACTTTGTAGAAATTGGGGCTTTTATCAGCTGTATTTTATATACCAAGAGAGAACTAGCCCAAGCAAGTGGTTCTCATTTCTAAGCTGCACATTAGAAACGCCTCTGGAACTTAAAATATTTTTAAGCTTTATTAGAGTCTTGGGAACGTAGTAAGGCCACACTCTCACTCTCAGGAGACTCTGATTTAATTGGTTGCTTGTGGGACGTTCCTAGCAGTGGTTTTTGTTTTGTTTTTGAAGCTGCAGGTGTGATTCTAATATGTTTGCGATTCAATGGCGTAAAGGTGGGGGAGGGCAAAGGAATCTAAGAACATCTTCAAAATGCATATGATTAATTATTGAAATATGAAACAGAGATAATGTTTGTGAACCTGCTGGGTACAAAGCACTATTAGGAGAACTAATAGAAAATGAATCTCCCTCTGGCACAGAATTACATTTCTGGCCTTTGTAAGTTCAGAACCGCTTGGACCTGTTAACAAAGCCGCAATGAGAACCACCAAGAATGGTCGTGCAGGTTATGACCTGTCCAAAGTCTCTTGGGTGAGATAAGAATGGAATCCAGCCTCCAGTCTCTCACCAAGCCCTGAAGTGGCTGCCATCTTGTAACTCTTGCCAAGATACCAAAATGTACTAAAAGCACCCCTGTCGTGGAGGCCTGAGTAAAAACACTGTCTACATTCTCCCTGTTCCAAATTAGAGTGAGTGAATTTAAGATAAGAGGCTTAATTCTAATCCTTGTTGAAAATAAGGGAAGAGATTTCTCTCCCTTCTCTTTCTGTCAGAATATTTACCTTAGAGAACTTATAAATGTGAGCATTTTCTCAGTCTCTTTGCAATGTATCCTTTTAGGAACTAGATGAGCCTTGTGTCAGCTCTATGACCCAGGAACATCATTCTCAAGGACCTGGGAGCCATCTCTGAAATGTAAGTATCAGGAGTGAACACCACTCTCCCCCCGTTTCTGTGGGAGGCTAGGAGCCTAACTTCAATGCTCCAACCTGTCAAAGTACAACCTGTCATAAAGACAGGAGTCTGCTTCCACCCACCCCTGGATCAAGTCGGTCAGCTCACAGAGATGGTCACCCCACTTACCAGGTCAGGTTAGGATGAGCTGCACATGACTAATGGTGCTGCCAAGTTCTCTGAGTTGAGGAATAGTTACCGTTTATCTCGAGAACATGTATGTGACGGGTTGTATCTGCTTGGCTATATAAAAGGCTGAGATTACTTTCTGTCCTTGCAACTTCTTCGCTAACTGCACGTGAAGAACATCCCATTCTGGTTAAGGCTCAATCAATAATAATAGTGTTTTCTTTCCCTACACTCTTTGTGGAGAGGGACTCTGGGTTGAAAGACGATTTTGTTTTCTATTTCTTTTTTAAAATTAATCAATTACTTAAAGTAACCTTTACACCTAACATGGGGCTTAAACTCATGACCCTGAGATCAAGAATTGTACCTCCTCTGCCTGAGCCAGCCAGGCACCCGTTTTCTTTTTCTTTTCCACTTAATTTTTTATTTAAAATCAATTAACATACAGTGTATTACTAGTTTCAGAGGCAGAGTTTGTGACTCATCAGTTGCATCACCCAGTGCTCATTACATCGCGTGCCCTCCTTAATGCCCACCACCCAGTTACCCCAATCCCCCCACCCTCCTCCCCTCCAGCAAGCCTCAGTTTGTTTCCTACAGCTAAAGAGTCTCTTATGGTTTGTCTCCCTCTGATTTCGTCTTACTTTATTTTCCTTTCCTTCCCCTATGTTCATGTGTTTTGTTTCTTAAATTCAGCACATGAGTGAAATCATACATTTGTCCTTCTCTGACTTATTTCGCTTAGCATAATGCCCTCTAGTTCTATCCACATCATGGCAAACGACCCGTTTTCTTTTTAAATTACATTTCCCCAACAGCACCTTTGCCTTTTATTCTAAAGTAACTGTCTTTTTTACTCACATCTTCCCTATCTATGGGGAGAAGTATTTAAGGTGCTTTAAGTATTGAAGGTATTTTCGTTGTAAACCTCTCCCTTCTACTCAGCTTCTGCTAAGCAGGTGGAAAATGGAAATTAGAGTAATTCAAACTAATGATGGGGGCGCCTGGGTGGCTCAGTCGTTGGGCGTCTGCCTTTGGCTCAGGTCATGAGCCTTGCATCGGGCTCCCCGCTCAGCAGGAAGCCTGCTTCTCCCTCCCCCACTCCCCCTGCTTGTGTTCCCTCTCTCACTGCCTCTCTCTCTGTCAAATAAATAAATAAAATCTTTAAAAAAAAAATAATGATGATGTTACAAGAAGTTCAAGTTATGACTGCAAGTTTTCTGCTTGTGGCTCAGTAATTAGCTGCTGCCAGTCGTCATGTTGAATGAGAAATCTTGGTTAGCAGTTCACACTTCTTTAACAGAGACAGATGGCAGCGGTGGGGCTGGGGGAGAGGGAGGAAGGGAGAAAGGAAGAGAAACCATGTAAGTTCAGCCATGTGCAGGGATATTTAAGAAACAAAATTTAGATTTTTAAGTTGTTCTAGATTCTTTGGAACCTAGTACTCTAACTGAACTCGAGGGGTTCACTGCTCGGGGTGCATTCAATTGAACACAACCCTAGAAAATGTTGAAAGTAAAGAGTTCTTATTATTTGTCACAGGTAAGGAGAAAGGAAGGTAGCGCCCAAAGCACTGTGTCCCAAGGGGTTAGTGCTGTGCGCGCCAGGGAACAGGCACAGGGAGCTTGAGGCATTAAGGAACTTACACTATCTCGTTACTTAGGCACTTACTGTGTCAACATGCTACTGAGTACCCTGTATGTTAACGAGGAGATCTTAATATTATAATGAGCGAGAGGTAAATTTAGGGCAACTCGGGGGTTTCTGCACAGGTCCTCGGCTCCAATATGGCTCAAGCTGGCTCAGGCCAGATGGTATCTAGTGGACTGTCTCCTTGGGGGGAGCTGCCTGTTCTGTTTCCCTGCTTTCCTCCCTCCCCCTCCTCCCTTCTGCTGACAGCTTGCAGTCCTCTGATCCGAGAACTCCCCTTTGTGTTTTTGCTAGCAGTATTTCTAACAATAGCACTTTCCCAATCTCTTTTGGATCCTACCGATGGAAGTTCTGCAGTGACATTGCAGTGACATTTCCATGACATTTACTTAACTTCTTCAGGCATTGGTTTCTGTCTCTGTAAAATAAGGGAGTTAGATTAGGTGGTCTCTAAATCCATGATCTCTGAAAAACTTTTCCTTCTGTGGATCATGAGCTACAGTAATACTGATGAGAATTTGCACTAGTTGAAAAAAAACTAGATTAACAAAATCAAATCATATTTGCCTAGCAAGTTTCAGCTTATAAAACTGGACGGGAGCTCTTTGGGTGTTCATCCATTGCGCTATTCTGATGCTCAGGGCCCCACGTATTGGGATGGCTCCACGCTAACCCCTGTGCCCAGTGGCCCTGCTGCAGGGTTCTCTAGCTTGCTAAGAGGATGCCTTGCTGCAGCCATTCCTCTGGCTCTTTCCATGGTCCGCCCTCTTCTTACCAATTCCCCTGCCCCCTGAAGCATGCAGCCCTCATAGTGGCTTGCTGATATTCTGGATTCCTGAGGCCTTTCCTAGATTTAAAATCCAGGACACAAGGACAGGGAAGCACTATCTCCAGACCTGGGATATTTGTGTTGGAGGACCAGAACTAGGAAAGGGAGTCTTGGCTGTGGTGGGCTTGAGTGAGACATGACCTCATAGAATTGAGTCCGGCCTGGAGGGACCAAGAACAGCATGGCTGCCTCCAGCTGGGTTGAGAGTTCTGTTACTGTATTCTCGCTCTCTGCACTCTCGCGCCAAGATTTCCAGTTACCTAATGGATACTGAAATCCAGGAAATGCCTCATAGCCCTCATGTCACAAAACAAGACAACTCGTCAGTTACTCCTACCTGGAAAGCTACTGCTATTATTTGTTATCTTCCAAAAATAAGACGCAGGTCTTCCTTAATTCATCCTTCTCCCTCATTCTTTACTTCTGACTAGTCGTTCAATTCTGTTGACTTTATTTCCTACATACCTATTTTTTATTGTGGTAAAATAGATGTTACATGAAATTTAGCTCTAGCCATTTAAAAATGTACAAATCAATGATATTAAGTATATTCGCAATATTGTGCTACCATTACTATCCATTTCTAGAAACAGAAACTCGGTACCTATGACATTCCCCTTTCTCCCAAGCCCTTTTCTGTCTGTCCCTATCAATTTGCCTGTCCCGGGTACATTGCTCAAGTGGTAGTATGCAATGTTTGTCCTTCTGTGTTTGGCTTATTTCACTTACCATAATGTTTCCAAGGTTCGTGCTTGTTACAGCAAGTATCAGAATTTCATGCCCTTTTATGGCTGAATAATATTCCACTGTATGAATATACCACATTTTGAGTATCTATTCATCTGCAAATGGACCCTTGGGATGTTTTCATGTGTCTTATTTCAGGATAGAATAACAAAATATGGGGGCGCCTGGGTGGCGCAGTCATTAAGCGTCTGCCTTTGGCTCAGGGCGTGATCCCAGGGTTCTGGGATCAAGCCCTGCATCGGGCTGGCTGCTCCGTTCGTTGGGAGCCTGCTGCTTCCTCTCCCACTCCCGCTGCTTGTGTTCCCTCTCTCGCTGGCTGGCTGTCAAATAAATAAAATCTTTATACAAAAAAAATGAATAAATAACAAAATACTATAAACAGGGGGGCTTAAACAACACGTTAATTTCTTACAGTTCTGGAGGCTGGGAAGTCCTAGATCATGGTGCTGGCGGAATCAAGGTGGAGAGAGAAAGAGGAAGGCTCTTGTCTTTCTTCCTCGTTTTTTTTTTTAAATATTTTATTTATTTGAGAGAGAGAGAGCACAGAGCGAAAGGAGAGGGAGAAGCAGACTCCCTGCTGAGCAGAGAGCCAATGCAGGGTGTGATCCCAGAACTCTGAGATCATGACCTGAGCTGAAGGCAGATGCCCAACAAACTGAGCCACCCAGGTGCCCCTCTTCTTCTTAGAAAGACACTAATCCCGAGGTGCCCGGCTGGCTCAGTCAGGTAAGCATCTGCCTTTTGCTTGGGTCATGATCCCAGGGTTCCGGGATCGAGTTCCAAATCAGGCTCCCTGCTCAGCGGGGAGTCTGCTTCTCCCTCTCCCTCTGCCCCTCCCCCTGCTTGTACTCGCTCTCTGTCAAATAAATAAATGAAAAATCTTAAAAAAAAATCAAGAAAAAGAATATAAAGTTCACTTAATTCTAAGTACATCAATTGTTGACATTTTATTTCCACTTTTGTTTTTATGTTTATGTGCACGTAGGTGTTTTACAGAATCAGAACCATTGTTCATGTAGTTCTATATTTTTTATACTGAGCATTTTTTAAGGATTTCTTTTTTTTTTGAGAGAGAGAGCAAGGAAGAGCAAGGGGGGTGTGGCAGAGGGAGAGGGAGAAGCAGACTCCCAGCTGAGCAAGGAGCCCAACTCGGGGCTTGAGCCCAGGATCCTGGGATCATGACACGATCAAAGCAATCACCCAGCTGCCTGAGCCACCCAGGTGCCCCTATGTGAGCATTTTGATAAGCATTTCTTATGTAATAAATTCTATTACAAACATATCAGAATTTGGATCTTCAAGTTGTTTCTTGTTTTTCACTTTTTTTTTAAGATTTTTTATTTATTTATTCGACAGAGATAGAGACAGCCAGCGAGAGAGGGAACACAAGCAGGGAGAGTGGGAGAGGAAGAAGCAGGTTCATAGCGTAGGAGCCTGATGTGGGGCTCGAACCCATAATGCCAGGGATCACGCCCTGAGCCGAAGGCAGACACTTAACCGCTGTGCCACCCAGGCACCCCTGTTTTTCACTATTTTAAACAATACTGGAAACAACCTCTTCTTACACATATTTTTGTCCACATTTCATATCTTCTTAGCATGGGTTCCTGTGGTCCCTAGGTCCCTGGCCTGTAATGGTCCCTGCCCCTGGAATTCACACCTTTATGTAGTCCCCTCCCACATTGTACCAGGCATGATCTGTGTGACCAAAAACATATGGCAGAAGTGAGGGCCTGTCACTTCCAGATTAGGTTATAAAATGATGGTGGCTTCTGTCTTGAGTATGGGTGCTCTCTCTCCCTCTTTCTCTATCATGGATCATTCAATCTGGTGGAAGCCATGTTGTGAGCAAAGCTATGGAGACGTCAGCATTGTGGAAAACTAAAGCCTCCTGCCAATAGCCACATGAGTGAGCTACTGCTCCTCTTTTATTTTGGTTTGGTTTTTACTTTGTATACACATTTTTTTCTGACATAGAAATTTAGAATTTTATGGAGTGCCTGGCTGGTCCAGTCTATAGAGCATGTGACTCTTGATCTCAGGGTTTTGAGTTCAAGCCTCATGTTGGATGTAGAGCTTACTTAAAACAAAAAACCAAAAAACAAACATTAAAGTTGCCTACTGATGAAAGAAAGAAAGACCAAATTACTTAAGAAAAAAAATTAAAAACCCATTATATAACGGGGCACCTGGAGCATATGACTCTTGATCTCAGAGTCATGAGTTCAAGCCCCACACTGGGCATAGAGCTTACTTTAAAAAAATTTAAAAATAGGGGAGCCTGAGTGGCTCAGCGGGTTGAGGGTCCAACTCTTGGTTTCGGCTCAGGTCATGATCTCAGGGTCTTCAAATCGTCCCATCAGGCTCCATGTTCAGCAGCGAGTCTCCTTGAGATTCTCTCCCTCGGCCCTTCCCCCTGCTCACACTCTCACTCTCTCAAATAAATAAGTAAAACTTAAAAAAATAAAACATTAAATAAAAAAATAAAAATCTTATAATTCAGTCTGTCCATCTTTCCCTATGTGAACTCATTACCTTTCAATTTAAAAACATTTATCAAAATAATACAGATAGTAAAAAAAAAAAAAAGGCCAACTCAAGTAATTCTAAATAGCTTATGATAAAAAACAGTGGTTCCTTGCTTTATGCTTCCGAGTCTCAGTAACTATATCAGTCAGGATTTGATCAGAAAAACAGACCCACTAAGGATGATCTAGAATAAAGGATCCATGCTAGAGATTTTACCTTACACAGCTGTGGGAGCCCGCTGAACAGTCTGTGTAGGGCTCTTGCTTCTGTGTCTGGCACTGGGGCCAGCAGGGCAGGCAGACTGGAATGGAAGATGGACTTGAAGTGAGGAGAGGAGGACCAACTTGAACCTGTGTCAGCCAAGAAACTGAATGGTTAGGGATAAATTTTCCAGATGACATTGTCAAGATTTATTTGTGTACAGGAACTATTTAAAGCTCATCCTAAAAATATCCTGTCAAAACAACCTTAAAAATATTAATCTAGTAACAATCTGAAATTCTACTTGACTGTAGAGAATTTGAAATTTAAGCCAAAGTTAGTATGAACTAGTACTAACTAAAACATCAACAGGCATTTTAGTGAACAGCATCTAACTTGGACTCTACAGTAAGCACTTCCCTTAAGTGAGGACCCAAGTTAGGTGCTGTGGGAGTTATAGAAATGAGCACATAAAACACACCATCTCTGGGATGCCTGAGTGGCTCAGTTGGCGTCTGCGTTCGGGTCAGGTCATGATCCCAGGGTCCTGGGATTGAGCCCTGAATCAGGCTCCTTGCTCAGCTGGGAGCCTGCTTCTCCCTCTGCTTGCACTCTGACAAATAAATAAGATCTTTAAAAAAACCAAAACCAAAACACCATCTCTGTCCTCCAGGAAGCACAGGGGTGGGAATAGGGGTAACAGAAGCAGAAACTTAAATGCAACAATAGAATAGGATATTGATTGATTTCAAGGATGCATGGGAATCTGGAAAGGTCTCATGGAGAGAGAGAATTTGAGGGCCTTACGAAAGGCCTTTGGGGTGGAGTTGAAGGGAACAATATGAACAAGGGCTCAGCCAGGAAAATGAGGAGGGTGTTGGGGGAAACATTTCAGTGGTGGCGAGAAGGAGGAGACAAGACTGGGAATGTAGACTGGGGCCATATTGGGGTAGGCCTTCAATAACAGGAGAAAAGGAATGAATTTACCCAGCAGGCAGTGGGAGCCACTGGTATTTGTTGAGGAAGAAAGTGAAAATTTAATCTTTATTTTAAAAAATATTACACAAGTATGTACCAACTTATAAACAAATGGGTAAGCATATATACTTTTTCAATATATCCTCATTTTAATAAGTATTGTACATTATTTCTTTTATCAGTTGGCCACTCTTTGAAATTTTCCTAAAATCAATTATATATTGATCAATCTATTGCTCCGAATTATGAGCAGGACACTGGTGTTTTCCGTTTATACCATTTTTAGGTAGAAAGCCCCACATTTAATTGTTTAAATAAATCCAAAGTAAATACAATGTAAAAAATAAATTTTAATCCAAAAGTTTCAATATTGGCACTTAGCTATTTACAATGGTATTTACAATCAATTTTACATTAACTTTTGTGGGGGGAACTATGAGCACAGAGCTATCTACAGTTGCTCCCTTCTAACATACAAACCACAGCTGTGCAGAAAAATGTTAACAGTTAAAACTGCTACACCTCAAAATCCTTATGATTAAATTAGATTCTGGCAAATTTTCCTGGGGCTGAAAAATGGTGGTTAAGGTCAGGAGAGAAGAGGTGGGTGTGCCCAATCCCCACGTCTTCCCGTCTCCACACTGTTGTTCCCCTCCTTAGCTGACCTGCCCTGGAAGTAAAACCTATACCTGAATTCGGACACTTCCGTGAGAAACACGGCATCCGGGTCTAAGACCTTATTTTAGGCCTGTTACTATGAGTCTACAGCAGATGGTTTAACTCTAAGTAGACTCTTTTTAGATATTAATGCTTATGACCATGCCCAATGGTTGTTTTAATGATAGAAACTACCGAGGGGGGTGTCTGAACACCACGTGATTTCGGTGTGCTTTTCATAAAGCTGACTGCACTGCAAAATTTTATGGTTTGACTGGGAGCCTCACTTTGGGAAGGGAGGTGGAAACAATGAAGATCAACAATTCTGAATCTGTTTGCTACATAATAAAGTTTTAAAAAGCTCTGGCTAATAAAATCATCCGCCACTCACTTTCCTTGAGGTCAGTCTATCCAGCATTTTTTAGATGTAAAAATAAAGCTTGTGTACCTCTGTGATAGACACAGTTGGTCCTAGCTACATTTTATTTGATCAAGTCCTCGGTCAAAAATCCAAACCTTAATTAATATTTTGTTCTAGTAGAAAAATACAATCCATTGATTGTAATGAGTTTCTAGAAATAAATCATGGAGAAAAATAGATACTACCTGTTCCTAATGGTTTCCTTGGAAATCGCAGCCTTTGCCTGGGAAGATACACACATATAGAATATATTTAACTTCAAAACATATTTAATTCCTTGCTATTCCTTTTAAATTCCCAAGTGGCTAGTAATAAACAAGCTAATGATTACTGGGTAATTAGGGAAAATTTTTTAGTCATTTTTTCATCTAAGAATTTCATGAAAGAAACACGTGGCATGTCTTACACTGTACGAATACGAGATGACTGGAAATAAGTTTCACATTTGAAACTATAAATGGTTAGCAACTGTTTCCTTAATAGTGATTGCGGGAGTAGGTCCAACGTGAGTCCATATGTAGCCCTTCTCTGGTCTGGTCGGAACTGTGGGAAATGGAGATGAACGTGACTTGAAATATTCAGAAGGCGCATGACACACAAATTCCAAGTATTCCATTTTCCTTGGAAGATCTTCCTCTGGTCCTAAAAGGCAGTCGATGGAAAGACCAAACACAGTTTTGAACATATATATCATTTTCATAAAAGATTAAAATTCCTAGACGCTAGGAGAAACCACTCTGGTGGTGCCCTGATGTGAGTCCTTGACACATGTATTATTCTAAAGTCCCTCTGTCATTTTCTTCTACTTGAGCTGTTCCGCTCCCCCAAACAGTGACTCAATATAGAAAGGATTCTAAAAATAGTGTTAGTACTAGACAGTGTTTGTGATCTGCCCACTGCTCTAAGTACTGCACACACGGATACTTCGAGGGCTCAAAACTATGCTCTGAGGAAGGCGCTATTATTATTCCTGTTTTCTGTGGGAGGAAAACAAGACAAAAGAGGTTAAGGAACTTGTCCAGAGCCACACAGCCAGTCAGCGCTGGGCTAGGAGGCCAGATACAGAGTGTGTGCCCCGGCTCTCCATGCTGCGCTCCCCCCTCCAGTGTCTGAGGAGGAAGAGGAGGAGGTGGGAGGGGAGCCCCAGAAGTGATTCTTCACATCACCGCCTCTGCCGAGAATCCTGTCCTATAGGTCACGGAGATAAAAGTCCCTCTTCTATGTACCTACAAGCAGAAGACTAAAACCGATCACGTACCAAACTTCACACGTGGGTGAGAATAACAGCAGTACGTTAAGTGTCCCTGAGTTCCCTCTGGGAAAAAGACAAAACGAAACCTTTGTATGCAAAAGGAATGCATGCACATTGCAGAAAGGTTGAAAATATGGGGTAACTTACAAACTCTGAACACTTTTAAAATTGTATTAGTCAGCAATTTCTTCCTGTGAGTCTACATCAAGAAACATTTATACCACTTCCTCTGTCAGCCTTGAAGTTAGTAAGAGTACAGTGGCTGCCACTTCGACTGTACACGATGATATGTTATAAAAGGTCTAGGATGAGGTGTGTGACATGTAGAGGGACACATAATGAAAATTTTTAAGATTCTAGAAATAATGGGGACAGTTCGTTTTGAAATTATTTTTAACTAGATTTTTATAAGTAAGCCTTATTCCAGAGTAATGAATTCTTTTCAACGTTTAACCCTGGGTCACTCAAAAATCTTATCCAAACCCCAACTGTGTAAGAATGTCTTTCGTATTTTCAATAAAGCTCTTCACTTTTTAATATTTAATGATGATTATGTTTCCTTGTTATGGACTGAATTATACTCCCCCCCCAATATGTTGAGGCCCTAAGCCCCATTGTGATGGTATTTAGAGATGGGGCCTTTACGGAGGTAATTAAGGTTGAAAGAGGTCATAGGCTGGAGCCCTAATTTGATAGGACTGATGTTCTTCGAGGGAGAGGAAGAGACGCTAGGAGTACGCACACACAGAGGAAAGGCCACATGAGGACTCAGCGAGAAGGTGGCTGCGTGCAAGCCAGGAAGGTGACCCTGACAGCACCCTGATACTCAACCTCTAGCCTCCAGAAGGCTGAGAACATAGGTTTTGTGTTTGTGCCACTCGGCCTGTGGTATTTTGTTATGGCGGCCCGAGCAGACTGATACCTTCTGTTATATAACAACGGAGAATTACCTGAGTTCAAGAGCCTGCACCACCTGTCAAACTCACCGATGATGTAGGATGCAGGATCAAACTGGTCCCTGGGGCTCGAGAGGGTGGGAATGAGCCACGTCAGGGCGGCGCTTTTCTCACAGTACTGGTCCTGGATGAATCCCCTGATCTGAGCATAGTAGGGCTTTCCATCTTGTTCATCAATCACAGAAACAACATCTCCAATTTGGTAATATACTCCCTGGGGGAAACAGAAGAGAATCCCATGTTTGAAGTAGAGAAAAACACCACAGCTATGAACTGAAACCTCCCTAACACAAAATAAAGTTTGCAAAGGGGTCAGTGAAACACCTTTGAGACGGTCTAATGCATCAATGTTTATATGGTTGATTCCAATTCTTTTTTTTTTTTTAGAGAGAGCACTAGAGTGAGGTTGGAGGGGAAAAGAGAGAGGGAAGAGAGAGAATTTTTTTTTTTTTTAAGATTTATTTTTGAGAGGTAGAGCTCTCATGTGGGGTGGGAGGGGCAGAAGGAGAGGGAGAGAGCGAGTTAAGCAGACTCCATGCTGAGCACAGAGCTGATGCGGGGCTCAATCTCATGACCCTGAGATCAGGACTTGAGCTGAAATCAAGTCGGATGCTTAAGCAACTGCACCACCCAGGTGCCCTTTTTTATTTTTTTTATTTTGGGGAAAGAGAATCTTAAGTAGGCTCCACACGGATGGGGCTTAATCTCACGCCCCCGAGATCATGACCTGAGCTGAGATCAAGAGTGGGACGCTAAACTGATGAGTCACCCAGGAGCCCCTGAAGCCAATCCTATCGTTGTTCACTCTTGAATAAAAATTCTACACACACACGAAAACTTGCATCTGGAGAAAACATTTGTTTATAAAGACACTTTGGTCTCCTATCAGAACAGTATTATCCCTATTTCTTTGGCCACAGCCATTGAGCTGTAGAAAGGGAAGTGACGTTGCTGCAGGCTACTTAGGGCAGAGAATGCCGCTGAGGCTCCTTCACCGGCTCCGGGTCCAGCTCTGCCCTGTACTGAAAAGCAGTGTTCACCTGATAAGACTATGTTCTACACCCCTCCCCCTCGGCCATCCATGAAGAAAATGGACATCACACTTTCAAACCCAAAGAAATGAGAGAAACACTTCTGATCATAACCAGGATTCGGGATGGGTCCCTTGCCATTCACTCTGCTGTCTGCCCACAAGACAATGACCTGCATTTCTGGCATTCACGGCTTCAGGTCTCACCCCGGCTCCACTTCGCAGCCAACTAGCTCATCTGTCATGCCTGTGTCAAGCCCTCCCTGACTCTCCCCTGCCATCTGTTGCACGTCTCCTTCCCTAGGTTTTCAAAAGGAAGTAATTCCTCCCTTGAACATCCACAGTGGCTGATCCAAATCTTTAGGGTACTCAGCACTCCCTTAGGTGGGTGTGGTTCTCAGCCGGCGAAGGTAATCCTTGACTGGCAGGAACCAAGTGTGATTTATCACTGCTTCCCTCAAAACGGCGCCTTGGCAGCAGGTAAAGCTGCTGGGTGTGCCCCTCAACCGTCAAAATAATTCTGAAGAAATACCTCCAGGGAGTGGGCTGTGAGAGGAGCTTTTCCTGGTGGATCCTTCATCCACGTGTCTAAGGGCGACAGCTGCATCTGGTTCACTGCGGACGGGCAGAGTCAAGGAGGCCACACCTGCTACTTGCTAGTTCATATCCATCATCAGCTGGTCCTTGGAGCCACTCATCAATGTTCTAAGTTATTTGTCATATAAATACTTTGCATTTATGGTTTGCTTTGTCTACATGTAGAATCATTATTCCCAAATTATAAATGATTAAGTCATTTTTTTGCACAAAGAACAGGGCCTTATCATAGACACTCAAATATATGCTGAATGAATATTAACTCAAAATATATGATAGTGTGAAAACAGAACTGCAAGGCAAAGACAATGGCTTATTGAAAGATTCCAGGGTGGCTCAGTTGGTTGAGCATCAGTCTTGCTTTCCGCTCAGATCATGATCGTGATCATGGTTGGGAGACTGAGCCCCGTGTCAGGCTCTGCACTCAGTGGGGAGTCTGCTTGACATTCTCTCTCTCCCTCTGCCCCTCCCCCTGCTTGCTCAGGTGCTCTCTCTCTTGCTCTCTAAAATAAATATATAAATCTTAAAAAAAAAAAAAAGATTCCAATGGCAAGCAGTACCTGGCACATGGTTAACTGTTTATTAGTACGTGTTGTATTGTGTATGTATATACAGAAAGCACTAACCACGAGTAAGGCACTTAATCTAAGGAGTCCCTCCGTTTGCAGGGAGGTTTCAGGGTTTCTGGCAGGAAAGAAAGGTGAACACAATATACTGAAGAACACTGGATTAGGAGTAAGCGGGGCTGTTCGTGGGGCTCATCTGCCCCAGGGAGGCCATTCAAACCCTCTGGGGTCTTGGGTGCCCACACTCCTGGCCGTCAGTACCAGTGGCTCCCACTCAGCAACCTCTCGCATGCGTCATCTGGGCTCTAGTTCAGCAGATGGCAAGGACCTTGTAAGCCCTCCTGCCCGGTGCTGCGTGTGGCGGCAGCCTCTGCGATCCTGGGTATCGGCAGCAGTACCTGAGTATTTTGTTGTACTTTGTCCTTATTGTCGAACAAACTGGGGTGGCAGACAGCAATAAAAAGTACGGCCCTTGTGGGGTGCCTGGGTGGCTCAGTCTGTTAAGCAGTTAAGCGTCTGACTTTGGCTCAGGTAGTGATCTCGGAGTCTTGCAATAGAGCCCTTTATCGGGCTCCCTGCTCAGGGTGCACGTGCATGCATGCACACGCGCACTCGCTCTCTCAAATAAATAAATACAATCTTAAAAAAAATAATAACAGGTCCCACTCGCATTTCGCCTTTGGTTGAGACATGCCTGGAAATCATTAGTACACTAAATCCTTAGCCAAACCAGCTGCTGTTTTTTTTTTTAGAAGTTTGTTTATTTATTTAAGTAATCTCTACGCCCAACGTGGGGCCTGAACTCACAACCCCAACGCCAAGAGCTGCACGCTCTACTGACTGAGCCAGCCAAGTGTTCCGCTGTGAGAGTGAGACACAAATTTGAAAACACGATGATGCCAATTTCTACTATTCATTGAGTGCTTACTCTGCTAAATGCTTAACAGACTGACCTCGCTTGACCCACTGAGGTGGCTGCTATTTACAATCCCTATTTTATAGATGAAGAAACACCAGAGAGGTTGGTCTCGGCCCAGTCACACAGCCACTTGACAGTGGGGCCAGGAGCTGAGCTCTGCCATCAGACTGCCTCACTCCCTGCCTTGTTGGTTATAGAATCCTTGACAAGTTCAGGAAGTTCTCTGTGCTTGACTGTCTCATCCATAAAATGGGGATAACAGTAGCACTTCACGGAGTGGACTGAAGTAAAGCCTGTGAAGTGCTCACCTCAGGGCCTGACCCACAGCAAGCACATACTAAACTTCAGCTATTTTGTTTATTATTAACAATGCATGAAATGCTGGAAATATAGGAGCGATGTTTGCCTGTGTAGAGGCTGTTTTAAAACACACAGAGTATCATACTTGAGTTTCTCAGTGTTTGGTCCACTTGGGTCAGGTATGAAGTACAATTCATGCCACTGCCCCCAAAAGATAGTTCAGACCCCAAAACATCAAAAGTATGTAATCGCTGCTGCCTGTGCCAGGCCCGCCAGGCTTTGGAAGTCTTTTCTATGTAGCAAGTGCTTTTCTAAGGCTTCTGGCTCAAAAATAATGGTATGTCACATCTCCCACTGAAGGACCAGGTTGTCTGTGGCCTTTGGCCCTAGGAAACCTGACTCCCTCACACTTTTATCAAAACATTTTGGACTTTCTCTCACCATCTACTTCTAGTAGATGTTCACCCCCACTACTGCCCCTATTCCTCTCACTTCTGCTTAAAGGCATTTTAGAATCCCTGTGCCTCCTCCACCCACTAGCCATCAGGTCTATACACCCTCTACTTGTCCAAGTCCCCACCCTGGGCTTCTCACACAGTCACTGTCACAGTGACGAGGGTGGCTCACGCTTTCATGACTCTACACTATACATTAGCATTTTAAGATATTTTAATACTTAAAAATACCATGTTTCAGTAAGTACTCCTCCAGCTCTGGATGAAATGTTTTATACCACCCACCTAAGGGGAAAAATAGCTTAGGAAAGAACAAAAACCAATCACACATTATACGGAGGAGCAGAGACCTCTGGACTAACCCAACATTTGGCGGCATATCATGCAACAGGCCCAAATTGTCCCTCAGTAACCCTACAGATGCTTACCTTGTAGAAGATTGATTCCGCAGTGATTATAGTGGAAACCGACTCAGGAGCTTTGATGGGCTAGGGAAAGAAGACCCCAAAGTAAACATATTAGCACATTCCGTGTGTGTGTGTGTGTGTGTGTGTATAGCGTATACAGGCATTTTTCCAGTCATCTACGACAGTTCTGTAACTTAAGAAATACTAAAGCTGTTGCTGGTTGACCAGAAGTGCAATAAGAAGACGATATGCTGAATGTTGTGGCAAAGCACAGTCTGAGTATTTCTGTGGCTATTTCTGCTACCATCAGCTTAAAAATTGCTGAGAACTAAAGCACAAGTTTCTGACTTTGCTGAGATCTACCTCAAGCGCTCTCAAAGCTTTATCCTCTCAAAAAGAGGATACTGTTAACAATATTAACATTCTGGTTATAAACAATATCCTGGCTCTGAAGGCCTGGGCATGACAGAAGTGGAAGTCATAAAAAAAGTGTAGACGAACACAAGGTGAAAAAGTGTCTCCTTGAAGACGTTTTCCATCTTAACGATGGAACTGGCTGGGATACTTGTCATCAGAAGTAATTCTCTGGCGAGGCTGAACTAAGGTTATATGAAACTTCCTTGAGAGATCTTAATCATTTGCCAGCACCCAGCCATTACTGCAATCCCTCCTTAAGCTGTAGTACCCGCTTATATGCCACAACGCAAAAACCAGGCCTCCCCAAATGTATCTGGGTACCATCTTTGAAGAGACGGGCTGCTAGCAAAACAGGTACTGAAATAATTACAGAGCTTATTCTATCACACAGAAGAGGAAAGCGTGTGTGTCCGTGATACAACTATAATCACACGCACATTTACTTAACATGCTTTGGCAACAGATGCCTCATTTTAAGAAAACTAAATTATAAACGTCTTAAATCAATTAGTCAACTATTCTGAATAAGAATCTGCAATCGGCACAAGAATTTACTACAGGGCCCCTGTGTGTTTCACAAATGAATACGCCCGACTTCAGAAATGCCTTCACTGGTAAGGGAAGCATTCCTGTTCTGAAAGAAAAGAACACCATACTGAGGTTTAAAAAAGTAGTCTACAACCCACTGTCCACCGGGTATGACCATTTTCCCCTAGTGTTTACAAAAATATTGAGAAATTACTGAAACAAAAGGTGCTTTCAACTACCCCCAGCACAAGTCTTTCAACCATCTAGTTTCTTACAGCAGAAGAAAGGCTTAGCAAAATTCTTGATTCACATTCATCGAATTGATCATAAGTCAGTAAGATATATTTTCTGGGGCTGTAATAACATACAAATATGGAAACGAATGAGTTCCAGTGTTATTTACTTAAATCTTTAAAGAATAAGAAAAAAAATTTTTTCCCTAATATATCTGGCTATATCAAGAACCATAATCCCATCTCCTCATTGCAAGGAGGACCCAATAAAATGCATTCAAGGTTTACGTTTCCTTTAGACTCATATTTTTTATTCCCCAGTGGAAAAAATTAAAAGCTAAAAAAAGAGGATATTGTTAATTATAAGCAGTAAGTCTCCTGCCACAGAGCTCTCACTTCCTTTTAAGAAGTGTGGACCACTCCCCAGAACATTGCAGAAAGGCTAGGAAGAGCAAAATTCAGATGAGAGACGAAGGCAGTGACAAGGCACACCACACACACAATGCCATTACCGTGAAAGACACTGTCCACAATCAGCTTACATTTTTTAACTTAAAAATATGTCTTCTCCCTTTCCCTTTAGTGGAAACTTTCTTCTCAGCAGCTGGAGCAGATTTGTATTTAGTGTTTCTGAGCCGAGCAGACCTCCTGTGAATTTCCTGCTTACTCTATAAACATTTAAAGAACAAAAAAGATAAATAAAATTGTAGAAAGACTGCTGTCCCTATACAACCATCTTACAAGAACTTCAGAGAATGCACTTTATGCCGACTTTTAAAAGCTAAGTAAGAATGTGGCTTTTCTTTTTATGCTGGGTAATCATAGGAACTGGGCTAATTAAAACAGGAGGCCCCTAGACAAGCATCTCCAGAGGCTCCAAAAAGTGTGAACTACTTACAACCGGGCATGGGGAGGAGTAGGAGTAAGTCTACGGCAAGGCATGAACTATTCGTTTGTACTGTTTATAGTGGAGAACATCCCTTAACTACTCAACTCTCCAACCCAGCCAGCGGGTTGGGTCTGGCACTTCCTATAATTGAATACTTATGCTGCCATTTAAAACAATGACATGATAATCTTAATAACATGACATAATAAAATAACCTTTAACAGGCAAAGTAGGTCCTGTAGCATGACCCCGTTTACGTGTGTATTGAGATGTCTGGTTACCACCGCAAATGGTATTACAATGAGGGGTATTTCTGAAGGGTTTTAAATTTTCTTGCTTCTTTACACTTTTCAATTACTCACAATAACCAAAGGTGCTTAGAAGGGGCCAAATCAGTGAAGATCTCATTGTGGGGTGGGAGCGGGCGGCCCTCTCTAGCAGGGTCACCGCGGTCCGGGAAGGCCCACGCGCGCGCCCACTCCCGCCCGGCCGGCCCCCGCCCACCCACCCCAAGCCCGGTCGGCCTCCGCCGGCGGGAGGGGCCTGAGGAGCTCACCTGCTTGCCGCCCCCGCCCCCGTTGCTCTGCGGAGGGGCGGCCGAGGTGCTGGCGAAGGTCGCCGCGCCGAAGCCGCCACCGCCGCCGCTGCCCCCCGTCCCGCCAGCCGCTCCCGAGCCGGAGCCCCCGCCGCCCGCGCCGCCCCGGCCCGTGCAGTGGTGGCAGAGGATCTCCCCCTGCGGGCCCTTCTTCCACATGGAGGACGACGTGGTCTTGCAGACGCTGCAGGTGGGCTTCAGGCCCAGTGGCATCGTGGCGGGCTCAGGCGGCCCCCGCGGGCGCAGCGACACGGGAATGGCGACCGCCGGCCCGGGCCGCCCGCTGGTCGGCCCGCCACTCCCAGCGACAGGAAGAGCGGCGCGGGCGCCGAGCTGTCCACGCAGGGACCCGAGGGCGGCCGCTGCCCCCTGGAGGCAGGAAGGCTATTCCACCCTCTCTGCGACCGCCACCAGCCCTGGCTGCCCCGCAGCGCCGGGAGGCGGGCCCGGGGGCGGGGCCTGGCCTGGGAGGTTTCCGGCAATGGGTGGGGCCTGCGCCGCGCTGGCCTCCCCCCCCCCCCGCCCCGCTCCCCTAACCGGAAGTGCTCCACCCGAGGCTATTGGAAGTGAGCTGTAGGTCCGACCTCGATCTCCTTCTGGTGGAAGATGTTTGCAAATTTTTTGGCTTTAAGCCTGGGATTGGCAGGTAAAATGCAGAGCGCCAAATTAAATTTGAATTTCAGACAAGCAACGAATAATATTTTGATATGCGTGTATCCCATGCAGCATTCGCTGTTTATCTGAAATGCAGATTTAACTGGGTGTGCTGTATTTTTATTAGCTAAATCTGACACTCCTGCGGAGGACGCCTTTACAGTCTTGAAAATTATAATTTAGACCCCCAAAAACTTTTGTTTATATGGGTTGTATCCATGGACATTGATGCATTAGGAGTTGAAACACATTTAAAGTCTACGATGTCAAGTACATGTTCCTCAGATGTTGGATGTTATCACAGGTCCTGTAGCCTCTGATTAGCTCGCCAGTGAGAACATGAGAGTGGAAACACAAATAACTGGTTTGGCCTAGACAAGAGCATTATGACAAGCCAGCTCCCCTCTTACTAATGTCGCTAGTCCGAACAGGCCTCACCAGGGAAAGGGGTCTCTGCTTTTCAGCCTCACTTCATAGTGTAGTGGTTGCATACCTGTTTTCAGGATCCTGGGTTTTCTAGACTTGATACACTTGGAGACATCTCAATGAATATGCTGATGGCATGGCCCAGGGAGAGAAAGAAGAAAACTTGTACTGAAAGCCGACGATGTCACAAAATCTCATTTAGTGCTTATGACAAGCCTGAAAGGAGTTACTATCCCTATTTTATTAACTGTGCGCTCTGTGAAGGGCACCTAGGTGGTAAATTTCATGCCCCCTAATGCATGTCTGCATCGCCTAGTGTATACTTCTCTTTGCACTTCATCCAGAAATTACTCCCTCTCATTCACTGAGAACCTTGACCCCTTGCTCACCAGCTTCCTTTCCATCATAGGACACTGTCCTGGGTGGGGTCAACATCCACATGTATGAACACCCAACACCCTGTTCCCTCCATTCCTCCTCAGCCCACATCTCCACCTCCTGTTTTTGTCAGCTCCTGTAGCTTCTGGTCACACCCTCCACCCTTCTGAGATCATCAGGAAGAGCTACATTTTTACCCCTTTCATCACAAAGAGTCTCCAACCACCAAATCAAGAAATAGAACATTACTACCACAAAAGCCGCCAATTGCCTCTTATCCAGAGATAACCACTATACCGACTTCCAACACCAGAGATTTTATAGATCCCTTTGTCAGGTTAAGAAAGTTCCCTTCTATTTCTATTTGCATCACAAATGTGTACACTTTTATCGGTTTTCTCTATGAGATGATCATAATAGTTTTTCTTCTTTATCTGTTAATCTGTGGATTACATGGATAGAGTTCTGAATTTTAAATTAACATTACAACTCCTGGAATGAATCCAACTTGATCACGATACACCTTTTCACATATTGCTGGATTTGGTTTACTAATATTTTTCAGATTTTTGCATCTGCGTTCATGAGTAAGATGGGCTTATAATTTTATTTTCTTGTAATATCTTTGTCAAGTTTTTGTATCAAGATATGTTGGCCAAAGTAAGGCCTTTGGATTTCATTCTGAGTGACCCAGGAAACTATTTGAGGCTCTTCCATGTGCTGATATGAAAAGATAAAGGAAAGAAAGCAATTTACAGAACAGTGTATAAAATATGATCACTTTAAGTAAATTTAAAAGCTATATGTGTGTGATGAATACTTTTTTGGTCTTTTGGACAGAAGACTGTTGTCAATTGACGATAAAAGAATCGGTGAGGGGGACTTTCACTTTTCATTTTATATTGCTTGAATTTTTTTCACCACATCTTGTGTGGTGAAAGAAAAGAAAGAAAGAAAGAAAGAAAGAAAGAAAGAAAGAAAGAAAGAAAGAGAAAGAAAGAAGAAAGAAAGAGGAAGAAAGGAAGGAAGGAAGGAAGAGAGGAAGGAAGGAAGAAAGAAAAGAAAGAAATATCAAATGGGAAAAAAAGGAAACACTGGCAGTTTTTCAGCCTTAAAAATCCCCTTCCGGCTGGACATAGCGCTGTACAGTGGCTTGGCTCTCGTTCAAGGGCTGGCAGCCGGGCCCCTCAGGCAGCTCGGGTCATTGTTTGTAAAGCAAGGATGGTATTGCCCACCTCAGGGCTGTGTGAAGATTTGACCTGCTCTTGTACTTGACGTGTAGTTCTAAGTCAGTAACTGGGCTTCTCTGAGCAGCAAAGCCGTAAGTCGCGTGCAGACCGCTCGGGAGTGTGATAGAGTGGGGTGCCGTGGGGGCAACAGGGCTGCCAGCCGAGAAGGTGATGGGGCCAGGGCTGGAGGGGCAAGTTGGGAGGTGAGGGAAATGGGTGGGAGGAAAGAACTCAGGAAGGCAACTCAGTGAAGTCTGTGACCCAATGCCCCGCTCCCTCCGGGGGCCTCAGGAGGAGCAAGACCGTAACTGGCCAGGCTGGGCTCCCTGGTGCCCAGGTGCCAGGAAGAGATCTCAGACTGCAACAAGACAGAGAGACCCAGCCTGGGCGCAGGGGAAGGGTTCAACCGCACACAGAGATAATCTGTGCCTGTGGGGATGCCTGAGAAAATTCTGCTCACCGTGTGTGTGTGTGTGTGTGTGTGTGTGTGTGTGTGTGTGATAGAGAGAATGAGTGTATGCTGTGAAGACAGGAATAAATACCTCCTAAGGTCTTAAAATTAACACCAAGGGAAAGGAAAAAGCTGAATTCCCCGGGGGGGGGGGTGGGTATCAGTGTTGACCTGCAGGCTAATTTGCATGATGTAGGTGTTGCATGGTTCATTAATCAAAACTCTTAAAATTAAAAAAAAGAGAGCGCAGATGCATACAATCTATCACGTCCTGGTTTCAAAGAGAGTGCGATTCATCCCACCTTGTGCGCGGTGAGCACGGGCAGCGCAGGCCTCCCTGAGCGCGCACACCCGTGTCCTGGGCCGCTCCGGGGCAGCGCTCCTGTGTCCCGCTCGCTCGCTTACCCCTCGGACGAGGCTAACAAGAGCACATACCCCACAGGGTCCATGTGAGGACTCCGTGAGTTAGTGCACGCGAGGCTGTAAACAACGTCTACATTGGGCAAGTGCCTGAGTAATGTTGATTCTGAGGCCAATAAGGCAGGAGGAGGAGGAGGAGGAAGCTTTTCTTTTGACCAGATAGTCAAGCCGGTGGTTACACCCTCCTGATGTGCAGCCTTGGGAAAACGTAGTTGGCTCCAACTGCCTACTGACGGCACAGCAGGGAGCGAGAGCGGAAACCCAGGAAGCTGGGGGCAGGTGCGGAGAGGAGAGCCCGGGCAGGTGCGCTCGCTGACCTTGCCCTTTGTCATCCTCAGGAGGGGCATCACGATGTCCAGCTCCCACTGCGGATAAACCTTCCGTGTTAGAACCCGCTGAGGTTACTTGGTTGTGCGTGTGTCCCATGGCTCCCACCATGGTGCCCTGAACTCCGGGTGCTCCCTTTGTCTGGAATGTGCTCCCTCCCAACACTTCACACTCCCGCTGTCCTCTCCAGAATCAGCTCAGGACACATCTCCATTCTCCAACCCGGGACGGGGCTTCCTTGCTCTGACCTTACGGTGGACCTTTGCCCCCATGCCTCCTCCAAGGGACTGGGAGCGTGCTGAGGACAGGAAGCTGGCTCTTCTCCTCTTTGTGTTTCTCCTGTGCCTTGCACAGGGTAGGCTTGCACGGACGAGCAGTTGAGCGAGTGGGTTAAAAGAGCTGTCAGCCTGTTCTCAGCAACAGTCTCCATTCAGGACGAGCGTCTGCTCCCACGCCTCTCCTTGCTGCCCTCCTACCTCGTCATCTGACTTCTCTCACCCAGCAGCCCGAATCAGGCTTCCCAGCTCTTTCCTGGCCTGCAGCCCTGGGTGGGCATCTCCCTGTACCACGGGGGGCAGCCTGGAGGGGGGGTGCGTTATCATCCAGAAAAACCAATGCCTGCTTTGTTATAAACGAGTCTTATTTGAAATAATTGTTCAGGGACCCTGGTGGGGTTTCTTAAGTATCTTCCTCCTCCTTGGGAGAAGGTGATGACGCCAGGTCTTCTGGAAGCCTTGGGTTAAGGCTTTAGGACCCTCCCTGACAGGCAATCGGCTTTGGAGGTTCAGGAGTAGGCCTCCCTGAGACTCGGCATACAGCACATGGCCTTGACTCTTAGACCACTATGAGTCTCAGCAGATAGACTTGCCTCAGAGCCCCTCTTCTAGGCAGCAGGCTCCCAGGCCCACCCCGCACTCCAACTGCCACTTCCCTAACTGTCACTCAGAACTCCCCTCTCAGCCCCAGGGCCTGCCTGTCCTTTGGATGACTGCTGGCTCCCGAGAAGAGAAAGCTCTCTGAGGACCAGGTGAATGCCTCGTTTTACAATTAAGGCACCAGCCAACTGTAGTTTCATGACGAAAGCTCAGCTGCCTTGGATTTTTTTTGGTTTTGGTTTTGAAGGCTTTGACACTCTCGCTGCCTCTCCCCTTTCTGATTTGCAGGACCGCTGGGGAGGAAACCAGCTTGGATATTCTGGCATCTTCCAGTGCTTCTCAGCTGTGTGTGAGGACGGTTTTCCTCAGAGGAGCTCCAGATTTTATCAAAGAGAAATATTTCTTTTTTCTTCAAAATGTAAATATCTTTTTTAATATAATCAATGCTCGTTATGAAAATTCACACAACTCAGTGAATCCCCCAACTCTGCAGTGTTAGAGATAGCCACACTAACAGTTTGTCCTATCTCTTCAGCCTGTGGAAAGGTGTATGTGTGTGGTGTATAAAACATGAGTGTGATCCTATGACATATTATTCTCTAGCTTTTTTTACTCAAAAGTGTGTCGGAGTGAGCTTCTGCCATCAGTCCATATAGACGTCCCTTTTCTTTGCCAAAATTGATTAAACTGTTCCTTAATGATTGATATTTAGTTTGTTTTAAATGTTTTTTGCAGTTACAGTGAATAATGTAACGAGCGTCTTTATAAATGTTGTCATTGCCTGTTTGTGTGGGTATTTTTATGGGATAAGTTCCTGAACATGTAACTGATGGGTGTAAGTAATGCACATTTTGAATCGGTGCTGCCCTTACTGACGACGGAAAGGCTTACACACCTGCCGACTCCTTGAGGTTATCTCAGAGCTGACTTAGCCCCGGGCACAGTAGGCACATTGCCCAGGGCCCAACGTACTCTTAAGGGTCATGAAAATATTTTAATTGCTTTTAAAACCAGGAGAAAAAAGCAAATAATAATGAATAAATAGTGTACAATGAATCCAGACTGGATTCCAGCTGCCAGCGCAGCCATAAAATGTATGTCTAAATATTTTTTTTTATAGAGAGGGGGCCCCCGAAGGCGCATGTACGTAGAACCACCACAAGTTGGAATGTGGCCCTGGGTTATCTGTTTCTCCACACCCTTGCGACACTGAGAATTATCTTCTTAGTTTTTTTGGGGAAAAAAAAGTACACAGTTGTTTTTATTTGCATTTCTTTGGATATTTGTGAGGTATTATCTCCTAAGTTTATTGACCACTTAAAGTTCCTTTATGAATTGCCTATTTATATTCTTTTCTCATCTTTCTAATGAGTTGCTCATCTTTCCCGTTAAAAACTTCTTACAGTATAGTAAATATTGCAAGTTTTATTTTCATAATTTTGCATTTCAGAGTTATTGATGCCTTTTTGTAATGATATTAAAAAGTGTTTTTTTGTACACCAAATCTAGGCAAGCATTTCATTTATGGAAATACTTGATAATTTCTTGTAGAATATCTATGGGTATTATTATTATGATAATATCTTTAATTCATCTGGAAAGCATTTTTGTAAAAGATGTGAAATAGTGATTGAACTTTGTTTTCTAAGCAGAGCTACTTTTTCCAACACCATGGGACAATAATTTGAAATATCGCCTTTATAAAAAATTTTTTTGAAGATTTATTTATTTGAGAGAGACAGAGACGGGAGGGAGGGGCAGAGGGAGAGGAAGAGAGAAGCTCAAGCAGACTCCCCTCTGAGCGCAGAGCCCAACGCGGGGTTCAATCTCATGACCCCGAGATTATGACCTGAGCTGAAATCAAGGATCAGATACCTCACTGACTGAGCCACCCAGGTGCCTGCCTTTTATCAAATTTTAAATTCTCATATACACATGGGTCTATTTCTTCCATCTCTTCCATCCCATCAATCCATTTATCTATTGACATGCTACCATCATCCTTTTAATCCTATAGCTTCGTGATATTTTGGTTTCCAATAAGGTAACTCAGTACTCCCCAGCTCCCCATAATCCTTCTCTTTCAGTTTTCTTCTTAATCATTCTCATATATTTACTCTTTCTGATGAACTTTAGAGTTATGTTTTCAAGTACTGAAAAAAAAAACCCCAATGAACTTTGTAAACTTCAGAGATTAATTTGAGGGGAAGGACATGTTTGTAAAATGGAGTCTGCCTCTCCAAGAGCGTGGCGTTGCATTCACACCTTCTTTTTCTTCCATTCCTGATTGGTCTATCGTTTGCCCATGCCCTGGCCCTCTCAGCAATCTCCTGTGGGGCAGGAGGCCAGCAACAGGGGCTTGTCTGAGTCATCATGTCCCCCTGAGGTTCATGGGGGACTTTTCTTTGCCATTTTTGGTTCATTTCGCACTGGTTTTCTAAGAACTGTGCTCTGTTCCAAAGCAGAGAAACTGCAAGCTCTTATCTGGATTTCTGGTCTCTTTGCTTCCACGTTTGCTTATTCTGGCCCTTCTTCCCCACTGCACCGAGTGCAGTCTTTCTAGCCAGATCCCCATGGTCTCCTGCTGGAGAACCTTCAGTACTTCCCCATTGTATTAGTTACCTATGGCTGTAACAAATCACTACAAATATAATGCCTTAAAGCAACACACAGCTAGTCTCTTACAGTTCTGCAAGTCAGAAGTCTCAAATCGGTCTCACCGGCCTAAAATCAAAGTGCCAGCATTCGGTTTTGGCGTTGCTAGGGGCAAATACATGGCCTTGTCTTTCCCAGCTTCCAGAGGCCTCCTGCATTCCTTGGCTCATGGCCCCTTCCTCCATCATCAGAGACAGCAACTCTGTCACTCAGACCTCTGCTCCTGTTGTCACCTCCCATTTTGTCACTCTGGCCCTCCTGCCTCCCTGTTATAAGTATGATCACAAGGGGGGCGCCTGGGTGGCTCAGTTGTTAAGCGTCTGCCTTAGGCTCAGGGCGTGATCCCGGCGTTATGGGATCGAGCCCCACATCAGGCTCCTCCGCTATGAGCCTGCTTCTTCCTCTCCCACTCCCCCTGCTTGTGTTCCCTCTCTCGCTGGCTGTCTCTATCTCTGTCAAATAAAAAAAAAAAAAATCTTAAAAAAAAAAAAAGTATGATCATGAGGATGCTTGTGACTCAGTTGGGCCCACCCAGAGAATCCAGGATCGTGTCCCCACTTCCAAGTCCTTAGCTTGATCACATTGGCAATGTTCCCTTTGCCACGTAAGGTAGCATTCACAAGTCGCAGAGATGAGGGTGTGGACATCTTTGGGGGCAATTCATTCTGCCTGCCATGGCCATGGCCTCCAGGATGAATTTGCTTGCTGGTCCCCCACTGACCTGCCCTAACTAGCCCTCTGTCTAACCTCCCTCTGCTCTGGAACCTGCCCTCTCTGCTTCTTCCAGCTGTGGTCCAGGCTGACTCCGCTGCCTTGGAAAACCTTTCCCCACCTCTTCCCTCTACTCATCTTCTGGCCTTGGCTTAAACTTCCCTTTCTCTGGAAGCTTGTGACAACCTCTTCTACTTCCTGCATGTGCCTCCAGACGCTATTAGGGGCTCTCGTATCATCGTCCATTGTTCCTGACCCTGCCTATTTGGGCTTTTATATTACTGCTTGTGTGATTAGCTTCTCTTCCAAAATACAAGCATTTTGAGGGTGGAGGTAACGAGGGCAGCTCCACACTTGGCACATAAGGAGGAGCTTATAAACTCCTTGCAGATGAATTTATAAACATATTAATTTCTTTATAAAATGCAAGTTATTTTACTATAGAGGCCTCATCTTAAAAGTATTTATTCATCATTCATCCAATAAATATTTGTTAAGTACTGGCTTGGTAAGTCCTGAGCTAAGGGAGTTAAAATTAAAACATCTTTTGAGGGACGCCTGGCCCTCTCAATGTGTACAGCCTGTGACTCCCGATCTAGGGGTTGTGTGTTCAAGCCCCATGTTGGGCATAGAGCCTACTAAAAAAAAAATTTTTTTTAAGTTTTCAATTGGGGCGCCTGGGTGGCTCAGTCGTTAAGCGTCTGCTTTTGGCTCAGGGAGTGATCCCGGCATTATGGGATCGAGCCCCACATCAGGCTCCTCCGCTGGGAGCCTGCTTCTTCCTCTCCCACTCCCCTGCTTGTGTTCCCTCTCTTGCTGGCTGTTTCTCTCTTTGTCAAATAAATAAATAAATCTTAAAAAAAAGGTTTTTAATTAAAAAAAGAAAAAAATCATTTGAATGTTATGAGGATGCTAAGATTGTAGTGGTTAAGAGCACAAGGACTTGAATAACAATTCTCCCCCTCCAGGAAAATGGACTTGGAGGTCAGTGAACCAATAGACTTTAGTTCTGGCGATCATCAGCATCTGGTTCGGAAAGCAGCAGATAGTAACACCCAGATCAAGTCTGGTCAGACCTACACAACTTCACCTTCTGAGCCACGAAAAACTCGCAGGAGTACACATTCAAAGACCAGAGAGCGAGCAGATACCTATGTGGTACAAATTTCAGATGAAACTACCCCAAATGACAGCAGTAATTTAGCCAATCCATTCTCAGATGCATCGGTCCGCAGAGGTGAGCATAAAATTAACTTTTTGGAAGAGAAAAGGAAGTGTTCTCTCAAAATGTTTCCACAGAGTGGATTGTTGGAATATTTAACTTTGCCTTTAGTTTTTCCCAGTTATGCTTTACCATGAAACATGATGTAGGGCTGCTGTAGTAGATGGCCCCTAAGTTGTCCAGGGTATTCAGAAATTCATAATAAACATATTATGGTAAATAATGTGTGGTTCCCTGAGGAAATACGAATTACTCACTGACTGTAGAACGTTCTTACCTCCCTACAAGGTGATGCTATGATACTGGTTTTAGTTTTAAAGCATATTAATTCAATGCCCCTAGATATTAATTTTGTATGGGAAATACATTCAGCTGTGAGCAATAAAAACCTAAAAACCTGTGGCGTCAATAAACGTCTTCTTTCTTTCATGAGATATGCAGTTCAAGGCATGACCACTTTGTCATCCTCGGACCTTCTTAGGGCCTGGACAACTTAGAGGTGGACTGTGAGCTTTGAACCGCAATGCTGTCTCCCTGTGGCCCTCACCCCCCATCTTGTGGCTGCAAAGATGCCTTTTGGAGCCCTAGCCTTCCAGGGAGGGAAAGGCCAAGGCCAAGCCTGGTCTGCTGCCTTGACAACTCCGAGAGAGGCCATTCATGGACAGATGCCCGAGAGTAAGCCAAATCTGACGTCTTTTCAGAGGCTTTCCTAGAAACTACACCTAGGAATTTGCACTTGCATGTCATCGACCCTACCAGGATCCCATGGCTACCTCTATCTATAGTTTTTTGGTTGGCGCATTGTCCTCTTTAACCAGATTGGGGTTGGGTGGTGAGGAAGCCGGGGGAATGGATGTCACCAGGCAACGAACCACCTCTGTCACCGGTGCCTGTCCTTCAGCACTGGGTGTGTGCCAGAGGAAGAGGTCCGCATTTAGTCCTTACAACAACCCTGCAGGTGAAGGCATCGTGGTGTCATTTAACACATGAGGAAATCAGGTTTAAGGCCTCCTCACCACCATTAGAGTTAGTTATTTGCGTCTGTCTCTCATGGAGGGCAGAGGCTGGGCCCTCTCCCACTTTAAAAAAATTACATGGTGTGCAAAAAGATGAAAGTCCTATGGAAACAAAGGAAAAGTATAGCAGGGTAACGGATGAAAAGCTATGGGGCTGGGGGGCTATCACTGTTTAAAGCAGCTTTATACAAGTTACCTATCATAAAATTCACCCCCTTTCAAGGGTACAATTCAATGACTTTTAGTATATTTACAGAGTTTTGCAACCATCGCCACAAAAAGAAACCCATACCCATTGGTGGTCACTCCCCATCCCATCCTCCCCGCTGGCCTCTGACAACCACTAACCTACTTTCTGTCTCTATGAATTGGTGTATTCTGGATATTTCATATCAATGGAATCATACAATATGTGATCTTTTGTGATTGCCTTCTTTTAGACTTAGCATAATGTTTTCAAGGTTCACCCATGTTGTAGTATGTGTCCGAACTTCGTTCCTTCCTTATGCTCATGTAGTATTCCGTTGACTCATTAGAACACATTTTGTTTATTTATTCTTCAGTTGACAGACATTTGGGCTGTTTCCACGTTTTGGTTATTATGAATAATGCTGTGATCAATATTCATATTTTGGGGGGCACCTGGGTGGCTCAGTCATTAAGCGTCTGCCTTCGGCTCAGGTCACGATACCGGGGTCCTGGGTTCAAGCCCCGCATCGGGCTCCCTGCTTGGTGAGGAGCCTGCTTCTCCCTCTCCCACTCCCCCTGCTTGCGTTCTTTCTCTCACTGTCTCTCTCTCTCTGCCAAATAAATAAATAAAATCTTTTAAAAAAATATTCATATTTGGGTTTTTGTGTAGACATACGTCTTCATTTCTTTTGGGTAGTAGATACCTAGGAATTGCTGGGCTAATATTCTGAGAAATGTTAAACATAGTGGCTGTACCGTTTTACATTCCCACAAGCAATATATGAGGGGTTCCATTTCTCCACATCCTTGTCAACACTTTTTATTGTCTTTCTTTCTTATTATAGCCATTCTAGTGTATGTGAAGTGATATTTCATTGTAGTTTTGATTTGCATTTCCCTAATGACTAACGATGTTGAGCATCTTTTCACAAATTGGACATTTGAATATTTTCTTTGAAGAAATATCTATACACATCCTTTGCCCACTTTTTAAAAAACAGCAACCATTTTATTATCTCTCATGATTCTGTGGGTTGACTGGGTTTGGTTGAGCAGTTCTTCTGCTGGTCTTGACTGGGGGTTCTAATGCGGTTATAATCAGATGGCAGCTGAGGCTGAAGTGGCCATTATGACTTCCTGACGTGGCTGGAAGTTGGTGTTGGTTGTTGGCTCTCTCTTTATGATTTGAGTTTCTCATCACTTGGGAGTTGGGTCCCAAGAAAACATATACCAGGTAAACAAGCCCCATTGTGTAAGCAGTTTGTCAAGCCTTTCCTTGCTTCACGCATGCTAATGTCTCATTGGCCAACACAAGTCCATGTGGCCCAGCCCAGTGTCAATGTGGGGAGGGGGGAACTACACAAGCTCTGCCCATTTTTAATTATTTATCTTCTTGTTATTGAATTGTAAGAGTTCCTTGTGCATTCTAGGTACAAGTCCCATATCAGATACATGATTTGCAAATATTTTCTCCCAGTTTGTGGGTTTTCTTTCACTTTCTTAATGGTGTCATTTGAAGCACAAAGCTTTTACTTTTGACGAAATCCAATTTGTCTGTTTTTTTTCTTTCTTTGCTTGTGCTTTAGGTGTCATATCTAAAATAATCATTGCCTAATTTCTACTCACAAAGATTTACATCTATGCTTTCTTTCAAGAGTTTTGTTTCTTTCATTTATTTATTTATTTATTTGTTTATTGATTTTAGAAAGAGAGAGAAAAAGTGTGCGGGGCAGGGGGGAAGGATAGAGGGAGAGGGGACACAGACTCCCCACTCAGCGCAGAGCCCCCGATGTGGGGCTGGATCTCAAGACCTTGAGATCATGACCTGAGCTGAGACCAAGAGTCAGACATTTAACAGACTGAACCACCCAGGCGCCCCAAGAGTTTTGTTTTTTATGTTTACATTTATGATCCATTTTAAAGCAATAGTTTTTGTGTATGACATGAGGAAAGGGTCCAAATTCTTCTGTATGTATATGTCCAGTTGTCCGAGCACCTTTTGTTGGAAAGACTATTCTTTCTCCCTTGAATTGTTCTAGCACATGTGTTAAAAATCAGTTGACCATGAATGTAAGGGATTATTTCTGGACTGTCAGTTCTATTCTAGTGGTCTTATGTCTAGTCTAGTCTTACAAGGCTGGGCCACATTTCATATTTATTCCCTCAAAATCTCTGCTATGTAATAGATGTGAAATAAATGTTAACTACATGACTATCTTAATGTAGGCAGCCCACATTTGGGCACATATGCTCCGGTATTTTGATTAAGATAGCTCAATCCCATTTCTTTGCTGTCACCCTTCCTATGCATCGACACCACCCAGCCAAAGGACACAGTTGACAATCCTGTCAGTCATCTCTAAGCAGCATTCTTTTTTTTCCTTTTAAAATTGAGACAAAACTACCAAACAGCTCCCTGTCATCATCCCCAGCACCATATTTAGAGGGCTCCAGGAAAAGCTGCGCAGGAGGAAGTAAGCGAAAAGAGACGCTGGCATTCTCTGCACTGGGCTCTGGCGTGCCGCTGGGACCTCCTGGGTCTTACTTATAATTCCTTGTGTTATCTCGCTTCTGCTCAAGTCCAACGGAAAGGAATTGCTAAAGGCAGGCAGGCTGGCGGGAGAAGTGGCGGGAAGCCCTGCAGGCAGCCCACAGCCCACGTCCGTCTCTGCACCTGTGCCCCATTTCGTCCGCCGGTGGAGCCGGACCCCTGAGGATGGCCTGCGACATTCAGAGGCTTTCAGGTCACTTTTGGTCTGAAGGAGGATGGGGTATGCAGAATAAGGAATTAATTTCCTGTGTGTCTTTTAGATTTTGGGGCTTCTATGGATAAAGCCTCAGATCTCCAATAAAACACCTGTAAACAATCCGAACAGAATAGTTTCCACAAGGTCTGCAGAGCTGTATTTGTGTGGTTTTTCCATCTGCTGAGTTTGACTAGTGCTCCTTTTCCCATCCTCAAAAAATCAGAGGAAATGTTTTGTTAAGTATCAAAAATAGGTAATCACATTTCTATTTTTTGCTTTTGAATATTGTCTCATAAGAATAATGTTTCTGTCTCCTCAGCTTTCATTATCAAAGTGTTCCTGATCCTGTCAGCTCAGTTGGTGGTCACTGGAGCAATCGTCAGCATATTTATTTTCTGGTAAGTCTTTGTTAGTGATGTAAATTAAATACTAAGTTGTTCACATTAATTCCTATCGAATCAACTCGACTTAATTCTGATCATTAAACATTATCTGTTTTGTCTTAATTATCCATAGGGTATGATATTTCTATAGCTTTGGTGTTTCTGAGGCAACTCTTAGACGGAGGTGTTGGTAGATTTCTACAGTTTTGTTTCAACTTCCTAAGCCAAGACCTTTTTTCTTACTCTTATTTGGGGCACTATTTAATTTTCTATTTTCCCTGAGCTATTTCCACAGATAAAAGTGGATCAAAGAAAAAAGGTGAGATTATGGAAGCCTCGGAGACTTGGAATGCTGTTAAATGCAGAAATTATTTCGGGGACTATGACCCATCACTGCTTAAACCTAACCTATGAAAATCTCTACAAAACAAATATATGAGAAGTTGATTTTTTTTTTTTTTTGCTTTGTACACATAGCGATCCCAGTATTTTTAAAAAATAAAAACGTCACCGGGACATTTACATTCATACAAATTTGACTTACATGATTGTCTTTTTATGAGTCTATTTTAAGAAGCAAGGTATAGTTCTAGGTTTCATTATTTCACTCATTTGTCATTGTCAATCATTTAGGGTTTACTCCTTTCTCATGAGACTGTTTTACTTCTACTTAAATATTACATTAGTTAGAAAGCAAACAATTTATTGTTTAAAACTATATTAATTTTTTTTTAATCAGGAAGAGCTTAAAAGCTTGGGTGCTCGTGAATGCCTGGTTCACCTATGCAATCTTGTAAGTATTCTTGGATTTCATAAAAAGTGATTTTTCTATCAGCTATCGATTGAGGTTCTTTATTAAAAATTAAGTAAAGGTATAACATTCTGGAAATGACAAAATTATAGAGATGGAAAACAAGCAAATTAGTGGTTACTAGGAGCTAGGGTATGTGTGTGTGTGCTATCGTAAAGGGATGGCATGAGGGAGATCTTTGTTGATGTTTTAATGATGGGATAGTTTCAAATCTTGATTGTGGTGCTGGTTACACATATCTACACAGATTTGCGTCATAGCTCTATGACAGCATCATACACACATTGTACCAACATCAAATTAACAGTGTTGGTATTATGCTATGTATATAAGATGTAACCATCGAGGGAAACTGAGTGAAGGATACAAGGGAAGTCTCTGTCTTTTTGCAACTTCCTGTCAATCTATAATTATTTCAAAATAAAAATTTAAAAAATTCTATGAATGGCAGGAGCAAAGTTCATTTTAAAAGCTAAAAAAAAAAAGAAGCAAAGGTTATCATCTGCATAGATTTTTACTTTCTACTTAGTATCAGATGGTAACATATAATAACATATCTCTGTCTCTATCTATTTATCTACCTATCTTATATGCTATAATCACTGGAAGCAACTAACACATGGCTTTGAATTATCCTCAGGCCGGCATTTTTTGTTGTACTGATCGTCCTTGCTTGCTGCGGGAAACTCCGCCGCAAGGTGCCTGCGAATTACATTCTCCTGGGATTATTTGTAAGTAAACTTTATTAGCACTCACAGCTCGCCTCTGAGATATATTTCTGTCACAGTAGTAACTCCACTCCTTTTATTGTGGAAAATCTTCCTGTGGAATAATACGGATAGAAAGTATTTGTGAGATGCTCTCTTGGCTGGATTCCGGTTGTAACGAAGTCATACACGTAGTTAGGAGATGGTATCCACCCCCTTTCACTGAGCGAGAGGATTGGGGGACCCTGGGCAAACTTGCCTCTGAGAGGCCACGCGGGGAAGCCCACTCAGAGTCTGGGCTGCATTTCAGGAACAGCTAACTTGACTGTTGCTGGCCCTCTGCCAGGCACAAAAACCCATTTTGTTATGGAAAGTGGGTTTCACATTTGGTTCACAAACTCGTGGGTGAGAAGTGTAATTTTCCTTATTTTTGTAAGATTCATCTTATTTCTATTTCAAGTCTCACCAGGAGCAGAAACCCAACACAGAGCAGTTTCTCCCTATTTCCTCAACTTGCATCTTGGTTCAGGAGAGTTGGAGACTGGGGGGCTCCGGGTCCTTGGCCCTCCTCTCCTCACTTATGCATGGTCTAGTTTCTGGTTCACAGCACCTCCCGTGGGACTTCTACTCACAGGGCCTCGCCACGATGGTCCTTTCTCATGGATCAGTGCTGCTCTGGGCCACAGGAGGCGTGTGGCTCTTTTTCTTGCCACCAGTTCCTTTCCCGGTTGCTCACAAGGGTTCCAGGATCTCAGCACCCTCCCATTGTGAAGATTTCCTTACCAACTGATTAATTCATCTGGTTTCGTATCAGATTTGAGGTAGCTTACAAAAATACCCACGATATAAGAAGAGAAGATAAATTGGTGGGGAAAACTGATGAAAGGAAAAAAATAAGGGTAGGGAACTAAAGCCAGTGGTTAGATTGTATACAAAACGCATAGTGCTGCACACGCTGAATAGCCAAAGCAGTCTTGAGAAAGAGGAACAAAACTGGAGGTAGCACGATCCCAGATTTCAAGATCTACTACAAAGCTAGATTAATCAAAACAGTATGGTACTGGCACAAAAACAGACACATAGATCAATGGAACACAACAGAAAGCCCAGAAATACACCCACAACTATATGGTCAATTACTCTTCAATAAAGAAGGCAAGAGTCTTCAATGGAAAAGGACAGACTCTTCAACAAATGGTGCTGGGAAAACCAGAGAGCCACATGCTGAAGAATGAAACTGGACCACTCCCTTACACCATACGCAAAAATAAACTCAAAATGGATTAAATACCTAAATGTGAGACCTGAAACCATAAAACTCCTAAAAGGAAACATAGGCAATAAACTCTTGAACATCAGTCTTAGCAATACTTTTTGGATCTGTCTCCTCAGGCAAGGGAAACAAAAGCAAAAATAAACATTTGGGACTACATCAAATGAAAAAGCTCTTGCACAGAGAAGGAAACTGTCAACAAAACAAAAAGGTGACCTACTGAATGGGAGAAGATATTTGCAAATGATATATTGAATAAGGAGTTACTATCATATATATACCATATATATGTATATTCTATCTATTATCTATCTATCTATCTATCTATCTATCTATCTATCTATCTATCTATCTATCATCTATCCATCCATCTATCTATTCATACAAATGAACACCAAAAAATCTAATAAGAAAATGCACAGAGGACCGGAATAGATATTTTTCCAAAGAAGACATACAGATGGCCAACAGATGATCTGCTCAACATCACTAGTCATTATGGAAATGCAATGAGACATCACCTCACACAAGTCAGAAATGACTACTGTCAGAGAGATAAGAAATAACAACTGTTGGCAAGGAAATGGAGAAAAGGGAAGCCTCTTGCACTGTTGATGGGAATTTAAATTTGCGCAGCCGCTGTGGAAAACAGTGTGGAGTTTCTCCAAAAATTTAAAAATAGAAATACCATACGATCCAGTAATTCCACTTCTGAGTATCTACCCAAAGAATCAAAACACTAATAGAAAAAGATATGTGCACCCCTATGTTTATTGCAGCATTTACAATAGCCAAGATATGGAAGCAACCTAAGTGTCCATTGATAGATGAATTGATAAAGAAGAGATGGTACATATATACAATGGAGTATTATTCAACCATAAAAAGAACAAAATCTTGCCATTTGTGACAACATGGATGGATCTAGAGGGTAAGTGCAAAGTGAAATAAGTCGTATGAGAAAATATCATATGATCTCACACGCGGAATCCAGAAAACAAAACAAATCAAATGAACAAACAAAACAGAAACAGACTCATAAACACAGAGAACTAGTGGTTGTAAGAGGGGAGGAGTGGGGAGATAGGAGACACAGGTGCTGGAGGTTAGGAGGTACAAACTTCCAGTTATAATAAGTCACAGGGACAGAAAGTACAACACAGGGAACATAGTCAATCATATTGTGATAACCTCGTATGATGTCAGATGATACTACACTTACTGTGGTGAGCATTTTGTGATGCATATAATTGTCAAATCGCTATGCTGTATACCTGAAACTAATACAATATTGTATGTCTATACTTCAATTAAAAATTTAAAAAGTGCATAGTCCTATACACTTGAGTGTGATAAACCTGGAGTTGGGTCTGTGCCTTCTGGTGGTCAAAGAGAAGAAGGACACATGCCCATGGCGAGATTCTCAGCATCCGTATAGCACAGTGTCTTGTGTCATTTATATGTTGGGAAGAATGGCCTCCTCCTGAGGCTGGAGAAGACTAGCTCTCACATGCCTACACGTTGGCATTTCCTTGGCTGCCAGAGCATTGAAAGGCCTTTCTTACCTGGCGCAGAAACCCTGCTTATTGCTCAGGGGAGCAGATGAGGTCTCCCAGTTCCTGCACAGACCACACTCAGGAAGGAGTGGGGGCTAAAAGCCAGACATTGAAAGATATTAGGAATCCTGGAGCAGAGGTGGTAGCATGAGGAAGGGAGGTACTTTTCCAAAAACTTTCAAATTTTTTATTTTAAAATTTTCCAAGAAAAAAAATTTAAATTATTACAAGAAGAGATCAAAGTTATTGGTCTCAAAGGAAGCTCTCATCTCTGAGGTTTGTTGTATATCCCAAAGCAAGTAACAGCTTCAGAGAATATTATAGAGGGGCAAAGAATTAGTTTTATCTTCTAGACTTTATGTTTTGACTAAGTATTAGGGAATATATGGAGAAAACCATTTCAGAAAAGGAGTTGAGGGGAAAATGAAAACACAATGCTGAAGACAGCTTTTGTGCCATAGATTTTAAGCCCCTCGAGCCCATGTTCTGCGCTCTTGAAGCCATTAGGCTGGTTTGACTTCTCATTTTCTTCTTGGGAAAACTGAAGTGTGGTTTCCTGCTTTAAATCATTCCCTTTTCCTCTGACCTCTGTCTTCCTCCCACCATCCTCTCTCTCTCTCTCTCTCTCTCTCTCTCTCTCTCTCTCTCTCTCTCTCTCGCTGTCTCTCTCACACACACTTAATGTGCTGCGAAAGATGGAGAAACCTACAGCAATTGAGCAAGTAGAAGAAGAAAATCTTAAGAGGAAGGTTGGAAGCAAGCATATTATTAAAATATCATGTGTGCATGGAACGGATTAAAGCTTTTTAAACCTATACTGGAACTAAAAACAGGTCTGGTAAATCTAGCAAAGTAGAGAATCAGGCAGCTACTCACAGGGTTTGGGGAACGCAGAGACGCAGTCCAGCACTCCGGGGAATCTGGTTGCTGTCTTCTCCTCTCCGGATAGCGTCGGCCAGCTGGAGAAGTTCAAAGCCACCCTAGCAGTCCTCAAACCACGGTTAGGATGCGTCTTCATTTTTACTCCCCGGGACTAGAGGATGCTTTCCTGGCTTTTGCCGCGGACCAGAGGGTGAGCCAAGGCTCCGGACTTGCCCCTGGTGGAGGCGCCCTACCGGCTGGGGAACGTCGTCCTTCAGCCACTGCTTGCTCCACCTGTCCGCTGTGCGGGAGCCTGACTGGGCGCCTGGGTGCATCCTTGTTGCCTTCGTTGTCTCATCCCCTGGCTGGAGCGCCTGCTGGCTCTCAGCGCCCGCCTCTCTCGCCCACGGCCCCAGCCCCGGCTGCGTTCAGACCGGGGACGCGCCCCCGGCCTCGGAGCTCGAGATTGGCACCTACTGGTGCAGCTCCACGCTCTGTGGAGAGCTGCCCTCGAGCCCATCCCCGGGGCTGGAAAGGCCTCCATTATCCTCCCTCGTCTGAGGTTTGAAGGTTTTCGTTCTCGCCAAGCACTGTGGGAAGAAAGGTCAGGACTGAGGCTGCTGGTGAAGCATTAGTAGAAATAGCGTATCCTGCTTTGATAAATTGTTAAGATTCTGTAGGGTGGCCCCATTTGATTAATGACAATATGGTCTACAGATAAACCTTTTACTATGGTTTCGATATTCCTAATGAATACATCTTTAATGCACTAAGTACGTTGAAAGTTACTCCTGCGTTTTAAGAATTTTTACTAATAAAAGAATCTTGTCAGTCTTGGGGGGACTGTTAGGAAAAGGTTTAGTTCCACTATTTGTTTCCCATAATTAATCTTCCTGTAGCTTTGTGCGCTAGGGTTATCCGTGCTCCCAGTCGCTCCCTGGACCCTGCCAAAAACACCTCCCCCCCTTGAACCATCTCCTCTGGCTTTTGGGCTTGGGGAATGGGGGTTCTGACTTACTGTGCGTTTTGTTTTTAGACAGTTCTTCAAGGTCTGCTGCTCGGAGCCATATCAGTGTAAGTCTTTGATACACATTTCCTTTTCCGCGTGTGCTTTTCCTTGTACGTACGTGAACAATAATCACGGTCTCTGGTTTCAGTTTCTATAATGCTGAGGAAGTGTTATGGGCAACAGCAGCCACCGCTCTGGTGACGTTATCGCTCACCTTATTTGCTCTTCAAACAAAAGTATGTATCACCGAAACCAATTTCTGTCATAAGGGAGTGTGTGGTTGTGTGTCCTTTGCCCCTCCTGACCCACTCTTACCCCTCCTCCCTCATGCTCACTGGCTGTCCTGCGGGCCTCACCTCCGTGGCCTCCCCGCCTTCTGGTGTCTGACTTTCCTAGTAACCACGCACGTTAAAAAGGCAAAAAAGAAAAAAAAAAAAAAAAAAAAAAAAAGAACCAGGTGAAATTAATTTTAATCATATATTTTATTTAACTGAATATATGCAAGGTAATACCATTTCAGTAATCAATAAAACAAAAATATTGAGCTGTTTTACATCCCCTTTTTTTGAACTAATATTCAAATCCAGTGTGTGTTTTATGCTTGCAGCACACCTCACTTCAGCCACACTTCAAATGCCCACTAGCCCCAAGTACTGAATGCACAGCTGCAGACAAACGTTTTTTTAACAGCCATCAGAATCATCTGGAGGGCTTGTGAAAACAGGTTTGTGGGCTCCACCCTGGAGCTGCTGCTTCAGAACGTCTGGGCCCTGGGCCCGATAATTTGCATTTCACAGGTGATGCTGATGGTGCGGAAGCGCACCTGGAGACCTAATACTTCAGATTACTCTCTTGGTGTGCAAAGGGTAGGGAGTGAGGCGGCAAATAGAGGAATCGGGAAAACGCTCTGACAAGAAAATATCGTAGATTCAAGGGTCCTCTTTTGCTGGATAATTTTATTCAGGTCAGAAGATGACATTCCCCTTCCTTTAAAAGAATCCTCATCTTTCCCAGGCTGATTTGGTCCCTGATTTATTATTTATTCAAAACCAAAAGCATATCAATACATTTCAACATTACAAAAGAATCATTAGCAATAATGTTTGAAAGCGTGGTATATTTTTATTAAAACATATGCATACAAACACGAAGAAGGTGCCCAGTTAACCTTGGTCTATTTCATCCCATTACTGTATGCTATGCACAACAATTTTAAAAATGTGAATAATTATGATCATACTATACATACAGATTTACATCCTATTTAATCATTGTACCTTTTTTATTATCATATAAATACAAAAATAGAATAGTACACTGAACCCTCACGTAGCAATGGCTCCTGTGATTTCCTCCATACTCCTACCCACTCGTCCCTCCTGGAGTTACGTTCCAGTCAACAGCACACTTTTTAACGTAGCATTTTTCCGTGGTAGGGGCGAATGGATTTCCATAGTTCTCAGAAATGGCCTGGGTAAATTATTAGCAAACGGCTCAGTGTCTGTCTATGGGGTATAAAATGCATCTTTAAACATCCTGAAGTTCCTTCTAGATGATAACTGAGTTGTTTTTGTGTTATGTTTCCTCAGTGGGATTTCACCATGCTGAATGGAATGCTCTTTGTTTTACTCTTCGTACTTATTATCTATGGAATTCTCTTACTCTTCATACGATCATATGTAAGTGGGATCTCGTTTGGGAACCTCAGAGAATTGTTAGAAATGTAGGGTGACGTGCTGGTTGTTGGCCTGGCTCCTCTGAGAAGCAGACGCTGAGCGGGGTGAGGACTGTAATGGGAGAAATATGTCCCAGAGGAAAGGGGCTGGGAAGCTGCTGGCGGCTGGAAGACCTATCTGACCCCTGTAGCATATCTGATGCCAAGGGAAGGAGAGGGAAGGTCGGTGGTGGGAGCCTTCTAGACAGGGAGTCAAGGAAGTTTCAGCAAGGCCTTCAGGGGGCCCTTGAGCTAAAGTTCACTGCACTTGTGTGTCTCCCAGGAAGGGCTCTGCGGCTCCCCCATGACTGAGAAGTGGCAGGCGCGCGGCCCAGAAGCACACTGCAGGGGGCTGCGCTGCACAGGGGCCGGGCCCCTCCCAGGAGCTGGAGGTCCGTGAGGCCTGTCCTTGCGGCTGCCAGTGTGGTGTGGCTGGGGCCCCATGGACCGGAGGTGTGGGGCATGAAGACTAAGCTCCTTCTCTAGACTACAGCTGTCTTTCCCTCAGAGGGCCATGGGGGCGAACCTACCCACAGGGCAGGTCAGACTCCTCCTTTCCGTAGGTGCTGCTTGTTTGAAGTGATCGGAGTGGAGACAAGGGCTTTTTCAGACTTTCCCCGACAGCAGCCTAGAGGAGGCTCCTTATTATCCAGTTCCAGCTTTGCTTGCTTGCTTGCTTTCCTTCCTTTCTTCCTTTTATGTCTTCATTGACTTCTCACTAGACACACGTCTGTGCTTTTCACATAGGCATTACATTTAATTCTCACAACCTTCCTGAAAAGTACCTAGGTCATCTACTATGTAGATAAGAAAACAGGCTCAGAGAAATTAAACAATTCCTCCAAGTTCACACAGGGAGTACATAGTAATACCCTGTTCACACAGGGATCAAAGCCCATCTGTGTGACGCCAGTGCCACGCTCTTTCCAGCACAGCGCACGTCTGCGGACGGAGGCTGGAGGGTTGTGGAGAGTTGGAGATGAGCTAGGGGCAGAGTGTCATTGGCCCCTGTGTGGAGACCCGATAGGCAGCTGGGTCCACTGAGGACTGGCCTGGGGCTTGTGACCTTTGGACTAAAGCCTTAAGGCCAGCTGGGTCCAACTGCTGAATCAAAGAGTTACTTTGGTAACAAGTGGATTTGTTAAGTGATCATCAGACATACAGCGAACAGTTCTGCCTGAGTTGCTTTAGTGTTATGAATCGCCACAGGGACTTACAGCTAGGGAGATAGCATCTGATTTTATGTAATTTATTTAATTAATTTATGTCTAGCATCTACATTTTAGAGCTAAAAACTCAAAGATATCACAAAAGATGTGCCTTAAAAGACCACACAGCTCTCCATTTATCGTTACGGATGGTAGCCCAGATATTGGTAGTAATAACCCAAATACTTATTAGGTTGGTTCCATATGTCTTTACAATACCATCTCGGTGCAGCTAAGGAACTGTGTTTCCTACTAGATAGATGAACCCCACTTCCTACTGTAAACTTCCTTTCACAAATATCTACAATATATAATCTTACACACATGTTTAAATGGAAGACTTTGACAGAAACTTGTTTTAAGTACACATGCTTGTTCGACTTGGGCAATTTTGAATTCTTCAGACTCCAGTAATCAGGTGTTTTCTTACTGCCCCTCCCACATTGTGTCACTGATTCCTGATTTATGTCCTTCACCAAGAATCTTCCCTGGTTAGCAGAAGGCTCTATTTATCTAGGGTGAGCTTTTTTGTCCTGAAGAGTGAATGACATTATTTTTCTCACATTTACATACCACCTCTTTATCCTCTCCCCATATAGAGCTAATCCCTTTGGCATTCAGATCAGTCCCGTATTCTGATCAGGGCCATTTTGGTTGCGTGGAACAGACTAGCTTGAGGCAGAGACCCAGGGGATGTTCATGGAACTCCTAGGTAGGAAGAAGCAACAGGATTCACAGGAATGGAAATCCCCCCCCCCCTTTCTCTCTTGGGCTGAGTGGACTGGCCAACTCCGTTTGTACAGTAATAGCTCCAGCACTAGCTGATGATCCAAGAGCCTCTGGGAATTTCCGACTGGCCCGGTGCATCTGTTTGGTCCCAGTCACATATAAGGTGTCTGGTCAGTCAAGAGAGTCACTGCTGTTGGAGGGGATGTCTTCCACCTCTGGTCAATCAGCTCTAGCTAGGCTGCCTGAGGGTCACTATTTCCCCAGAGCGACCAGATGCTGTAGAAGGGCTATGTGATGGCGCAAAAAGTGAAGCATATCCAGTATGTTCTACTTGCCCTTCCGTGCGTGAGATGTTTAACACTTATTTGATGAAACTGGTTTGGCAAGTGTCGTTTTCATTTGTTTGCTGAATGGAATGGAGTGGATGTTGTGGACCACGATGTTCAAAAAAGATGAATTTCCCCACAGATTTGACTTTCCTTAATATTGGGTCCTTATCTAAAAGCAGGGACCCAGGTGAGCCCTTTCATTATTCCGAATCTTGTTCTTAATATACAAATGTGTCTTCTCTTTGCAGTGGTTGCATCTCTTGTATGCTGGCCTCGGGACTATAGTCTTCTCACTTGTAAGTCCATTTCTCCCTCACTTTGACAAAGCGTATGGTATCTTTATCGACAGTGCCCTTAGCCTGTGCTAGGCCCAGAGTCTAGTAGAGTCAGGAATTGACTGGAAAGCCCTCTGGGAGACTTCTGCCTCCTGTGCCTCCCCCACCTCCCTTCCCTCCTCCTCCTCCTTCTTTTTCTTTATAAAGACAATTTTTAGAGCACTTTAAAGTTCACATCATAACAGAGAGGGAAGGTACAGATGTTTCCCAAATCCCCCCTGCCCCCACACATGCGTGGCCTCCCCCATGATCAACATCCCTCACCAGAGTGGTACATTTGTCACACGACAAACCTACCTGGACACATAACAATCACCTAGAGTTTACATCAGACTTCATTCCTGGTGTGGTACATTCTATGGGTTTAGATAAATATGTACTGACATGGTCCATCATTATGACCCCATACAGAGTATTTTTTACTGCTTTAAAAATCCTTTGTGTTCCATGCTTTGATCCCTCCCCTACCTCTAACCCCTCGAAACCACTGATCTTTTTCCTGTTTCCAAATTTTGCCTTTTCCAGAATGTCCTATAGCAGAAGTCATATAGTCTGTAACCTTTTCAGAACGGCTTCTTTCACTTAGTGACGTGCCCTTAAGCTTCCCATGTCTCTTCGGGACCTGACACTTCATTTCTTCTTCGTGCCGGATAACATTCCATTGTCTGCCGGGCCGCGATTTATGGCTCTGTCCACCTGCCGAAGGGTATCTTGTTCGCTCCCACGTTTTGATAAATTTGAATAAAGCTGCTATAAACATCCATGTGCAGGTTTTTGTAAGTTTTCAGCTCCTGTGGGTAGATACAAAGGAGCACGATTGCTGGATCGGATGGCAAAAGTATGTTTAGTTTGATAAGAAACTGCCAAACTGTCAAAAGTAGTTGCACTGTTTTGCGTTCCTGCCGGCGATGACTGAGAATGTGTTGGTTCACACCCTCAGCAGCGTTTGCTGTAAGTGGGCCAGAATTTGGCCATTCTAATAGCGGTATCTTATTGTTGTTTTAACTTTCATTTCCCTTATGACATATGATGCAGAGTATCCACTAGTGTGTTTATTTGCCTTCTTTGGTGAGGTGTCTCTTAAGTTCTTCGGCCCATTTTATTTTATTTTATTTTAAAGATTTTTATTTACTTGACAGAGAGACAGCCAGCAGAGAGGGAACACAAGCAGGGGGAGTGGGAGAGGAAGAACCAGGCTCCTAGCGGAGGAGCCTGATGCGGGGCTCGATTCCATAATGCCGGGGTCACGCCCTGAGCCTTCGCTTAACGACTTCGCCGCCCAGGCGCCCCCTTCGGCCCATTTAAAAATCAGATTGTTTGTTGGCTTATTGTTGAGTTTTAAGAGGTTTTTGTTTTGTTTTTGTTTTTTGGGTTTTTTTTTTTGTATATTTTGGATATCAGTCCTTCATCGGATGTGTCTTTTACAAATATTTTCTCCCCTCTGTGGTGTGTGCTTTCATTCTCGTGACCTTGGCTTTCACACAGCAGGAGTTTTGAATTCTAACGAACTCCACCTTATGCATTATTTCACCACACCCAAGTCATCTAGGTTTTCTCCTATGCCATCTTCTAGGAGTTTTATAGTTTTGTGTTCTACATTTAGGTCAGGGATCCATTTTGAGTTAATTTTTATGAAGGGTGTAAGGTCTTTGTCTAGATTTGGTTTTTTGCACATGGATGTCCAGTTGTTCCAATACCACTGGTTGAAGAGACTATCTGCTCCATTGTCTTGCCTTTGCTCCTTTGTCAAAGATCAATTGATTATATTTATGTGGATCAATTTTTTTTAAGATTTTATTTATTTATTTGAGAGAGAGACAGAGCACAGAAGGAGAGGGAGAAGCAGACCCCCGCTGAGGAGGGAGCCTCATGTGGGGCTTGATCCCAGGACCCTGGGATCATGACCCAAGCCAAAGGCAGATGCTCAACCGACTGAGCCACCCAGGCACCCCTATGTGCATCTATTTCTGAGCTCTCTAGTCTGTTCCACTGACCTATTCATCTCGTCTTTCACTAGTACCACACTGTCTTGCTTACTGTAGCTTCATAATAAGTCTTGAAGTCAGGTAGCATCGGTCCTCCAACTTTGTTCTTCTACTTCAGTATTGTGTTGGCCATTCATACACACTTATCTTTTTTTCAAAGATGTAGTCATACTATATAGAATATTCTGTCTTGACTGGTTCAATGGTAGTGTGTTTTCAGAACTTATTAACATTAGTGTCACTAAAGTTGGTATACAACCCCCCACTGCTAAATTTGACTGGCTCTAAAAAAAAAAAAAAGAATATTCTGTCTTTGC